>NC_091846.1:6907581-7207581 GCF_037783145.1 Equus przewalskii
TATTTTTTCCTTTTTCTCCCCAAAGCCCCCTGGTACATAGTTGTGTATTCTTCGTTGTGGGTCCTTCTAGTTGTGGCATGTGGGACGCTGCCTCAGCGTGGTCTGATGAGCAGTGCCATGTCCGCGCCCAGGATTCGAACTGACGAAACACTGGGCCGCCTGCAGCGGAGCGCGCGAACTTAACCACTCGGCCACGGGGCCAGCCCCCAGTCCTTCTATTTTGAGTTTTCATTCTACCAACCGTGTCATTAATTTTTGAGAATTTTTCACTTTCTGAGTGCTCTTTTTTCATGGCCATCTGTTTCTATTCTTTCTTTGAATAATTTATCTATCATTGAACATCTTTTGGAGCTTAGATTAGAAAGTTTTTTTTAAGTTCTATTTCTTGATTTTTTGTCTCCCACTCTCTGAAACAATGTGTTCCATTTGTTCAAATTGGTCTTTCACAGCATTATTCTTTTAAATGTCTTATGATTTTGTTTGACATGGCTTATGAATGATGAAATATATTGATTTTCACAGGCCACTTACCTGAGTTTCCTTCACCCAAAAGGCCTCTTCCTCACCCCACTCCCACCCTCTGCTCCCATCAGAATAGGAAGTGAGTAAGAAGTCTCCGTGTAAACGAGTGTGTATGCTCCACAGGCAGGATTCTCAGAATTGCCAGGGTAAATAAGAATGTCCTCTAAAAGCAGACTAGCCAGCCCTGGTGGTCCAGTGGTTAAGATCTGGCTCTCTCACCACCCCGGCCCAGGTTCGTTTCCCGGTCAGGGAACCACACCACTGTCTGGCAGTTGTCCTACTGTGGTGGCTGTGTGTTGCTGTGATGCTGAAAACTATGCCACTGGGATTTCAAATACCAGCAGGGTCACCTATGGTGGACAGGTTTCAGCGGAGATTCCAGACTAAGACAGACTGTGATGAAGGACCTGGCCACCCACTTGCAAATAAATTTACCATGAAACCAAAGTAAGAGGATGGCTCAAAAAAGTTGTGCAGAGTTGTGTGACTCTGCTGTACACAGGGTCACTAGGAGCAAAGTCCTTTGCCTGTGGCTTCTTGTGGGGGACCTGAGTCTCTCAGCGCCTGCTCCATCTCAGTCTCCAGCCCTCATACCTTCACCTTTTCACCTTGAGATCTCCCCAGACATAGTACTTGGAGGAGGGGCTCACAGGGCTGCTGCAGCTGGGGCAAATGGTGCTGCTCCAAATATTTAATGGAGAGGGAGGGACTAACTGACTGAGCCATTCTATAGATGGTCCTTCAATTCATCAATCCTTCTCTCCAAACTTATTGACTCCAAGTCTTGGAATTTCTCCAGAATTCTGCCACGAAAAACAGCTAATACTTCCATGGTGGCCCGGGGTTACCATTTTGCTCTGCTCTCATCCCATCTACTCTCCGTCTTCTATGAATTTTTCACAATGTCTTGTCTGTGGATGGTGCTTCCTTGTTTTCCAGGCGCCCGTGTCTTTCCACTTTCTCTATCCTTTCTAATTTCACTTGGGTCTGCTCAGCCCTGGGCTTACGGCTGGAAAGGAGATAGTCCCTCCTCGCATGGAGTTGATGTTCTTGAGCAGCAAACGAGCAGTTACGGTTGAGCAGACAACTCATGGCGTTAGGACAGTAAACGCTGCAGGAGGGACTCCCTAACCAGAGTCACAGTTAAGAAAGGCATGTAAAGAAAAGGCTGCCTTAGCTGAAATCTGATGAATGAGCAGGTACCATTTTGGAGCAAGAGGAGGGATGTGGCCAGAACAGAGAGAAGGGAGGACAAGCATTCCAGCCTGAAGGCACAGCATGCAAAAATGTGGAACCCTGCAGGTGAGAGTGGCCAGCCACATAAATGTCCCTCTGCCTCACGGGACAGAATGAACCCAAACAAGCTGCCTGATGGCTGCCCACCCTGTCACTTAGGATGTTCCCTTTTCCGTATTTTTCTTACAAAGAACAAAAGAAATCAGTGTCTGCAGAGGGCTTCCGGTGGAAATGCTTATGCATATCATCTCCCTAATTCTCTCAGTAATCCAGTGAGATGGGCATAATCAATACTACTTAGAAGTAAGGAAATTGAGGCTCCGAGAGGTGAACTAACTTTCCCAAGACCACACAGCTAGTAAGTAGTAATGCTGGGATTCTAATCAGTGGGGGCATCTCTAAAGCCCACGTGCTTTCCTATATTAGGTGTCAGTAGCTTTTTTTTCCAATTCTTTTTATTGTGGTAAAATATACATAACATAAAATTTATTGTCCTAACCTTTTTTTTTTTTTTGATGAGGAAGATTCTCCCTGAGCTAACATCAGTGCCAGTCTTCTTCCATTTTGTATCTGGTTCACCACTACAACATGGCTGATGAGTGGTGCATGTCCGCACCCAGGATCCAAACCCATGAACCTGGGCCACCAAGAGGAGCACACCAGACTTAACCATTATACCACGGGGCCGGCCCCTTCTTAAACATTTTTAAGTGTACAGTTCAGTGGCTTTAAGTACATTCATAGTCTTGGGCAACTATCACCACCATCCATCTCCAGAACTCTTCCTGCCTTACAAAACTGAAACTCTGTCCCCATTAAACAACTGCTCCCCACTCTCCCCTCCCTCCAGCCCCTGATGTCCACCATTCAACTTTCTGTCTCTATGAGTTTGATTACTCTAGGGACCTCATATGGTGGAATCATACAGTACTTGTCTTTCTGTGACTAGCTTATTTCACTTAGCATAATGTCCTCAAGGTTCATCCATGGGTTCCAATATCTTTTTAATACCCTGTACTGAGGAGGCAATGTCAAGACAGCAGTGTAGGCGGACTCTGAACTCACCTCCTGCCATGGACACAACAAATTTACAACTACTCTGGGAACAATTACTCCTTAGAGAGAACTGAAAACTGGATAAAAAGAACCCCAACAACAAGGGACAGTGTTGACTTAGGTGGAAGAGGAAGAAATACCTTTCTGGAGAGAAAAATATCACCTTTTAGGCACAGCACTAAATGGCCAGACAGAAGAAATCCTAAGGTATGAGGCCTTCCCTAAAGGAATGGGGGATCTGAGCGGGGGAGCATAACCACAATAAGCAGCTTTTGGACTCAGCACAAGCAAGACGAGTGTCATAATATCTGGCTTTGCTGGCTATTAACAACAATGGGGAATACCCCCAGAAAATCTATTGGACATAAGGGGACAAAAAAGCCTGCTCCTGAGGGGCCCACACACAAATTCACCTGTTTCAGAAACCAACCTAAAATCATCAGAAAGAAAGATGCACAGTCCTTTGGTGAAAAAAGACTCACTTGATAGGCTCTGGGTGCATCTCAGCAAGAAGTGAGACTTCCTCAGGCTGGAACTGCCCCCCCAGGGACTGAGACATTGGCAGCAGCCATTACTGTGACCTAGTACAGGTATGCTGACACAGATGCTAGCCGACACCATTAGAGTTCTTCCCCTGGCCTGTTAGCCCAGGAGTCTGCCCCACCCACTAGAGCACCAATTTAATCCAGCTCAGCCAGGGCAGGCAGCCTACCCTAGGGACATAAATGAAGACTTGGGTTACCCGATCAATTAACAAACCCCACTCAGTCTGGCAGAAGGGAAGATAAATGTGGAATGGGTGGTGGAAGAAGCGATGGTTATCAATTTGTACTTCATGACTTGCTACAGAAATAGGTTCAGTAGTAGTTACACTTTATGTTGGTCATTTTAATTGTTCTCACTTCCTCCTGTTTTATTCTAAGCCCCGCTCATACCTTATACAAAGGGCACTGGCAATGGCTAACATTTTTTATTTCAGGTCAGATTGTGACTGAATTGAAATCACCATGCAATGACGCAACAGTTGATAGAACTTCTGAGGTACTCTGTGCTGGGAAAGGATAAGAGTGGATGCTGGGGGCTCTTGTACTAGATATCTTACATTTATGAAGCCTGAGGGCTTGAAGTGGAGTTCAAGGAGTCTTCTTGGGCCGGGGGTGAGGATGCTGGAGCAGAGGGACAGGATGCGCTACTTCACACTGGTGTTCACGGCGAGATTGGAGACACTGAATTTTCCACTGGGAGATGGAACATCAATTATTTATTTGTTTGTTTGTTTGTTTGTTTATTTTCTAAAATTGAGATATAATTGGCATATAATTATATTAGTTTCAGGTGCACAACATAACGATTTGATATATGTATATACTATGAAATTATCAGTACAAGTCTAGTTAGCATCCATCATCGTACATAATTACTAATTCTTTTTCTTGTGAGAACTTTTGATTTGCTCTCTTGGCAACTTTCAAATATACAATACAGTATTATTGACTATAGTCATCATTCTGTACCTTAAATCCAAGGACATTTATTTTAGGAAGTTTGTACCTTTTGACCAACTTCACCCATTTTACCCACCCCCCATCCTCTGCCTCTGGCAACCACTAGTCTGTTCTCTGTATCTATGAGTTTGGGTTTTTAAAAAAATTCCACATATAAATGAGATCACACGGCATTTGTATCTGTCTGACTTATTTCACTTAACATAATGACCTCAAGGTCCATCCATGTTGTCACAAATGGCAGGATTCTGTTCATTTTTATGGCTGAATAATATTCCATTGTGTGTGTTTTCTTTATCCATTAATTCACCACATTTTCTTTATCCTTTCATACATCAATAGATACTGAGGTTGTTTCGATGTCTTGGCCACTGTAAATAATGCTGCAGTGAATATGGGGATACAGATATCTTTTTTACTGTTTCCCTTTCCTCCAGATAAATACCCAGAAGTGGAATTGCTGGATCATATGGTAGTTTTATTTTCAATTTTTTGAGGACTCTTCATACTGTTTTCCACAGTGGCTGCACCAATTTGCATTCCCACCAACAGTGCACAAGGGTTCCCTTTGCTGCACATCCTCATCAACACTCGTTATCTCTTGTCTTCTTGCTGATCACCATTCTGTCAGCTGTGAGGGGATACCTCACTGTGGTTTTGATCTGCATTTCCCCGATGACTAGTGCTGTTGAGCACCTTTTCATGTGCCTGCTTACTCAATTGTTTCTTTATGATTGGATTTACCAGAATGGTGATTGGAGCTGCTTCCAGGTTAAAGTGGGAACAAGAATCTTAAAAAGACCTGTCCCCAATCTCCTGATCCAAGATGTAGCAAAATGGCATCCACAAAGGAAAACAATTCTGACTGCCAGAGCTTCTCAAACTTTAATTATGGGACACGCCCCCTGGGGACTTTGTTAGACTGCAGACTGTGACTCGGTAGGCCTGGGTAGGGGCTGAGATTCTGAATTCGAACTACCTTTCATGTGATGTTGCCATTGGGCCTCCCTTTGACTACAAGGCATAGCTCTGAGGCTCACAAACCTGTTATAGATTAGAATCAGCTGGGGGCTTTTAAGACCCACTCACGGCTAAGCCCCTCTCCTGGAGATTCTGATTCAATTTAGAGGCCTGATTTTACTGGGGCTTGGGTATCATTTCTTTAAAAGTCTTCCATATAATGCTAACAGTTCCTTAGAGGAATATTTTTAGGACCAGGTGACATAGTTGATTATTTCCAATTGATTAATGATGCATTTTGAATAAATCATTCATTCACTCATCCATTCATTTATTCAATTTCCAACTCTAGATTGAATGTCCTATTTTAGAGAAATTATGTCTGTGAATTTTTCATTTTTCAAGCAGTTCTTAGCATCTTCTTGAAATACCTATGTTCTTTCTGCTGAATTTTCACTAGGTTACTACATAATGAAATTAAGCTCTGAAAATGGCATCCTTCCTACAAATTTCACACTAAGCTGCTTCTTTTGGAACTAGACAATAGCAAAGGAGAACAAAATTAAATAGTCTAGACAAGGAAGAAAAAAAAATCTATTTTCAGTTTACATTTTATTAGAGGTGACTTGCCAGTCAGATGATATGTTAAAATTATACAGAACAAAAAAAGAATGAGTACTTTTGTGAAAATCTTCTTTTTTCATTCTTGAGCATTTCCCCAAGGAATTACGCACATAACGAAAATTCTAGGTGACTCCAGCAGTGGGCCGGTGATGCATCTATCCGATGCTTTCAGAAAACAGGGTAGAAATACGAAGTTTCAATCTTGCTATGAATGTTCTTATGAAGTCTTACGCATGTGGGCAACAGTTGTCGTAGGTACATATAAGTGGAATTGCTGGGTTATGTGAATGTTCGACTATGAAGATGTTACCAAAGTGTGCCCAAAGTGGTTGTATATTCTTATCCTCCCCACTCACAGTGTATGAGTTTCTATCGATCTTTGAGACTTGTGATTATAATCCTTAATTTTAGCCAGTTTAGTGGGTTTGATGTACTGCATGTTGTAGTCTTGATCTGCATTTCCTTAATTACTAATGACACCGAGCAAATGTTTCCACGTTTATTCAGCTTTTATGCCTCTTTCTGTGAAATATCTGTTTTCATGTGTTTGGACAGTTTTTCCACTGCTTGTTTGTCTTTTTCTGTTTGTTTTATAAGAGTAATCTGAATACTGCTTTCTTTGTCCGCTATATGTGTTTCTGGTCCGTAGATTGTCTTTGCACTTTCTTGTTGGTGTCTCTTGATAAACATAAGTTCTTAATTTTAACATAGTCCGATGTACCAATCTTTCCAACTAGAGTTTGTTGTGTTCTAAGTACTTTTTCCTTACACAGAGATTAAAAAAGATAGTCTCCTATTTCTGAGTGCTTAGAGGTCTTACCTTTATGCCTCTTAGTGTTAAATCCTTCCCGAATTAGGCATCATAAACCCACTCGTAAGGGCTGAGTCACATGTGGAAAGGATAGCCACAAATTCCTCCCAGGAAAGCGTGCCTGGTGTGTGTTCTCTGGCTTGTGAAATCCTCCCCTCATGCATATTTTGAGTTTGTCACTTCCTTACAGGCCAGGAACAGTAACAAACATGGGGACTCTGACATTCATAGTTACTTCAGCCCACCCTGGTACAGTGAATTAGTTTCTCAGTTCCCAATCCCAATAGATCTGACAAAGGTGGTAAACTAGTTATGAACATAAGAGGAAATTATAACCCCAAGGGGTGAGCAAAATTCCCCCCACCAAAGCATACTTTTAAGCTTATTATGTGACTTTATTATGTGACTGCTTTTTTTGATAACCGTTAAAAGGCCTTTCTGTGAAAACAACAACTCTAATTACTCCTATATAAATAAGAAAATTAACACAAAACAACCAATTAATGATACTGAATTTAAAAACAACAACAACTACAAGCCAACTCTGCAGTCTAATCCACATCTTTTTTTTTTTTATGCTTTTTGGTGAAGAAGATTGGCCCTGAGCTAACATGTGTTGCCAATCTTCCTCATTTTTCCTCCCCAAAGCCTCAGTACATAGTTGTATATCCTAGCTGTAGGTCGTTCTAGTTCTCCTATGTGGGACACCGCCACAGCATGGTTTGATGAGTGGTGCTAGGTCTGTGCCCAAGATCTGAACCGGTGAACCCCAGGCTGCTGAAGCAGAGCGTGCAAACTCAACCACTCGGCCATGGGGCCAGCCTCCAAATCCACATCTTAATGTCAGGAACGTGACCGAAGGAGGCAAGGAAGAAGCCAACGCTGACCCACACCTCTGCTCCCAACATGACTGACTCTCGGCAGACAGCAGCCAGGAAGGAAGTCAGGCACTCTGCACTCTGAGGGAAACCAGAAATAATAAAGGTACCTTGACTGGTTTGGGTCTCCAAGATATTAAAATTTTGAAAATCCTAAAACCTGGATTTCCAAACAGAAACGACTTTATGCCTGATTTTGCTATGTTGATATCTGAGACGATGTCTTGGGCTTTATGACTATCATCACGTGAGGAAGTTGTCTGTCGTCACTCACTAATGTAAACTTGGGGACCTTGATACCTTTGTGGTTCATTTGATTAAACACTTGTTAGGTTCTCTATTTGGGGAGCGAGTCCTTCTGAAGTCTGACTTCCTGGTTCTCTTTGCAAGTACTTTCCCTTTCAAAGTCTTCTGTCTCTGAGTGCCCCTTTGCCTTGTGCAGTTGGGTGCTATGATGCCGTCATAGTGTCGCTTATTGGTCATCTTTCTTACTTGGTAGTTCAAACTGTCAATGTGATGACATTTTCTTGGTTCATGGCCCACCCATACTTCTCACGTTTTGACTGGGCGTATTTTCACTGACACTTTACAGAGATCCATCCTTGGTTTCCTCCTGAAGCAGCGATTCATGCACATGTCCTCTTGGACACACGCAAGATGAAACAAAACCACGCTTGGAAAGGTACCTCTTGGGTTTGTTCCATCTCCAGCCCAAGCAAAACCTAGCAGTTAGAATTCGGCCAGTCATGAAACTAAGGACTTTTGAGCAATTTTTATCCTAAGTCTTCCTTATCAGAAAAAAAAACCCACCTTATAAAAAAGTATTTTCAACCCTATAAATCCCTTGCAGTAATAGAAGTGTTTGGGCATGTGTACTTGGGCAGTTTTCCCCCATTTGCTTTTTATCTAGGACAGAGTTTACATGTCTTCTTAGGGTGACTGTGCCCACATTGCAATATCTGTAGCTCCCTTGGGACAGGTCGTCATGGGTTTCACAGTCTCACCCTCTCCTGGGATCTAGGACAGAAGGTTAATGCAAAGGCCCTGAGGTAGACACATTTTTTTTTAACTTTTTATTGAGATTGTGATAGTTTACAACCTTGTGAAATTTCAGTTATACATCATTGTTTGTCAGTCGTGTTGTAGGTGCACCACTTCACGCTTTTTGCCCACCCCTTACCCTGCCTTTCCCCTGGTAACCACTAATCTGTTCTCTTTGTCTATGTGTTCAATTTCCACATATGAGGGGAGTCACACAGAGATTGTCTTTCTCTATCTGGCTTATTTCACTTAACATAATTCCCTCAAGGTCCATCCATGTTGTTGTAAATGGGACTATTTTATCCTTTTTATGGCTGAATAGTATTCCACTGTATATATATACACCGTATCTTCTTTATCCACTCATCAGTTGATGGGCACTTAGGTTGCTTCCATGTCTTGGCTATTGTAAATAATGCTTCAATGAACACAGGCGTGCATGGGACTTTTGGAATTTCTGATTTCAAGTTCTTTGGATAGATACCCAGTAGTGGGATAGCTGGATCATATGGTAGTTCTATTTTTAATTTTTTGAGAAATCTCCATACTGTTTTCCATAGTGGCTGCACCAGTTTGCATTCCCACCAGCAGTGTATGAGGGTTCCTTTTTCTCCACAACCTATCCAACATTTGTCACTTTTTGTTTTGGTTATTTTAGCCATTCTAATGGGTGTAAGGTGATATCTTAGTGTAGTTTTGATTTGCATTTCCCTGATGATCAGCGATGATGAGCATCTTTTCATGTGCCTATTGGCCATCTGTATATCTTCTTTGGAGAAATGTCTGTTCATTAGACACATTTTTTTTTAAAGATTTTATTTTTTCCTTTTTTTCCCCAAAGCCTCCTGGTACATAGGTGTATATTTTTAGTGCAGGTCTTTCTAGTTGTGGCATGTGGAGTGCTGCCTCAGCATGGCTTGAGGAGTGGTGCCATGTCCGCGCCCAGGGATCAGAACTGGCGAAACCCTGGGCCACCGAAGCAGAGCACACGAACTTAACCACTCGGCCCCGGGGCTGGCCCCTCATTAGACACATTTTTTCAACAACTCATTTCTCATGAGAAACTATGGAGGCCAAAGGCAGTGAATGACATATTTAAAGTACTGAAAGAGAAAAACTGTCGACCAAAAATTATACATCTAGCAAAATTATTCTTCAAAAATGAAGTAGAGGGCCGGCCCGGGGCCAAGTGATGAAGTTCACGCACTCTGCTTCCTCGGCCCAGGGTTTGACGGGTTGGGATCCTGGGCGCTGACAGGGCACCACTCATCAAGCCACACTGAGGCGGCATCCCACATGCCACAACTAGAAGGACCTACAACTAGAATATACAACTATGAACCGGGGGGCTTTGGGGAGAAAAAGGAAAAGTAAAATCTTTAAAAAAAAAATGAAGTGGAAATTAAGATACCCTCAGATAAACAAAAACTGAGGGAATTTGTCAGTAGCAGATCAGTCTTAAAAGAAATGCTAATGTGAGTCCGGCGGGCTGAAAGGACGATATACTGTAACCTGAAGCCTCAGGAAGAAGCAAATAATTCCATTAAAGGTAACTACACAGGTAAATACAAAAGCCAGCATTGTTGTTTTGTAACTCCTTGTTTTTTTGCTATATGATTTAAAAGATAAATGCATAAGCAATAATTATATATGTTAATCAGCACACAATGTATAAAAATGTGATTTGTAACAGTAACAAAAGAGAGGACAAACAACACATATGAAGGCACGAAGTTTTGTATACTATTGAAACTAATGGTATAAACTCAAAACAGATCGTTATAAATAACCATGACAATTGCAATCCCCAAGGGAATCACTAAGAAAATAACTAAAATATACAAAGCAAAAGAAATGAGAAGAGAATCAACACAGTACAAAAGAAAAAAGTTAAATAGAAAAGAAGGCGTGAATGAGACACTGAGAAACAAAAATGATAAAAGACATAGAGAAAGCAAACAGCAAAATGGCCAAAGTAAGTCCTTCATTGTCAATAATTACATTAAATGAAAATGTATTAAACTCTCCAAGGAGAAGGTAGAGATTGCTATCACACATGAAAAACATGATTCAACTATATACTGTCTACAAGAGACGCATTTTAGATCCAAAGACACAAATAGGTTGAAAGTGAAAAGACGGAAAAAGATTCCATGTAAACAATAACTAAAAGATAGCTGGGTGGCTATACTAATATCAGATCAAGTAGACTTTAAGAAAAAAAATTGTTACAAGAGACCAGAAAGACAGTATACTTTGATAAAAGAGTCAATCCATCAAGAAGATAGAACAATTATATCTAATAAAAGAGCTCCAAAATATATAAGGAGCTCCAAATGTAAAACCTAATCAAATGCCTCCAAAATATATGAAGCACCTAATAAAAGAGCTGTGAAATATACAAAGCAAAAACAGACCAAATTAAATGGAGGAAGAGACACTGCTACAATAATAGTTGGAGATTTCAACACACCACTTTAAATAACGGACAGAACAACCAGACAGGAAACAGAGGACTTGAACAACACTATAAACCAACCAGAACTGACATATACAGAACACTCCATCCAAACACAGCAGAATACACATTCTTCTCAAGTGCACATGGAACATTCTCCAGAATAGACTATATGTTAAGCCACAAAACAAATTTTAATAAATTTTAAAAGACTGAAATCAAACAAAGTATCTAATCTGACCATAATGGAGTGAAACTAGAAATCAATAATGAAAGAAAATCTGGAACATTTAACATATATGAAAAGTAACACACTGAAACAACAATTGGGTCAAGGGGGAAATCACAAGAAAAATTAGAAAATAATTTAAGATGGATGAAAATGAAAACACAACATACCAAAATCTATAGGAGGCAGTTAACCAGTGCTCAGAAGGAAATTTATGGCTGTAAATGCTTCCATGAAAAAAGGAAAAACAGAGGGCCAGCCCAGCGGCTTAGTGGCTAAGTTCACATACTCTGCTTCGGCAGCCTGGGGTTCACGGGTTCAGATTCCGGGTGCCGACCTGCACACTGCTTATCAAGCTGTGCTATGATGGTGTCCCCCACACAAGATAGAGGAAGACTGGCACAGATGTTAGCTCAGGGACAATCTTCCTCAAGCAAAAAGGCGAAGATTGGCAACAGATGTTAGCTCAGGGACAATCTTCGTCACCAAAAAAAAAAAAAAAAAACTTCATGCTGAGTGAAAGAAGACAGACACAAACGGCCATATACTGTATGATTCCACTTATATGAAATGTCCAGAGTAGCTGAATCTATAGAGAAAGAAAGCAGATTAGTGGTTTCCAGGGCCCGCGGTCACAGGAGCAATGAGGATTGACTGCTTAATGGGTACACGGCTTCCGTTTGGGGTGATGGAAATGTTCTGGAAGTAGATAATGGTGATGGTTGTACAACATTGTGAATTTACTAAAAGCCACTGAATTGCACATTTAAAATGGTTTCTATGGCGAATTTAATGTTTTGTGAATTCTACCTCAATAAAAAAGAAACAAACAAGACAGAGTATTCACTGACTTATGTAGGACTCAGGATTTCTTGGTGGTACTTTTGTTTGTTACGCATTTATTCAACCATCAAACAAAATTTTATTTGGCACCTGCTTTGTGCAGAAAGTACCTACGGAAGTATAATGTGCTTGATGTTGAACAGGAAAATATATTTCCTTTAATTTGTGGTTCTGTATTTCAGTCTAAACATAATCAAACACACATACACAAAAGAAATAGGAATATGTATACATTTAAAAAATTTTAAACATACCAACAAGCAAGGATAAAAAAATATGGGCAAACTAGAACAATATTTTCGTTACTAAAACTGGAAAAGTCAACACATTATTTATATGGCAAATTCTTTTCAAAAATCTACCTGTGCTATATAGCCATAGAAATTTGTAGGTCTTTTTCCTAGACCATATATCATTGAGTCAAGATAATTTATTCACAATTTTGTATCCTCTGATAAAATGAATACTTCTCAGGGGTATGGATGTAATTGTATAAGTCAGGTGATGATTCCAAGTGTGTTGAAGACATATGCCTGTGCTGTCCTCACTCACTCCCGCAGTTCGATGCCGTCTACTGTGGCAGTCTTGCCTGCTCCCCCAGAGGAAGGATCACACTGCTGACGTTCTCATAGTCTCAGCTGGTCCTTCACGGCGCATGTGAAAATTGTTGTTAAGTAATCTTCTAATTACTAGTTTAGTATCTGTCTTCCTGGAGAACATGTATTTCCCTAAAGGCATAGACTTTGTTTCCATCTCAGGAATGGTCCCAGTGCCTCCTTTGGTACTGCTTAGTACCAAAGTACAAAATGCTTAGTAAAAGTTAATGAATAAATATGTCACATCACAGAGGATTTTACAATGAGAGGACCCTCTATATGTTTTTCAATTGTCTTGTTTCTGGTTTGTATGGAGAATAATGATGTAGAAGGGGGTTCATACTATTCAGAAAGGCACGAGAGGACATGAGGTTCTGGCATTCCAGGGCTTAATCATCTCCCAGCTTCTTGTCAAATGTCAGTTAGAACAAGCCTTACTTTTTATTCCACATAATCATACTAGTTTATCATTTTAGTGTCCTGGGTTTCAAAAGTATTAGTTAAAAACTTTCCTTCTTAAATAATTGGAAGGCACTGCTGATAAAATAGTCCCAACATGGAAACAAACAAAATGTCTTTCAGTAAGTGAATGGTTAACAACCTGTAGTACAACCATACCATGGGATACCTTCAAGTAATGAAAAGAAATATGAATTATTGATAACATGCAACAACTTGGATGATCTCAAGGGCATCATCTGAGTAAAAGAAGCTGATCTTCTACATAAATGATTCCATTTATTTAACATTCTCAGTATGACAAATTCTAGAGATGAAGGACAGATTAGTTGTTGCCAAGTACGGTGGGAGGAAGACGTAGGTGTGACTAGAAAGGGGTGGAACGTGGGAGTTGTGATGGAAGTGTTCTGTAAAATTCTATAATGCTTCTTCTAAGCTTTTCATAAGAATTAATTCAAATATTTGAAGAAAAAAAAGGCAATGCTGAAATTCATTATCCTACTACGGTAACATTCATTTTCCATGGTCCCAGTGGCCATATTGCTACGTCAGAATCCTCCGCATGTGATACAATGGCATAGAGCTGTCCACACACACTGTCCCAAAGTCAACTTTCTGGTTTTGAGATTGTGCTACAGCTATGTGAGACATAGCCACAGCGGGAAACTCGTGAAGGACACACAGGATCTTTTTGTACTATTTTTGCAGCTTCCTGTGAGTCTATAATTATTTCAAAATAAAAAGTCCAAAGAAATGTAAAAAAGCAAGGGAGCTAAGTTTCACACAGGAAAGCGACCAAACTTTGTGAGGTTGGAGCATCTTTCCAGACACACTGTACGAGGGCAAATGCACCCACGGAAGAAGGGCATCTAGAGAACTCAGCTCCTCATCAGAAATTGCACTGGCTTTAACTTCTTTCTGGAATTAGTTGCTACTTTAGCTATTGTGTACAGAAATTATGCTATGGATTATATATAGTTGTAGAAGCAGAAGGAACCTAAGAGAGGCAAACCCCTGAAGTTCCACCTAAAAAGTCTGGAGAATGATGGAGAAAAGAGGGTTTGCCCGTGGTCATCCTCTCTGCCAATGACAGTCTTTAGATCCCTAAGCCAAACGCTCTCCCACCACACCTTGTGGTCCTCAGTAGCAAAATCCTTAAATTCTTTAGATGGAGGCTAAAGACATAGTTCTTTGATCACTAAGATAAAATGCCACCCACTCAAAATTTTAGAATATGAAATAATTTTTTTCCTTTGAAATGTGGATAAGATAGGTACTGCTAAAAATTCTATAATGCTGCTTCTAAGCTTTTCATAAGAATTAATTCAAATATTTGAAGAAAAAAAAGGCAATGCTGAAATTCATTATCCTACTATGGTAACATTCATTCTCCATGGCCCCAGCGGCCACATTGCTACGTCAGTATTATGTCCCACAGTCACTCAGGACACAGGCCTCCCTAGACAAAAAGCCAGTGTTTGTTTTTAACAGCTTTTTTGAGATATAATTTACATTACACAAAATTAACCCATTTCAGTGGTTTTTTCCACATTCACAGCCATTACCACAATCTAATATTGGACCGTTTCCATCATCCCCAGAAGAAGCCTTGTGCCCAATACCTATCAGTTCCCTTTCCCTCCTTGCTCCAGCTTTAGGCAAACACAAATCTACTTCCTGTCTCTATTGATTTGCCTATTGTAGATATTTCACATAAATAGAGTCATACAATATCTGTTCTTTTGTGTCCAGCTTCTCTCACTGAGCGTGTTTTTGAGGTTCATTCAGTTTGTAGCATGTAACAGTGTTCCATTCCTTCTTACCCTCTAACAGTATTCTATTATACGGATACACATACTACATTTTGTTTATCCATTCACCAGTTGATGGACATTAGAAATGTTTCCATTTTTGGCTACTGTGACTACCAGTGCTCTGAATATTCAATGTAGAAATCTTTGTGTGAACGTGTTTTCATTTCTCCTTGGTAGATGCCTAGGAGTGGAACTGCTGGGTCATGCGGTAACTCTGTATCTAACTTTCTGAGGAAGTGCCAGAATATCTTCCAAAGTGACTGCTCTGTCTTATATTCTCGTCAGCAATATATGAGGGTTCCACTTTCTCCACATCTTTGCCAACACTTGTTAATATGTCTTTTTTTATGTAGCCACCAGAGTGGTTATAAAGTGGTATCCCATTGTGGTTTTTGATTTGCATTTCCTTAGTCACTGCTAATATTAAGCATCTTTTCATATGCTTATTAGCCATTTGTATAACTTCTTTTTAGAAATGCCTACGCAAACCCTTTGCCCATTTGAAATAAATTGTGTCTTTTTATTACTGAGTTGTTAAAGTTCTTTATATACTCCAGATATAAGTCCATTATTGAATATATGATTTTCAAATATTTCCCCCATTCTGTAGATTTTTTTCACTTTCTGGAAAGTGTTTTTTGATGTCTTTTAATTTTGAGAAGTCTAACATCGTTTTCTTTTACCACTGTACTTTTGGTGTTATTTCTAAAAAATCATTGCCTAAATTCAAGGTCACAAAGACCCTCTTTTTGTTCTAAAGTTTACAGTTTTAACTCTTTCATTTACACCTGTGATCCATTTTAAGGTAAATTTGTGTATGGTGTGAATTTGAGGTCTAAATTCATTCTTTTGCTTATGTGGATTCCAACTTTCCCAGAACCATTTTTGAAGACTCCTTCCCCATTGAGTTTTCTTGATAACTTTGCCAAAAGTCAATTGACCATGAAGTAAGGGTTTATTTGTGGGCTTATTAATTCCACTCCCTTGATGTATAGTCTATCCTGTACCAGTACCACACTGTCTTGATTACCATAGCTTTGTATTAAGTTTTGAAATAGGTAACTGTAGGTCTTCAAATTTTATTATTTTTCAGGATTGTTGTATTTTTTCAGCGTCCTTTGCATTTCCATAAGAATTTGTTAGCTTCTCAATTTCTGCCAAAAAAAAAGCCGTCAGAGATTTTATTAGGGTTTGCACTGAATATGCAGTCCAGTTTGGAGTTTTTGCCATCTCAACAATATTAAGTCTGTCAATCTGTGAACATAGGATGTTTTTCCATTTGTTTAGGTCTTCTTTAATTTCTTTCAGCAAGATTTTATAATTTTAAGTGTCGAGTCTTGCACTTTTGCTAGATTTATTCTTAACTACATTATTCTCTTTGATGCTATTGTGAATGGAATGGTTTTCTTAATATTATTTTTGGATCATTAATTGCTAGCGTACAGATGATACAATTGTCTTTTTTTTAGGGGAAGATTCATGCTAAGCTAACATCTGTTGACAATCTTTCTCCTTTTTTTCTTCCTTTTTACTCCCCAAAGCCCCACAGTCGTGTATAGTTGTAAGTTCTTCTGGTTCTTCTTTGTGAGCTGCTGCCACAGCATGGCTACTGACAGATGAGTGGTGTGGTTCTGCACTTGGGAACTGAACCCGGGCCACTGAAGTGGAGCCCACTGAACTTTAACTGCCAAGCCATCAGGGCTGGCTCTACAATTGGTTTTTGTATATGCATCTTGTATCCTATGGGCTGAACTGGTTTATTATTTCTAATAGTTTTATGGTGGATTCTTCAGGATTTTCTATATACAAGATCATATCATCTGGAAATACAGATAAGTTTACCTCCTCCATTCCAAGCTGGATGTCCTTCTGTTTTCTTGCCTAAACACTCTGGCTAGAACCTCCAGTACAATGTTGAATAGAATGGTTAGAGCAGACATCTTGCCTTGTTTCTGATTTTAAGGGAAAATCATTTAGTCTTTTGCCATTTATAATGATGTTACCTATAGGATTTTCATAGACAGTCTTTATCATGTAGAGGAAGTTCCTTTCTATTCCTAGTTTGTTGAGAGTTTTTATCATGAATACATATTGGAGTTTTTCAAATGCCTCTCTGCATCTTTTGTGATCATGTGGTTTTGCCCTTTATTTTATTATGTAATGTATTACAGTAATTTATCTTCAGATGTTAAATCAGCCTTGCATTCTTGGGATAAATAGCATTTGGTCAAGATGTATAATCCTCTGTATATGTTGTTGGATTCAGTTTTTTAATATTTTAAGGAAATTTTTTACATCTATATGCATGGGGGATATTGCTCTATAATTTTCTTTTCCTGTAATGTCTTTGTCTCATTTTGGTATCAGGTAATACTGCCTCATAGAATCAGATGGAACGTTTTCCCTCTTCCTCTATTTTCTGGAAGAGTTTGTGAAGAATTTCTAGTTAATTTTTCATTAAATGTTGGGTAGAATTCTCCAGTGAAATTATTTGGGCCTAGTGTTTTCTTTGTGGGAAGATTTTAAATTAAAGATGCAATCTCTTTACCTGTTATAGGTCTATTCAGATTTTCTATTTCTTCTTGAGTCAGTTTCAGTAGTCTGTGTCTTCCTAGGAATTTGTCCATTTAATGTAAGTAGTCTAATTTATAATTCTTAACATTTCTGTAAAAGTCAGTAGTGATGCCTTCTCTTTCATTCCTGGTTTTGAAAATTTGAGTCTTCACTCTTTTTTTCTCAGTCAGTGAAGCTAAAGGCTTGTTAATTTGTTGCTCTTTTCAAAGAATCAACTTTTGGGGGCTGGCCTCATGGCCAAGTTGTTAAAGTTCCTCATGCTCTGCTTCAATGGCCCAGGTTTGCCGGTTCGGATCCCTGATGCTGACCTGTTCCACTCATCAGCCATGCTGGGAGGCATCCTACATAGAAAAAACAGAGGAGATGTTAACTCAGGGCTAATCTTCCTCAAGCAAAAAAAAGAGGAAGACTGGCAATGGATGTTGGCTCAGGGCAAATCTTCCTCACCAAAAAAATAAAAATAAAAATAAACTTTTGGGATAGACAGGCTGAATGGCTCCAGACAGAGGAAGAAAGAGAACGAAGAATTTAAAAAACTGAAGAAAATATCAGAGAAATAGCTGACTCAATGAGAAAACGCAACTTAAGAATCATCGGAATTCCTGAGGGCATGGAAAACGAAAATGGAGCAGAAAGTGTGCTCAAAGAAATAATAGAAGAGAACCTCCCAAATCTAGGGATTGAGAGAGAAATGTGTGTGGAGGAAGCTTTCAGATCTCCTATATTTGTCAATGTAAAAAGAACTACTGCAAGGCATATAGTAGTAAAAGTGGCAAAAGTGAGTGACAAAGAAAGGATAGTGAGAGCAGCAAGGCAGAAGAAAATAACCTACAAAGGAACCCCCATCAGACCTTCAGCGGATTTCTCTACAGAAACCTTATGAGCTAGGAGAGATTAGAGTGACATATTCAAAACTTTAAAGGATAAAAATCTTCAGTCAAGAATACTCTATCCAGCAAAAACATCCTTCAGATATGAGGGAGAAATTAAATCATTTCCAGACAAACAAAAGCTAAGAGACTTTGTAGTCACAAGACTTCCACTACAAGATATCCTCAAGAAGGCTCTCATACCTGAAAAAAGAAAAAAAGGGAGAAAGGGGTCACAAAACACAGAGTAGGGAGACACATAGATACAATCTGAATAGGATAGCAAATATTCAACTATAGCATTAGGATGAAAGGAAGGAAATCACCAAAGCAAAGACTATCTTATCACTCTAACCACAAACTCACAGCACAAGTTGGAATAAGGGATGAAAATAATAATTTAGGAGGGGAGGAGGAAAGGGACTGAAACAGTCTAGGCTAAGGAAGTAAGAGATCACCAGTAAATAGAATATGTTATACATGAGATTCTGAATACAAACTTCAGGGTAGCCACTAAACTGAAAAACAGAGCAGAGACACAAAACATAAACAAGGAAAAATCTAAGAAACCCAGCATAAGAAATTGCAGAAGTCAATGGGTAGGCCAAAACACACAGGACGAGAAACAAAGGAAATGCAGGAAAACCAGAAAACGAGCAACAGAATGACAGCATTAAGCCCTCATGCATCAATACTCACCCTCAATGTAAACGGATTGAGCTCTCCAATAAAAAGACACAGAGTGGCAAAACGGATTAAAGAACAAGATCCAACAATTTATTGCCTCCAGGAAACACACCTCACCTCCAAGGACAAACACAGGCTCAGAGTGAAGGGGTGGAAGACAACACTCCAAGCTAATAGCAAACAAAAAAAAAGCGGGTGTCACAATACCTATATGAGACAAAACAGACTTCAAGATAAGGCAGGTAAAGAGAGACATAGAGGGCCAATAATTTATAATGATCAAAGGGACGCTTCATAAAGAAGAAATAATGCTTATAAATATCTATGCACCCAACACAGGAGCACCAAAGTTCATAAAGCAACTATTAACAAACCTAAAAGAAGATATCAAAAATAACACAATAATAGTAGGGGACCTCAACACCCCACTCACATCAATGGACAGATCATCCAGACAGAAAAATCAACAAAGAAACAGTGGAGCTAAACGAAAAGCTAAAACAATTGGACCTATAGACATATACAGAACACTCCATCCAAAAACAGCAGAATACACATTCTTCTCAAGCATGCATGGAACATTCTCAAGGATAGACCATAGGTTGGGAAACAAGGCAAGCCTCTACAAATTTAAAAAAATTGAAATAATAACAAGCATCTTCTCCGATCATAATGCTATAAGGCTAGAAATTAATTACAAGAAAAAAGCTGAGACAGGCACAAAGATGTGGAGACTAAACAATATGCTATTGAACAAGCAGTGGATCATTGACGAAATTAAAGAAGAATTCAAACATACCTGGAGACAAATGAAAATGATAACGTGCCATACCAATTCATATGGGATACAGTAAAAGCTGTATTAAGAAGAAAATTCATCACAATACAGGCACATCTTAACAAACAAGAAAAATCCCAAATAAGCAATCTTAAACTACACCTAACTGAATTAGAGAAAGAAGAATAAATAAAGCCCAAAGTCAGCAGAAGGAGAGAAATAATAAAAATCAGAGCAGAAATAAATGCTATTGAAACGAAAAAGGTGGTAGAAAGGATCAATGAAACAAAGAGCTGGTTCTTTGAGAAGATAAATAAAATTGGCAAACTGCTAGCCACACTTACAAAGAAAAAAAGAGAGAAAGCTCAAATGAACAAAATCAGAAATGAAAGAGGAGTAATAACAACAGACTCCACAGAACTACAATGGATTATAAGAGAATACTACAAAAAACTATATGCCAGCAAAATGGATAACCTAGAGGAAATGGATAAATTCCTGCACTCCTACAGTCTCCCAAAGCTCACTCAAGAAGAAGCAGACAATTTGAACAGACCAATCACAAGGAAAGAGATTGAAACAGCCATCAAAAGCATCCCAAAGAATAAAACCCCAGGACCAGATGGCTTTCCTGGGGAATTCTACCAAACTTTCAGAGAAGATTTAATACCTATACTTTTCAAGCTATTCCAAAAAATTAGGGAGGATGGAACACTTCCTAACACTTTCTACGAGGCCAACATCATGCTGATACCAAAGCCTGACAAGGACAGCACAAAAAAGGAGAACTACAGGCCAATATCGCTGATGAACATAGATGCAAAAATTCTCAACAAAATTTTGGCAACCCAAATACAGCAAATCATCAAAAGGATCACACATCATGATCAAGTGGGATTCATACCAGGGACGCAGAGATGGTTCAACATCCGCAAATCAATCAACGTGATACACCACATCAACAAACTGAGGAATAAAAAGCACATGATCATCTCAATAGATGCAGAGAAAGCATTTGACAAGATCCAACAGCCATTTATGATAAAAACTCTGAACAAAATGGGCATAGAAGGGAACTACCTCAACATAATAAAGGCCATATATGACAAACCCACAGCCAACATCATACTCAATGGGCAAAAACTGAGCGCCATCCCCCTGAAAACAGGAACGAGACAAGGATGCCCTCTATCACCACTCTTATTTAACATAGTACTGGAGGTCCTGGCCAGAGAATCAGGCAAGAAAAAGGAATAAAAGGAATCCACATAGGGAGAGAAGAAGTAAAACTCTCGCTGTTTGCAGATGACATGATCTTATATATAGAAAACCCCAAAGAATCCATTGGAAAACTTTTAGAAGTAATCAACAACTACAGCAAAGTTGCAGGGTATAAAATCAATTTACATAAATCAGTAGCATATCTGTACTCTAATAATGAACTAACAGAAAAAGAACTCAAGAACACAATACCATTCACGATCGCAACAAAAAGAATAAAATACCTCGGGGTGAATTTAATTAAGGCAGTGAAAGACCTATACAATGAAAATTACAAGGCCTTTCTGAAAGAAATGGATGACGACATAAAGAGATGGAAAGACATTCCATGCACATGGATTGGAAGAATAAACATAATTAAAATGTCCATTCTACCTAAAGCAATCTACAGATTCAATGCCATCCCAATCAGAATCCCAACGACATTCTTTACAGAAATAGAACAAAGAATCCTAAAATTCATATGGGGCAACAAAAGACCCTGAATTGCTAAAGCAATCCTGAGAAAAAAGAACACAGCTGGAGGCATCACAATCCCTGACTTCAAAACATACTACAAAGCTACAGTAATCAAAACAGCATGGTACTGGTACAAAAACAGGTGCACAGATCAATGGAACAGAACTGAAAGCCTAGAAATAAAACCACACATGTATGGACAGCTAATCTTCGACAAAGGAGCTGAGGGCATATAATGGAGAAAAGAAAGTCTTTTCAACAAATGGTGCTGGGAAAACTGGAAAGCCACATGTAAAAGAATGAAAATTGACCATTCTTTTTCACCATTCACCAAAATAAACTCAAAATGGATCAAAGACCTCAAGCTGAGACCTGAAACCATAAGGCTTCTAGAAGAAAATGTAGGCAATACACTCTTTGACATCAGTATTAAAAGGATCTTTTCGGACACCATGTCTTCTCAAAGAAAGGAAACAATAGAAAGAATAAACAAATGGGACTTCATCAGACTAAATAGCTTCTTCAAGGCAAGGGAAAACAGGATTGAAACAAAAAAACAACCCACTAACTGGGAAAAAATATTTGCAAGTAATACATCCGACAAAGGCTTAATATCCATAATATATAAAGAAGTCACACAACTCAACAACAAAAAATTAAACAACCCGATCAAGAAATGTGCAGGAGACATGAGCAGACATTTCTCCAAAGAAGATATACGGATGGCCAATAGGCACATGAAAAGACGTTCATCATCGCTGATCATCAGCGAAATGCAAATCAAAACTACACTAAGATCTCACCTTACACCCATTAGAATGACAAAAATAACCAAAACAAATAGTAACAAATGTTGGAGAGGTTGTGGAGAAAAAGAAACCCTCATACACTGCTGGTGGGAATGCAAACTGGTGCAGCCACTATGGAAAACAGTATGGAGATTCCTCAAAAAATTAGAAATAGAACTGCCATACAATCCAGCTATCCCACTACTGGGTATCTATCCAAAGAGCTTGAAGTCAGCAATTCCAAAAGTCCCATGCACCCCAATGTTCATTGCAGCATTATTTACAATAGCCAAGACGTGGAAGCAACCTAAGTGCCCATCAACAGATGCATGGATAAAGAAGATGTGGTATATATACACAATGGTACACTACTCAGCCATAAAAAAGAGCAAAAGTGTCCCATTTGCAACAACATGGATGGACCTTGAGGGAATTATGTTAAGTGAAATAAGCCAGATAGAGAAGGACAATCTCTGTATGCCTCCACTCATATGAGGAATTTAAACATGTGGACAAAGAGAACAGATTAGTGGCTACCAGGGGAAAGGTGGGGTGGGGGGTGGGCACAAAGGGTGAAGGGGTGCACCTGCAACATGACTGACAGACAACAATGTACAACTGAAATTTCATAAGCTTGTAACCTATCCTTAACTCAATAAAAAGTTTTAAAAAAATAAACTTTTGGGTTTCATTTATTTCCTCTATTGTTTTTCTATTTTCTATTTTCTATTTCATTTGTTTTCTCTCTATTCTATGTTATTCCCTCCCTTTTGCTTGCTTTGGGTTTTGTTTGCTCTTCCTTTCTACACTCTAAAGGTGTGAAGTTAAGTTACTGATTCAAGATCTTTTCTAACATAAGATGTACTGGTGGGGGTGAAATGGGTAAAGGGGGTAAAAAGGTACAAACTTCCTGTTATAAAATAAGTCCTGAGGATGCAATGTACAGCATGGTGACTATAGTTAGTAATACAATATTGCCGTATTCGAAAGTTGCTAAGAAAGTAGATGTTAAAAGTTCACACGACAAGAAAAAAAAAATGTATAACTATGTATGGTGATGGATGTTCACTGGACTTATTGTGGTTATAATTTCACAATATACACAAATATTGAGTCATTATGCTGTACACCTGAAACTAACATATGTCAATTATATTTCAATAAAAAAAGAATTTAAAGCTACAAGTTTCCCTGTAAACACTGCTTTCACTACATCCCATACATTTTGGTATATTTCATTTTCATTCATCTCAAAGTATTTTCTAATTTCTACTATGATTTTGTTTTCTTTAATCCATTGGTAACTTATAGTGTGTCATCTAATTTCCCCATTTGTGATTTCCCAAAATTTCCTTATGTTTCCACTGTAGTCTGAGAACGTATTTTGTATGATTTCAATTATTTTAAATTCTTTGAGAGTTGTTGTATGGCCTAGTATATGGTCTATCCTGGAGAATGTTCCATGTGCACTTGAGAAGACTATCTATTCTGCTGCTGTTGCTTGAATGTTCTATAGATGTCAGTTAGGTCTAGTTGGTTGATGGCATTGTTCAAGTGCTCTATATTCTTGTTAATCTGATTGTTCTATCCATTACTGAGATGGGGTATTAAAGTCTCCAACTATTATTTTTGAGTTTTCTATTTCTCCCTTCAATTACCTTCTCTTTAATCTTAACAGTAACCTCAGAGTGATCTTTTACAAAAATAAGTCAGATTATGTCACTACTCTTCAAAATCCTCTAATACTTTCTCTCCTTACTTGGAGTACAAACCAAAGTATATACAATGCCTAAAGGTCCAACAAAACGTGTCCCCCATTACCTCTTACTGCATTCCATACTATGCTCCTTCTCCTCCTCTTGATCCAGCCTACTGCCAACGCCCCATCCCCAATATTGCTTAAACATGTCAGACACTCTTTTCCCACAGGATCTTTGCACTTGCTGTTCTCTTTACTTGTAATGCTCTTCTCAGATATCTGCATGGTTCCCTTCCTCACTTTCTTCAGATCTTTGCTCAAATATCCTTCTCAGTGAGGTCTTCTCTGATCACTCTATTTCAAATTGTAACATCTCCTCATTTCCCCACTCCTGCTTGATATTTTTCTACATAGCACTTATCTCCATCTGTCATAGTGTACATAATGTAATATAATAATGTAAGTAGTGTATTATTTATCTTCTGTCTTTCCCCACTAGAATGTAAACTTCAAGAGCACAGGGATTTTTGTCTGTTTTATTCTCCTGTATCTCTAGCACTGCATCAGTGCCTGTCACACATAGTAGGGGCTCAATAAATGTATGTGCTATGAATGAATGAATGCCCTGAGCGCTGCTTGAGGAGACCAGGCAGCTTGTCAATCTTAAGTGAACCCTAAACACCAATTCATTCTGTGACCATAGACTGCATTGTGAAAAATCATTTTCTTAAACTTCCATTAATACTATTAAAATTACCCATATTAACACTGATCCATTTGGGTCAGCTTCTTGCTCCCTTCCATTTCCATCTTTTCCACCTCTGTTTCCAAGTATTTATTGAGCATTTACTATATGCTAAGCATTGGATATAAGGCAGGAAGCCTATAGTGACAAAGTCCTTACCTTTATGAAGCTTACATTATAATTTTCTGAAATTCACTGTGCCAAAGTAATCAGACCACTATCCCTAGAAGTTCCCTATCAGGTTTACTCCCCAATTTCAAGTATTTTCTCCTACAACTAAAACTGAATAGAATTCTAGCAAATGATTTAAATTGAACCTTACCAATTTCATGCACATAAATCAGTTTTCAAATACTACAGAAACCAAGTTTTAAGCACCACAGATATTTGAAAACTAGTTTGAAGAAAATATTTGACAGTCAAATTGCATCTATAAAACCTGAAAGCTTAGTGCAAATTAGCAGCATTAAACTAATGTCTGACAAAGGTTCTTCACATAACATTTTATGCTTCAGCCACAAATCCCAGTGCTGAAACTTTTAAACTTTTAAAAGCATTTTGTATCAATTATTTTGCAGAAATATTTTGAAGTCTCTGCTGCTCATTATAATGGTTAAAGTTACTGTCAGTTTTCCAAAAAAACCTATTTCAAAAATTCCTGGCATACATGAAACTGGAGCCAGAGCAATTTTTCTAACGGCTAGAAAGGTTTTAGTCTTTTGTCAGCAAGTACTGTAGTCAAAATGTTTCAACCACAGATCGTTCCTGCTCCATCAGGGTGCAGCAAAGTACCTGAACGACAGCTCAGAGGTAGAGGCAGGACACTGTGCTGGTCAGCGAAAAGTTTTGAATGTACTCACGGGACAGAAGCTTAATTGCTCACCTATCTCATTTGACAGCCAGAAAGACTGTTTTGAGAAAACTTTTGTGGGTTTCTTTTTGAAGTGTCTCCAAGGTAAATTTTAAGAAGCATAATCAAGTGCTAGTTCCTTATCTGATTTTTCCATAAAATTTGACTTATTTGCCTAATAAGCCGTTTCACTGGAAATCTAAGGACATGATAGAGTAACAGAAGCAAAATCAGCCTAATTACAGAATAAAAATCCAAGACCTTCAGTTTAAGGAAATTCAGCAGTGGTACTGTGACTTGTCTGGAATTCACAAAGCAAAATGGAAACAATCCCATGCGCCCATGTTCTTGAATAACTTTGCAGAAGCAAGATCACTATGGGAACACACATATTTTGACCTGGGACTCATCCAAACTGATCACAGTCAAAGTGTGCTACAAGGGGAGATCATCTCAGGAGCTGGCAGTGCCATCTAGGCTCTCCTCTGGGAGTCAAAGCACACCCAGCAGAGCAGAAGTAGGTGACTAGGACAGCGTTCTCAAGCCTTTTGGTCTCAGGACCAATTTAGCTCTTAAAAATTACTGCGGACCAGTAAGAACTTTTGTTTATGCGGGTTTCATCTATCAATATTCACCATATTAGAAATTAAAAGGAAGAACTTTTTGAAGGTCATTAACTTATATAAAAATAAGTAAAACCCCACAACATGTTAATATAAATAACATCTTTTTATGACAAATAACTGTATTTTCCACAAAAAATGCTGAGAAGTGTGGCACTGTTTTACATTTTTGCAATATCCTTACTGTCTAGCTCACTCGAGGATAGTGGGAGACATACCTGTTTCTGCACTGATTTTATCGCCCTGTGCTGTCTTGTCGGAGTATATGAAGAAAACCTAGCCTCAGACAATATGTTACAAGAGGAAGAAGTCTTTTCTTTTTTCTTTTTTCAGGAAAATTAGCCCTGAGCTAACATCTGCTGCCAATCCTCCTCTTTTTGCTAAGGAAGATTGGCCCTGGGCTAACATCCGTGCCCATCTTCCTCTACTTTATATGTGGGACCCCTGCCACAGCATGGCTTGATGAGCGGTGCATAGGTCTGCACCCAGATCCAAACCAGCAAACCCTGGGCTGCCAAGGTGGAGCGCGAGTAACCCAAACACTATGCCACCAGGCCAGCCCCAAGGAAGGAGTCTTAACTTAAAAGCTCAAATTTTCATTGGCAACAAACACTGTCGTTGTTTTCCTCAAAGTAGCAGTAGTCTGGTTTAATTCATTTTTCAGAAAATTTCTGCCCAATACCCAACTCTGAATAATCACAGTTTGCCTGTTTGTCTTTCAAGTAAAAATAGTGCTCAACAGGAAAAGGTGGTAGTTAGCTCAGTTTTCAATTCAAACAGAACAGGTGCTTTTCCTCCAATCGGCATACTGGTTATATAGCACAAGTATCTTATGCATACTTCCCATTTTGTCACACATGATTTATTAAAAAGATGTGTTCTATAGGATGGAGATTAAATAAAATTAATGATTTTTAATCCCCCTATTAAGCATATTCTTAAGTGACCTGGCTTTATTTATTTATTTTTTCTCTTAACTGTGAGTGCATGGTGGTGAAAAATACAACACAGTCATGAGCCATATAACGTTTTGGTCAACGATGGACCACATGTATGACAGTGGTCCCATAAGCTTAGTACCATATAGCCCAGCTGTGTAGTAGGCTATACAAGCTAGGTTTGCGTAAGTACCCTCCATCATGGTTGCACAATGACAAAACTGTCTAATGACAAATTTCTCAGAATGTATCCTCATTGTTAAGCGACCCATGACTGTAATGACCAGTGCAGTTTGTTGCCGCTGCCTTGACTGATGTTAGGCACTAGGTTGTCTTTCCCATTATTGCTTTTGCATCATCAGAGAAATGTCAATGCTGTGAAAAAGGCAAATAACGTCTTAGCATTGTTATGAAAAGAGTTCCGACTTCACATATCCCTTGCAAAGGTCTCAGAGAAACCCAGGGGCCCACAGACAAGACTTTGAGAATTCCTGGACTATGAAAAAGAGAAGCTGTAAAGGACAAGGGAGACGACACGCTTTGTACCTACCAGGTGACAATGCTGTACAAAATAGAGAAGACGTTCTACGTTCATTATTTCATGTGGTATTATAAATTCAGCCCCTCTTAAGTATTCGTGCCTCCATTTCAAGACAAAGAAATAGGCTCATAGGAAGTGATAGAACATAGAGTTGGAATCTAGTCTGTCTGACTCCAAAACTCATGTTTTCCTCCCATGATGGAAACAGATATCTTCTTTCTTACTAGCTTTGATTCAGGGACCCCTCTTCCAGAGCACTCCCCCCCACCCCATGAGATGCCATGACCCCTACGCTATTTCCTAGCCTGCTTCCATATCTGTGCAGGTCTTTGCCTCTTTCAGTGAAATTACTTTTTCTACTACCAGTTATGTAAATCAGAGGTAACAAAACTACTGCATGCAGAGGTCTTTTTTCCCCAGTGAGCTCCAATCAGGCATTAATAATCTTTAATTTTCAGTCAGCCTGGAATTGGCCTCAGAAACTCCTCAACTCAGGTCTATGCAGCCATTAACTGATTGATCAATCAATCCATCAGGGCTAACAACAGACATGAAATTTGTCAGGCTTCATCTAAATTATTATGAAGCAAGTGTGTGGATCAGAGAGTGAACCTCTTCCTTCCTCCTTTAAAGTAAAGTTTGCCAAGAAGAGAGTGGATAGCTCCAAGCGATGGTGTTACCCAGAAAAACTAACATAACATTAAGAGTAAGGATTGTTAACCCCTACTGACGACTGGTCTCCTTGAATTTATTATAAGCCCAACAGCCTACCAGATGCTTCCTACCTACTACAAAATGACACTGTATCTGCTTCCACATTTCCAAGCCGTGCTTCACTGTCTAACATAACTGGGCCTCCACAAATCACTGCAGTGGCTTCCCCAACTCTCACTTAAACACTTTCCCTGTCTGAACACTTCTGATATTTGATTAGGTTCTTCCTCATGTCGCACTGGCCTGAAAGTCTTGGGCAGTTGAATATATTTTAGAAGCTGGAACAAGAGGCGGGAATTTTAGAAGCTGGAACAAGAGGCGGGATTCAGTAACAGAAAAATCTGGATGCAGACAATGAGTTCCTGGGTTAGGGGGTTGAGAGTCAATTTGAATGTCCAATCACAGGGTCACAAGCCTGTTTACGCCTCATTGTTTTCAGGTAGAGAATCAAATTCTGGAAGAAGGTAAACTTTGCCTTGCTTGATTAAAAAAATAGATTTTATCTTGTTCATTTTCTCTGCTTCTCAGGATCTCAAATGAAAATTTTGATGGAAAAAAAGATTATTTAATGTAATTATTCTTCCTTGTATGTTTTTCAATTATTAATAGTATTTCTACCCTTGTTATTTTAGCTACACTATAGTGACATTTTCCTGGAGACAAGAATTCTCATTATATACTTTCCAGACTAGAAACTCCCTATCAGTTCTTGTTGGAAATTGCTCCCCTGCCAATCTACCAAGACAACGGGCAAATCTAACGGAGCTGACAGATACTCAGCGTTCCCAACTAGAGCCTCACACGTGGACGGCAGGTCCTTGTTCCTTCCCAGCTTGGAAAAATTGTCCTGCTGGAACTAAACTGCCAATGGCTTCTGAAAACCAAAAATAAAACAAAAATTATAATTTTTAATCCCTTCACAAGAGAAAATACAAAAATGGAAATAGAGAAGTGAATTTAGCTTAATGACCAAAAGTTATGGGTTTTGTTTAGTATTTTACTCAAGGTTGGTACAAAATTGTAAATTTGCTTTATTTTAATGCCACATTTCTGGTCATTTGCTGACCTTATTTTCTAAAGCTATTGGATGACATTCATTTCTCTAGTTTTAAAAGTTGTTATCCATTTCTGTGTCATAAACTAAAATACCTTCTCCCTAAAATACCCTTACTACTTGTTCTCTGGTCAAAGTGTTATTCTCATCAAGTTCAAGACCCTCTGTGAAGATTCTGTTTTTGTCCAGGGGCTCTTCTCTCTTCCACTCCTGTCCTCCAATCTCGGTGCAGGGGCGTCATCCATGGAGCTCCCACACCGCTCCCTCATAGGGTCCCCTGTCATACCACTTAGAATGCTGTAATGTGTGCACCTTGCTCTTCCACCAAATTCTGCGGGGAGTCCTTGAGAGCAAGGATCATGTTTTATTCATTTTTAGAGTCTCATCACTCAGTACAGTACCTGATTTAATTTAGATGCTAGTAAATATTGAATGAATTTTGAGTTCTTCACATTTTATATTTAATTGCTTCACAGTTTGTTTCAAGTTTCAATGCTGTTCTGATTTTCTTTACATTAATGATCTCAAGCTGGAGACAATTTGACCATTAGAAAAACTGAGGTAACCACTTTGATTTTCAGATCTGTATGATGGAGCTAGTGAAACAAACCTATTTTATACACTAGAACTAATAAATTCAGTAAAGTTGCAGGTTACAAAATCAATACACAAAAATCTGTTGTGTTTCTATACACTAATAATGAACTATCAGAAAGAGAAATCAAGAAAACAATCCCATTTATAATTGCATCAAAAACAAAATATGGGGGTTGGCCCCTTGGCCAAGTGGTTAAACTTGTGCCCCTGCATCAGCAGCCCAGGGTTTCGTCAGTTCAGATCCTGGTTGCGGACATGGCACCACTCATCAGGCCATGTGGAGGCGACATCCCACATCCCACAACTAGAAGGACCCACAACTAAAGTATACAACTATGTACTGGGGGGATTTGGGGAGAAAAAGAAAAAAAAAGATCAGCAACAGTCGTTAGGTCAGGTGCCAATCTTTAAAAAATAAATAAAATAAAGTATCTAGGAACAAATTTAACCAAGGAGGTGAAAGACTTGTATATTTAAAACTAGAAGACATTATTGAAAGAAATTAAAGAAGACACAAATAAATGGGAAGATATTCCTTGCTCATGGATTGGAAGAATTAAGGTTGTTAAAATGTTCACAGTACCCAAAGAAATATACAGATTGAATGCAATCCCTATAAAAATTCCAATGACATCTTTCACAGAAATAGAACGAACAATCCTAAAATTTGTATGGAATCACAAAAGACCCTCAATAGCCAAAGCAATCCTGAGAAAGAAGAACAAAGCTGGAGACATCATACTTCCTGATTTCAAACTATATTACAAAGCTATAGTAATTAACAGTATGGAATTGGCATAAAAACAGACACATAGATCAGTGGAAGACAACAGAGAACCCAGAAATAAATGCATGCATATACGGTTAATTAACTTATGTCAAAAGAGCCAAGAATACACAATGGGGAAAGGACAGTCTTTTCAATAAATGGTGTTGGGAAAACTGGACAGCCACATGCAAAAGAATGAAACAGGGCTCCTATTTTACACCATGCACAAAAATCAACTCAAAATGGATTAAAGACTTGTACTTAAGACCTGAAACCATAAAGCTCCTAGAGGAAAACATAGGTGGTAAGCTCCTTGACACAGGTCTTGGCGATGGTTTTTTGAATCTGACATGAGAAGGCTTGCTTCTGCACAGCAAAGGAAACCATCCATAAAATGAAACAGCAACCTACAGAATGGGAGAAAATATTTGTTTTTTTGTTTTTTTGTTTTTTTTGAGGAAGATTAGCCCTCAGCTAACTACTGCCAGTCCTCCTATTTTTGCTGAGGAAGCCTGGCTCTGAGCTAACATCCGTGCCCATCCTCCGTGCCCATCTTCCTCTAGTTTATACGTGGGACGCCTACCACAGCATGGCTGCCAAGCAGTGCCATGTCCGCACCTGGGATCCGAACCAGCGAACCCTGGGCCGCCGAGAAGCAGAACGTGCGAACTTAACCGCTGTGCCACCGGGCCGGCCCCTGGGAGAAAATATTTGTAAATCACATATCTGATAAGGTACTAATATCCAAAATATATAAAGAACTCATACAACTCAATAGCAAAAAACAATCTGATTAAAAAATGGGCAGAAGATCTGAATAGACATTCTCCAAAGAAGACATCCAGATGGCCAACAGGTACATGAAAACATGCTTTACATCATTATTCCTCAGGGAAATGCAAATCAAACCCACAATGAGATATCATCTCACATCTGTTAGAACGGCTACTATCAAAAAGAGAAGAAATATCAAGTATTGGTAAGGATGTAACGAAAAGAGAACACTTGTGCACTATTGGTGGGAACATAAATTGGTGCAGCCACTATGGAAAACAGTATGGAGGTTTCTCAAAAAATTAAAAATACAACTACCATACAATCCAGTAATTCTACTTTTGGTTGTTTAGCCAAAGAAAACGAAAATGCTAACTTGAAAAGATATCTGTGCCCCCATGTTCATTGCAGCATTATTTACAATAGGCAAGATATGGAAACAATCTAAGTGTCATCAGCGAATGTAAGGATAAAGAAAATGTGATATATATACACAATGGAATATTATTCGGCTTTAAAAAATAATGAAATCTTGCCATTTGTGACATGGATGGACCTCAGCATTATGCTAAGTGAAACAGTCAGATAAAGATAAATACTGTATGATCTCTCTTATCTGTGGAATCTAAAAAAAAAAGTATACATATATAAAACCAAGCTCATAGATGCAGAGAACAGATTGGTAGTTGCCAGAGGCAGGGGGTAGAGGGGGATAGAAATGGGTGAATTGCTTTTTAGTTTAAATAAAAGGAATAATGAACAAATAATTAACATATGTTGAAGTGGGCACTGTGCTTATGACCTTTATTAGGCATGAGGCTAAGAACTTTACATGTTATCGCCTCCTCAACCCAAGAAATAAATACTATTACTATCTCCATTGTATAGATGAGGAGACTGAGGCTCAATGAGGATAAGTAACTCGTACAAGATTACACAGCTGGTGAAAGGCAGGGCAGGGATTCAGATCCTAGAGGCCTAACTCTGAAGCTTAGTCTCTTAACCATTACTGGAAGGAAATCATCATAGGTAGTGTCCTACGGTGAAAATACATGATGCAAGATTATTTTAAATGATATTTTTTTGCAGGAGAAAATGTTGACTATCACTTCTCATTTCTTCTTTTTTAAAAAAAATGTAGTCTCTCTCTCCCCCTGCATTTTTTCTATAGTATAATTTGTAGGAAATGTATTCATGACTCATAAGTGACTAATTTTTACTACAACTTTGTGTTGAGGTTATAGGTCAAGAGCCATTATGTTAAAAGGAAGGTGGCATGATACTTCTATAAACAATCTGAAAGAAAAAATGAATGCCTATAGTAAAAATAAATGCCTTACTCTTTTCAGAAGAAAATGCTAAATAAATAAAATGGGGGTTCACTTTGGAAAACAACTTGGTAATTTTTTATGGAGTTAGACATACACCTACCTTCTGATAAAGTAATGTTAATCCCAGGTATTTACCCAAAAGACATGAAAAAATGTTCGCAAAAATATTTATGACAGCTTTATTCATAGTAGCAAAACACTGTAAACAACTCAAATTTCCATCAAGAGAAGACTATAAATAAATTGTGGTATATTCATACAGTGGAATACTACTTAACAATAAAAATGAGTTGAACTACTGGTACAAGCAATAGCATGATTGAATCTCAAAAACATTAAGCTGAACAAAAAGAGCCAAACAAAAAAGAGTGCGGTACCGTCTACATGAAATTGAAAAGCAGACTAAACCAATCTATGGTTATAGAAATCCGAATATTGGATGGGTCTCATGGGGGAGGGAATTAGCTAGAAAGGAGCCTCAGGGAATTTTTCATGGGAATGGCAATGTTCTATATCTTGACTGGGGATACTGGTTACAAGGTTATAGACATTAGTCAAAAATCATCCAATTGTACACTTAGGATCCGTGCATTTTCGTGGATATATTTTTAAAAATCTATCTCAATCTCTCTCTCTCAAATATATCCACACACATACACATATGTATAAGTGCATATATACATATACATGTATACAAACACATATATATACCCATCCTGGGGTTCAATTATTTACATTAAGTCAATAAGAACAATGTTCAAAGTCTAAAATGGTGCCACAGGAAGAACGCATTTAATTTTGGAATTCATTTTGGTATACTACTATTTTTATTTTCTTAGTTACACTTTTCTTAGGATAATAGTAATATGATTTTGGTTTACTTAGCCAGGACCAACTGATGAGTGAGATAAATGACAGAATATGCTAAAAAAAAAAGAAAGAAAGAAAGAAAAATTGACTTAGAAGTAAAATTTTGCTATGACAAATAAAGGTTTTTTGAAAAAGTTATCTAAAACAGAAGTAATTGTAACTACTTTGGTCACAGACATTTGGATTTCCTCTATAATTAAAACATCTTATTAAATTCCTAGCTATCTAGACATCTAAAGCAATGTATATATTTAGGAAGTAAGACGGTGAGAAGGAAGGAGCCGTTTGAAAGGCAAAGGAAACAGCATGCATAAAGCCCGTGAGACTGGAAGGAGCTTGCCGGGTTCAGAACTGAATCAAGCACTGGGAGACACAGCGAACTGAGAGGAACCACGTGAACCTGAAAGATACGCAAGAAGTGGTCCACGCAGGACCCTGTAAACCTCGGTTAGGAGTTTCCATTTTATTCTAAGAACAATAGAAAACCTGTGGAGGGCTTTAAGCAAGGGTGTGATGTAAGGAGCCTTCCAGTTTTAAAAGATCACTCTGGCTACCATGTAAAAAAAAGGAAAGAGCAGAGGCAAGGGAGAAAAAAGTGACCTCAATGAGGCCACTGCTAGTTCAGGCAGGAGATTCCAGTGGTGGTGGCCATAGAAATGGAAACAGATAGGCCATCTGGAGATATATTTTGCAAGTGGAACAGGGAGAAAATTTGTCCATGGATTGGATATGGAGGGGGTAAGGGAAAACTTAAAGACGAAACCAAGGTTTCTGGCTTATGCCACTTACTCACATGGGAAATACTGGAGCAAAAACAGGTTTGGGAGTGGAAACCAAAAGTTTTATTTTGGACATGTGAACTTTGAGATGCTAAAGGGTATCCAAGAATAGATGTCAGGTTCAACAGAAGTTTTGAGGAAGAGGCCTGAATTAAAGAAATAAATCTGGTAGTAAGCAGAAGAGAGATTTAAACTTATACTTAAAATTAATAGCTGTAAATGGAATTACCTAGGAAGAGACTGTAAAAACAGAAAAGCAGGGGAACTAGTTCCAAGTCCTGAACTCGTTCCTTGTCCTTATTTAGAGGACAGGGAGAGAAGGAAAAACCAAGAAAATAGGCTGTGGAGCCGTCAGAAAGGGCAGTGTTTCAAGGAGGAAGGAGAGGCCAACGGAGTCCAAACCTTCTGATTACGAAAGACAGGAATAGGGAATGTCTTTTCGTTTTGGCAACATGGAAGCAGCTGATGACCTTGACAAGAACAGTTTTAGTGGCATGATTGGGGTGGAAATCAGATTAAACCGAAAACAGATTGGGAAATGAGGAAGAGATGACAGTGTTCATGTATTGGTTAAACCATACAAGTGTCACCTGAAATCTGACAGTTTTTCATGTACAAAACCAGTAATTTTATATGATTCTTTTTTTAAAAGTTTGATGGACGAAAACATGGGGCAGTAGATGGACAGGAAGATGGGGTTAAGTAGGGTCAGGAAGGAGATGGTTTCGGGTTTTAAGTGAAAAGACCAGAGCATGTTTGTCTACTGATAAAAATTAGGCAGTCATCAGCTGAAAGAAAGGTGGAGAGAAGGGATGGGAGATTTGATCATCAAATAAAAAATGTGAGATGGTCTTTACAGATAGTCGGTAAGCAGACTCACCCTGGAGCGGCAGTGGGGATGCTAAGCACCACTGAGTATCCATTTGAGAATGGGTTACCACGAATTTACAGCAGGGGTTAAAAACTCAAATGCTTATGGGGCGAGTCAGGCAAACAACTGAAGCAGGCTGAGTGGACACAAAACTCAAGAATACACGCCCAGTCTAAAGGTGGAAGCCACTGGATTGCTGCCACCAAGACTGTCAGCCCTATGTTGCCAAATCTTCTGACGTTTTAAGAGAAGCCAGAAATCTTGATTTTTATGTAATACATCTTAATTTTAAAACACTCTATGTGGTGGAAAAAAACATGTCTGTGTGCAAAAAATATAGCCCAGGGATGACTAGTTTATAGTCACACCAGATGGCCTGTTTGCAAGATTTTCCTCCATAATGCTCAGCTGTGGAGATACCGCCATAGAGAAGGGAGAGGTGCATCTATCCAAGGCTGTACATTTGCTAGGAGAGTGACATAAAAGAAGAATGACTTGAGGTAGTTGAAAGGAATGACTGTAATGACGAACTACCAAAAATTCAGCTGGATAAAGAATACAGAAGCCAAAGGGGGTGAACCGTTACAGTGAACGTGGAGGACTCAATGTACTAGAAGAATCAATGAAGACTGAATGCTTATTCCTCCTCAAATTCTTGAGCAAGTGAGCTTAAGGGCTAGAGACTGTGGTCACAGAATGCATAAATTCAAGTTTTTGGAGCCTATGCAGTTTTTAGAAATTACAAGTCCTGATGCATCAGGGGAGTGAGTCAAAGAAATGCAAATTTCAAAATCAATGGGATAACATTATTTAAATTCAAACAGGTTTTTTTTTTTTCTGCTTAGCTGATTTTTAGAAAATGCATTATAAAAATAATGCATACATTCATGAGAAAAACATCAGACACACTCCAATATTGGGGCATCCTACAAAGTACCTGACCAGTTCTCCTCAAAACTATCAAGGTCATCAAAAACAAGAGAAGTCTTGGTTTTGGATATGAGGTAAAAATTAAAAGATATTAGGTAAAAATTAAGGAAATCTGAGTAAATTTTTAATTTTAGTTATCAATAAGGTACAATTTTTGTTCATTAGCTGTTACAAATGTACCATAAAAATGTTAATATTAGGGAAAGCTGGGTGCCAAGTATATGGAAATTCTCCATGCTATTTTCTCAAAATCTTCTTATAAATCTAAAACTACCCTAAAAAATAAACTCTATTGAGAAAATAATACATATTAAAAAGTATAATGAACCAACCAATGACGTCTCAGATATTCATTACCCCTCTGAAAAATGGTCAACAGTTAAAATCTCCCTTATATCTCTTTCTTTATAGTCTCTTCCTTACCAGACATGACCACACTTCTAAATTGGATTTTCATTCCCTTGTACATAGTTGACTACTTTCACTACATATGCATATATACCAATGCGCTATAGAGTACTGTTTTATAGGTTCTAAAGTTGTATGTATATAAATTGTCATATGTACATTCAACATCTTCCTGCTTTTGCTTGATACTTCTGGGTTCAGTCTTGATTGACTGGCACATAATATTCCACCGTGAATATCCCACAATGTACTTTTTCTCTTATTGATGAATATTTCCAACATTTTGCTTCTACTCACAGGGCTGTTATGTACATCCTTGTCCACATATCAAAGTTTCTGTAAGATATATACTTAGCGGAATGCTGAGATGTAGTATTTGAAAATTTTCAGTTTTATTTTGCCAAATTATTTTCCAAAGTGGTTGTAACGTTTAGGCACCTACCAGGAGGTGCGTAGTATGTTTTGACGCATTGGGGGGAAAAACTTTTGAAAGACATACAAACTGGACAGTATGCTTGCTTCACTACAGCTTGACTTTCGTGCCCACGTAGTGATTTCTACAAACAAACAGCTGCTACAAGCGCCCCAAGGAGCTCAAACACCCGGGACCAGCGGCTCCTGGAAGGCTGGACACGGAGCCACACGGCCGCATCCGGCGTATCCGCTGACGCAGGGGCGGACGTGGGCACGCTGGGGCGTCAGCGTCTGTTTGACGCCCTTAAAGGCCCTTTTCTGGGCTGTCTGGCAAGATCCAAGTATCAGCTTGTGCCGGTCGAGTGTCTCTTTTTCGCAAGAAAGGAAAATATCCTCACAGGCTCTCCTGGTTCTTAGGGACGACACTTTTCCCCAGAAGAGTCTCTTTCGGCTGGCATTTCTTTCAGGCAGTGCGGCGGGCAGCCCGCAGGCCCTTGTAAGGCGCGCGCCACGGCCCCGCCTTCTTCCTTTCGGCCGGCGCCGCCATCTTCCAGGTAGGGCCTGCGCGTGGCTCCCGGCGCCCCGCGTTCCACGGACTCAAGTCCCAACCCGGGGGGCGCGGCGGCCGTGCACTGGGGCGCTGGAGAAACTGTCTAGCCTGTTTGAGGCTCACTGGCCTGGATGATGGAGCTCCGTCCATTTAGACCCGGAGCGGGGGCGCCGGGCGGGGGGCTGAGGACCAGCTGCTATGTCGCGGCTCTGCGGGGGGACAGGCTTGAGAAAAACGAGACCGAGTCGCTGGGGTGAGGTCATATGGGTCACTCGGGAAAGAATTGATCTTTCTTGTGTCCCCACGGCTTCACCTTCCGTATCCCGGGCTCTCTCGGACAGGTTCTGTGGGGCCGCGTGGCCTGGTGCCTTTCCAACTGCTTCCAGTGTGGCATTGGTGCCCCTCATCTGAAACGTAGACTAGTAACGCTGTAGGGTGGGAACTTCGGGGTGGTGGGAACGGGCGGAAAACCAGGCGGCGGCGCTCCCCTTCGGGAGGCCTGGGTGTGTGTGAAAGCCGGGCTCGTGGCCCGAGGACGGGGTGGGTGCCCCCGGAGTAGCCCCGCACCGCTCATGGGTAATGCGTGAAGTGACTAAGATCGTTTTTGTTTTGGCCCCGCGTGGCACTTCGACGCGGGGAAGTACTTTTAGGTTTTGCCCCGGTGTTGGTAACGCGAGGGCGGCATGTGTTGTGTGGAGGGGTTCCCCAACAGCTATGTGTGTGGTTTGGAAGTTTAGGAGAAAAGTGTTGGATAATCACTTAATCTTTAGTGTATCTTTTTGTTTAGTTTGTAGATAGCCAGCTACGGGAGTCGAGCAAACTGCAGTTTGCACCCCATAATGGGGCCCATTTTTGGTAGTTACAGAACCTAAAGCATCATTATTTCCCACTTCAGTGTTGTTTTAAAAAGCGCATTGAACTTTATGAGCTTTTGGTATTGATGTAAAGTGGATTTCTTAATCGGGAGATTAAGGGTCTGGTGCCAGGAGCATGGGCTCTGGAGTCGGAAATGACTTCCCTTACTGATTTTGCCACTTTGTGGCTCCATAAAGTGACTTGGGCCAGCAGAGCGTCTCTTCTTGTGTGTGAACCTAACACAAGTTTATATGAACTTAATATAAAACGTAGAGATTTTGAGGATTAGAACAGGGTGCTTGGCACTTAGTAGATGCTTACTTGCCCGTTTTAAAAGTAAAGGATGCGGCCTCAGTAACAATGCTTTGGCTTTCATAGGTTAGGTGAAACTGTGTGTCTCCTTGGCAGATGAGTTTTATGAAAAACGTACACTGGAGTCGCTTTTCTTTAAGATTAAAGAGTGTTAATAAATTGATGACGATTCATGTTAGAATAGCCAAAAAGTTAAGCCTGACTTGTATATTTTCCCTTGTGGTAGGAGTGATTGCAAGCCGTGGTAGTTCTGCTCTTGGATGACCTGAAGCAGTTGAAACGTTTTGCAAAACGATAAAAGATCCAATTCTGAATACCTATAGGTGAATTCATCGATACTGATAAATTAGCTACCATTTGCTGTTAAGCACTTTACCTGTGCTAGGAATTGGTTAGTGCTTGTAGACATTACCTCAGTTAATTGTAAAAGTATTAACTCCATTTTACAGATAAGGATCAGGATTTAAATGTAAGTGTCCAGCAAGTAAAGGGCAGAACCTATGTGAAAATTAGGTCAGTGATTATAAAGTCTGTTTTTTTCCTTTACATTTCCTAGTAAACAAACAATCTCTCTAGTAGTGGATTTTTGACAGTTAATAGATGCTGTATGGGGGAAATAATGCCGCAAAAATTAGGTTGATAAGGGGTTTAATCCACTCTGTAAAAATGCAAGGCTGAGTTTTGTCGTGTTTTCCAACAAATTATCTTCTAGTTAGTAATGCCATTGCCCTTTTAATGGGATACAGATAATGCGGTGGAAGGCCTGTTGTGTTTTTATATTCTAGTAGAGAAAGTACTGGTTTGGATTTTAAAATCTGCTTCTGCTACTTAGGAATTTTAATGTTACAGAAACTTGGGTAGTTTTGGCAAAGATCTTGCTAAAATGATGGGGTTTTTACCCTTTATAAGAAATAATGATCGGTGAGCCACCTTTTTAGATTATCCGCTAATTAATTTTGACGTTGCTGCTGAAATGTAAGAATTTGAAATTACAGGGTTTTTGGTTAAAGGGGCAGATACCAATTTTGCAGTTGTATTTGACTGTTTAATACATTCTGGTTTCAGTAATTCGCCAAAATGACCAACACAAAAGGAAAGAGGAGGGGCACCCGCTATATGTTCTCTAGGCCGTTTAGAAAACATGGTGAGTAGGTTCATCCTCCTTGAGAGCAAGCATGGCATACATTTGTGTATTATTAATACATGTGTCTTACGGTTCATATAATGTGTTCTCAATAAATGGCATTAATTGACCAATATGTATCTAACTTATTTTGTAATAAATACAAAGCATGAATTTTATATAGTAGTTCTTAGATTGTCAACTAGCAAGATTGTAAAATATAACTGTCAAAGGTGGCGTGTGTTAGTGAGGCTATGTATTTCACTGTAGACTTTAATCTTGATACTGACTATACTGATTTTTTTTGGACAGGAGTTGTTCCTTTGGCCACATACATGCGAATCTACAAGAAAGGTGATATTGTAGACATCAAGGTAAATTATAAAATTGGAGAAATAACCTACAGAATAACATTGGAACCTAGAAGTTTGGATTTAATCTAATAGTGAGATTTAATTACTTGTCTATATTGCATCTGCTGGCTCCTTTCTGTTCTCCTAAATGGGGAAAAATCTATTGCCTGAATAAGAGCTCATAAGAGTATAGAATGGCTAATTTAATTTTAACTGAGAAACCAGAGTTTTAAGTGCTATTCTTAAGTCTAAAATTTTTGTCATTATTTAACAGCTAGGGGGAAAAATCATAGGAGTTGAGGTGAAAAGGAATACCTTAGTGCAAAATGTAATTGTTGTTGGAGATTACTGTTAAAATAATAGTGAAAGCTGTGTTCTTTTGTGACTAATGTGTAAATGTATTGACACTCTAGAGCTTAATGATGATTGCCTTTTTGATTGCTTGAAGCAACGTGAAAAACACATTTCACCGGCTCTGAAAGCTCGAGTTGCCATTTAAAAGAAAAAAAAAATCTTAGAATATCTTAGTTACTTTAATAAAAATCAGGGTTTAAAAAGTGGGAAATTTCCGGCATAACATTTATCTCCTTTCTTCACAGGGAATGGGCACTGTTCAAAAAGGAATGCCCCACAAATGTTACCATGGCAAAACTGGAAGAGTCTACAATGTTACCCAGCATGCTGTTGGCATTGTTGTAAACAAACAAGTAAAGTGAGTAATGGCAGTTTTTTGTGGTGATTAGTATTTCCTCATACCCCCTTTTCACTTTGCCAATTGGACTTATGTCTTTATTGGTCATTCAGGTGGGGGAAAGGAAAAGATCCTTTTAAAACTCAAGCAAACTGAGTGTTTGTCTTGTATCCTGTCAGAGGAAACAAATTGAAAGAGACTTACTGGAAAATCTTATGGGAGTTAGTATTAAGCAGTTGTTGTTTTCAGTGTAAAAAGTTTAATAAATTTAAATTTATTAGCAATCTAGTTTTAGTTAAATTATTTAGTATTTCAGGGTCTGTCACCTCATCAGAAGAGAGGGCTTAAAAGTGGGGATGTTTGCCTCAAGGCCTCCTCCAGTAAGATTAATAAATGATTCTAATGTAGCCCTCACCTTGTTGACTTAGTCTCTCTACGGGTAAAAGGTTGAGGGGCCAGTCCCATGGCCTAGTGGTTAAGTTTGGCTCGCTCTGCTTGGAGGGCCCGGGTTCTGTTCCCAGGTGCGGACCTATACGCTAATTGGCAGCAGTGCTGTGGTGGTGACCCACATACAAAATAGAGGAAGATTGGCCCAGATGTTAGCTCTGGGCCAATCTTCCTCAACAGAAAAAAAGGTTCATGGCTTATTTAATAAATGAAACTGCTAGAAAAGTTTTCTGAATTTCAGTTATATTTTTGATGAAGCATTTATGAGTTTCTGCTCTCTCCAGGGGTAAGATTCTTGCCAAAAGAATTAATGTACGTATTGAGCATATTAAGCACTCTAAGAGCCGGGATAGCTTCCTGAAACGTGTGAAGGAAAATGATCAGAAAAAGAAGGAAGCCAAAGAGAAGGGTACTTGGGTTCAACTGAAGCGCCAGGTGAGTGCTTGACAGAAGGTTTCTTCGTATTGATCTTAGGAACTTTAAAACTGTTCCTCAGCGATACTATTATATGAAAGTTAATGAAGTTAGAGTTGAGTATATTGGTTATTTCATTGGTTCTGAGAATGCTTGGGAATTGAGTTACAGTACTTTACATAATGATTCCCTTGCCTTTTTTTTTTTTAATAGCCTGCTCCACCCAGAGAAGCACACTTTGTGAGAACCAATGGAAAGGAGCCTGAGCTGCTGGAACCCATTCCCTATGAATTCATGGCATGATAGGTGAAAGAAAATAAAAGACCTCTGCGCTGTAAAAAATGTTTCTTTTAATTGAGTGTAAGTGTGGTGTCCCTTCCCCTAAAGAAATATTTAAAGCAATCTTAAAAATTGTCCCCTAAATCATTGGATGATGTCTTTACTATTCAAATTTAGGGTTTTTTCCCTTGATGAAAGATGTGAGGTAGTTTACTGTGCAGCAAAGAATATACTCAGTTGGTTAGGAAACTGTCAAATATTATTTATAAAATATAATAATTTGAAACTAGTCTCTCTAAATTCCTATGAAAAAAATTTTTAAATAAATGAAAGGTTATCTGTTGTATTACAGTTAAGCTCAGGGAAACTTGATTACTCATGATTATATCATAAACAGCTGTGTTTTAAGGATCTGGAACTTGCCTTTGAGGCCTACTGCTTAAAAATAGATTGTTTAAAACACTTTGTCCTTTGTGAGTTACACACCAGTTCTGAGTTGCTTCACCTTCTCATGGAACAGGGCTCAGAAAACAATAGTGTTTGGGATAATTTGAAACTAGAATATCATCTTTATTTCAATTAAGAGTAAACATTTATATAGCAGTTAATGTGTGGCATTCTAAGTACTTTACATAATTTACTCATAAAAAACTTGGAATAAGTACTGTTCTGCCCATTTTACATAAGAAACCGAGGCGCAGTTAACTTGGCCAAGGGTACAGGTGCAAAGTGTTAGGCAAAGATGCAGACCCAGGCAGTCTGCCTCCATAATCAGATCTTGATCACTAGTGCCGTATTGTCTTGTATTAATAGGTACATTTTAAAGCTACTTAGCATTGTTGGAGCACATTTAGGTTATTCTCCTGCTTCCTGGATATTTTTTACTTGCATCTGGCAAACATCTCAAATTGACCATATCCAAGAGAATTCATTACATCCTATCCTAGCTGCCTTCAGTATTCTGTGATACCTGTAGCAGTATTATCAGTTTATTTGAAATGGAAACCTTGACTTCTCATAACATTATTCCCTCACTAACTAGACTTGAGGACAAGAACCTGTTTTTGTAACTTGAGTAAATGCTTTAATGTGAATGGGTAAAAACCCAGTTGTTAGTGGCTTCAGTTTTCTTTAGAGAAGTGTGATGGTTAGAGGTCTGCCTTGGAATCCAGCAAACCTGGTTTTGAATCTCAGCGAATGCCTAACATAACTCAATAAATGATAGTTATTAACTGCCCTTAAAGATCCACATCTAGTGGTAGAGTCGTGCTTAAATGTGATATTGGTCAGAATTTATTATGTATCACCACCACAGAAGCAACAAGGAAAACATTGCATGAGTGGACATTCCTATTCTGGAATGTTGGTTTATGGCACCAGTATGCACCCAGTTGAAATCATTTTCAACTCTTAACCATGTCCCTCACTTTGCATATTTTAAAATTCTATTTCCTGAATGTCTTTCGGTCGTTTCTTATTTCCATCTCTGCCCCTTTAGTCATGCTTTCATTTCTCCCTTATATACTAGAACAGATTCAAGGTTTCACATTTGCTGGTCCTGTTCCTTTGTTAGAAATTGCTTTACGTGTGTGTCACTCAGTCCTCTTAATCTGTGAAAAGGGTCATGGAGGTGCCCCCAGTTAAAGGGTGATTGTGAAGATGTGATGAGAATCCACGTAAAACACAGCAAGGTGTCACATGGTGAGCACTCAGTAACTGCTAGTTTTTATTTCATAATCTTGCTAACTTTGCAGTGTTCCCCATGACTGGCAGGAGTATTGGAAATCCAGCTAATCTATCACTCCTAATTAGTTTTTCAGGGTATATGTGACCCTTTGTAGTGTGGTTCCTACTAAATTTTTTTCCTCTCATTTCCTGTTACTGTTTTCCTATCTGATGCTTTAGCTATTAGGGAAAGTTCGTTCATTGGAACTGCTCTTTCTTGCCCAGTTCCTTTGCACATGCACTTGCCTTTCCCTGAAATTCCTACACTTTGTTCATTTGGTCAATTCCTGCTTCTTTGAGTGTGATAGGTGAACCTTCCCTGATCAAGTGTTTTAAGGAGAGGAATGAGTGCTTGGAATCAGAGAGGAGAGAGATTACTTCTGGTTTGGGTTGATGAAATAAAATCCCTTGTTTCTTTGTTCCCATGACAGGTGTGTTTGCTTCTCTTACAGTATTTGTAATTATTGAAAACTTCAGGGGCCGGCCCCGTGGCCGAGCGGTTAAGTTCATGCGTTCTGCTTTGGTGGCCCAAGGTTTCACGGGTTCAGATCCTGGGCGCAGACATGGCACCGCTCATTAGGCCATGCTGAGGTGACGTCCAACATAACACAGCCGGAGGCACTCAACTAGAATATACAACTGTGTACTGGGGGGCTTTGGGGAGAAGAAGGGGAAAAAAAGATTGGCAGCAGATGTTAGCTCAGGTGGCAATCTTTTAAAAAAAACAAAACAAAACACCAAACGTGTCCATCCCCCACCCCCACCGGACCTGAAGTTAGCGACTGTCTTATTAAACCTTGCCCTCCTAGTGGCACATAAGTAAGCTTTCAACAAATGCTCTTTGAATTAGAAAAAACACTGCTTTTTAATATCTTTATTCTACTTTATGTTCAATCTTAGTTTCTTATGGACTTTACAAAACTATAGTGTTCCTCTGAATTTTGAGGGCTAATAACCATTTTGCTCATGAGAGATTGAGAATATTAAATCCCCCAGGTGATCTGGAAAGATGAAGAGACCTCAGACCTTTCTTTGTTGCTTCTCTAGTAAGGTGTGTTAACTTCACTTTCTGTTGCTGCCTCTGTAAAATGAGGGTATCATCTACATGCAGATATGCACTGAACCAAATGATTCCTTGAGGTCCCTTTTGCACTTAAGGTCTATAATTCCATATTTAACCATGACCAGATGAAGTACAATTGTGACTTCAAAAAGGAAATGGGGGTGTAAGATACCTTAGTTCAGAAGATGAAGCTGACCATTGAGAAAAGGAAGGGCTGCAAACAGAACTGGCTTAGGAGAGTGACCCTTAGAGCAGACAATCAGAGAGTGGAGACACTTCCATCGGATGTGCAGTGCAGCAGTTTTCCAAAACACTATCAATATGCATAAAGCTTTCTCGGTATTTTGGGTTAATCTTTAGAGAGGTTTTCTCAACGTGTACAGCACTGGGTTAAAAATGGGATTTCCGGATTCCTGAAGGAGTCTACCGGTTTGTACTTGTGAGTGAAAATGCTTGTCTCAGCACTCTCATCAGCACTGATTATTATAATTTAGTCTTTGCTAATTTGGTGGGAGAAGATGTTGCATTTCTTTATTATTGAGTTTGGCTTCAGTTAGCTTCTGGAAACTTTCCTGGTTTCCTTTTACCTCTGCAGTCTTTGCAGGATCTTACTGTCTTTCTGACCTCCAAATACTGAAGTGCCTTTATACTCATATTCAAAGCCCTGCATCATCTGGCCTGTGTCTGCTTTTCTGACCTCTTCTTGTACCACTTTCAGCCCCAAAGTCAGGTTCAGTTACACTAGCCTGCTTGCTGTGCCTCCAGTATGCCCAGTACACACTTGCTTTTTCAGAGCTTTTGTACTTGATATTTATTCTGTCTGGAACACAACGGGAGATCCCCATCGTTTGTCCCCTTTGTTTATTCAGTATCTCCGGTTTTACTAAGACTATCTTCCCATAACATTCTGTAAAAATAAGCAGTCTCCCTCCTCTACCCCTTTTTCTCTTTATAGTACTTACCGCTAACCAATATATGTTTTGTTTTGTTGGAGGGGTCTGAGTTTTTATCAACTTGTATCTGTAGATACTCTTAAGTTAGAGGATATTTCCTGTTACCTGTTCTACCCACTGTCCTGGGGAACGGGAGACAAACTCCGTGAAGGAGGTTACAACCTAGGAGGAGCAGTGAGACCCGAAGCCCCATATTAAACAAGGCAAAAATGAGGCATCAAGGAGTGTAAAAGGACAGCAGAAGGGAGAGAGTTGGTGTTAACCAGGCTCTTGTTTCTGCCCTCTTGTTTCACTGATTATTCCTGGTTCCTTGTATCCTTGACCCTTTCCACTTAGTGCTTCCTTGACTTCAGCCTGCAGACGTGAAAACCAGCACATTAAACAAGCAGCTTTTCCTGTGCCTTCCTCATCCCTTTCGTAGCTTAATTCCATAGTCTCTCGCTGCAAATCTGGCTTCCTCCTCCACCGGTGGTGAAACTATTCTCAAAGGTTGCCAAACACTTGATAATTAAATTTAGACTTTTTTCCAATTTGATTTTGTCTCCTTAATATTTGGTAGAGCCAATGAGTTTTTTCTCTTCCAGAGGCTTCTGCCATCATATTTCACCCAGGTTCTTGTACCTATCTGACTCCCTCCTACCTTCTTATTCTGGCTCCTTGATGTTCCACATCTGTCACTCTTCATTTTCTAGAATTCTTCCTGGGTGATTCATTCTGGTGAGTGGTTCTCAAAGTATGGTTCCCCTGCTAGCAGCATCAACATTTGGGAACTTGTTAAAAACGCACACCTACTCCAGACCTACTGAATCAGTAATTCTGGGGGTGGGACCCAGCACTCTGTTAACAAGCTCTGGGTGATTGAGATGCATGTTCAAGTTTTAGAAGCACTGATCTATGTCTTTAGCCATCTCTAATACACTCGAGACTCAAATTTCAGAGCTCACTTTCTCTGAAGCTCTAGCGCTGTATTTCTGACTCCCTCTTGGGCAGCTCTGTCTGGATATCCTGCAAATATTGTACAGATTAGTTCGGGAGGCTTTATTAGTGGAGAGATGAATTAAATTGAAATCCCTGAGCTTTGAGTAATGTAGAATTATGTGCCTACCCTGAAATGCGAGACCTTTTAAATAATGAGTAACCATTGCAGATTGTGAGTTTATAAATTAACCCGTTACTATATAAAATTCCCTTTTCTAACACTTGTCGATGAAAATCAAGAATTATTCTAACTAAAACTCCCCCCCCCCCCTTCTTAAGTTAATAAGAGCCATCACTGTCAGTGAGGCTGCATGGCTCCTTGAACTGTTAATTCTCTCTCTTCTGATCTGGCCAGGTATCTTTCAAGGCCCTCTATTTTTGTTCAGTTGAACCCAGTCCCAAGGGTTGAATAAAATACATCACACTCTTTTTGAAGTTTTCCTCTTAATCTTGTGGCAAAAAACTTGGTTTCAAAATTTTTCTATATTCCCACTAGCGTAGATTGGCATTTTCTCTGTACTAGCATGGAAAAAATGCTAAAATATAAACAGTTGCTAAAATTTAGCGATAAAAATTGGTAAAACATAAATGAGGTAGATTTGTTCTTTTTTGAACACAAATAGTTTAAAACAATTTGATTTTTATGCAGTATGAGTGTTTATAGCATACTCCATCCTAGTCCCACTTAAAGGGAAAAAAATTGGTATTGTTCATGCAAAAAACCTTCACAATGTCTTTTAGACAGTTGCTTGGTTATGAATAATAACAGTGAGGCAGCATATTGCTGAGGTGGCAGATGTGTACAGAGGAGTGAATCAGCAGCCTGGGGTTCTGTATTGTGATTCTTTTCGAACAGCAGAAGTTAGGTGGTGAGGAGCAACAGACAGGCCATTTCACAGAGCCCCAAATGGAAAAAGCACAGAGAAAATGCTCTCACACATACTTTCCTAGCAAGATTAGGATTTATGGAAATCATTTGGATTGGAAAAGAAATGCAGTGGGCTACTCCCCTTACCATTTCCATAAAGACATGATGGCTTAGCTCAAGTCAATTGGATTTTTTGCTCATGAGAAAGAAGAGGTTCGGATCAATTGCTCATGGGAGATGAATAAGTAAACAGTTGGAAGATCTTTGAGAGCAGAGACCATATCCTGTTTGTATGCTCCTAGCACTGACACTATTGCATATAGTAGGGGCTACCCTCCTCAAGAACAGTTGAAAGACGTTCCATAACCCCCAGAAAAATTCCATAGCATGGCATTCGTTGCCACCCACAGCCTGGTCCTCAACCTCTTGGGTCATCCACCACATCCTTCTAATCTTTTACACTACTCTCAGTGCTCCAGACTTGCCATATACTTCGACCTTCATGATTTTGCTCATGCTGTTCCCTCCATTTGCCATCCCCGACCCCTGTGTTTCCAACTAGCAAATGTTACTCATGCTCAGTGACCAGGTCATTTCATTTCTCCCTGCAGCTTTCTCTGATTTACCACCCCCAATCCCCTGTTCAGATTGAATTCCTGTTGCAGCTATATTGGAGTTCACCCTCCAGCCTGCTTTGTCATTCTGTTTACATGACCAGGGTGTTCTCAGTCCTGCTCTCCGCAATGATGGAAAGTGCCAAGACTTGAAATCGGAGTGTTTGGGGTGTATGCTACCAAATGGCTCTGTGCCTTTGGATAAGTTACTAAACTTGTCTCAGCCTCAACTTAGAAGATATTTTACCCATTTCACAGGATATAGATTAAGGAAGAATTAAGATAATTTTTTTGAAAACAGTAATTTATGAATGATAATTTAGTTAACTTCACGATGGCGACATCTGTGAAGGCAGGCAGGAGTGTCTTATACTTTGTTGTCCTCTCAATAAATGTTTGATGATAAAAAGCTTTTTTGTGTGTTCTGTACCAGCAGTGAACAGCCATACAGAGAGTAGATTTTCAATAATTTTGACTGTTGAATTAAAGTAGGGAGCTGGTAGTGCACAGACGCATAATTCCTATTCTGGGGAAAGTACCTAAAGGAGAGTCTGTTGAATCTCCAGTAAACTCAATATTCAAGGATTTAGGATATCCAGGTAGTTGATATTGGGGGATGGATGCCGGACATTCTTGAACTAGAGGAGGACACTTGGCAAAGTTTTGCCTGAAGGGTAGAAATCAAGCTTATTTGACTAGTAAAGGGTTAACAACTTCCCAAGCCTGATAATTGTTTGCATATTACCAAATTCTGCCCTTCACACTCATTCTAAACACCCACAGATTTGTGTATCCATATCTGCGCCTACGCATTTCTATTATGTTTTTAGAACCACTTCAGCAGGGCTGTGTCGTATTGGTTGCAGCACAATTTTACATAACTCTAGACAAAGAATTCCAAAATGAATAGAACACAAGCAGCAACAATTTAAGCGAGGCTATTTATAATTCTACAGTTCAGTAACGTGTGCCTTAAGAGGTCATAGATTATCTGTATTTGCAAAAGCAAAGGATTTTGCAGGGAGAATGAAGTAACATTTTGAGCTCTCTGAGCAAAGGTGCAATGTAAATGCAAAATGGAACATCATTATCACCAGGCAGTGACCTTGAACTAAAATGATTTTAATCCTGACAGGGCATGTAAGAGAGGGAATGAGATAAGATTCAGCCAAGAAAGGGCTCTTTTTTCCCCTTGAAAGTTCTGCATTTTAACCCCGCAGTAAAGTGAAGAGTGTTTATGGAAGATCCCATTGACTACTACTCAACAGTGATCCCCTCTTCTGTTTCTTGCGGTACCAATGTGTCTAGCCCCTGGGGAGGAAGTATGACTGTTCCAAGCTAGTCATGGCAATCCCACTCTTCTTTGCGAGATATTTGGATAAACTCTTTCCTAGCTTCGTTCTGGCCATTGAGATGTAAGAGAGAGTCTACTGGGTTCTTCTGAGAATTATTTCATTTCCTAATAAAAAGAGACAAAGGGAGTCCCTCCCACCCTTCTCCTTGGGTGAGGATTTGATGTTTGGTGAAGCAGGAGCCATTTTGTGTCCAAGAAGGAGAGGCCAAGAAAATCTGAGAGACAACAACCCAGACCCCTATCGCTGAGCTCAAAGACCCCTGGAACCTAACAGTTTCAAAGTGGTCCTATAAATACTGTCTTTGTGGTGCCTTTTCCCCTGTCGTGGAAGGAGGCGCCCTGCTTGAAGTCTGCAGTGAAACAGGTTTAACGGAAGGGAATTGCCTATGACCAGCCAGCAGTTGGTACAGCTGAAATAGGGCAGTTCGTCTCAGGACGTTTCCTGGAACACTTTCTCCTGAGACCAACGTTTTGGGGTAATGGTTACACAAATGACTTCTGTCTTCCAGTTCACACAGTGAAGACACCATTCATTTATTCATTCAGAAAGTCGGTCAGTGAACACTAAGAACCTTCTAAGTCCCAGGCCTCACTATGTGCTGAGTACTAAAGACACAAGTACTAAAGACCTGCCCTCCTGGAGACAGACGTGAAGTAGATGGTCCACCAGAAAGTAATGACAGTTGAGATCAGTGCTGCCAAGGGTGCCCAGAGAGTGAGTAACTGGGAGATAGGGGTGGGGAATGGCAGCAGTGATCAGAGAAAGCTTCCCCAAGGGAGGACCAAGTAAACTAGTCACCATCTCTTCCTAGTCTACTTCAGGGTTATTCAGAATTCCTCCATTGACAAGAGAGCAGTAGGGACGGAGAGGAGGAGATGCTGAGAAATGTAGGCAGCGGAAGTGATGGAACTTGGTGATTAATCAGTGTGGAAGTGAGAGTGAATGGAGACAAGGGTGACTCACAGGTCGCCGGCTTGGGCTACTGGGTAGATGGAGACAATTCATTAGTTGGATTGATTGCAAAAATGGATCACATTCTCTACCCCTCTCTGCATCACAGTCCTTTGAAATGTGACTTTTCAGCTCCTTCCAGCAAGGAGTGAGTGTATTTCCCCACCCCTGAATTTGGACTGCCATTGTGACTCGCTTTGGCCTGCAGAATGCAGCAGAGGTGATGGGTTCCACCTCGGAGCCTAGGTCTCAAGAGGACTTTGCCACTTCTACTCACTCTTGGAACCCTGCTCAGCCACCATGAGAACAAGTCTTGACCAGCCTGCTGGGTGACAGACATGTGACTCAGTCACTGCCCCTCCCCCATCACAGCTGACTGCCAGCCAGCTGCCAGAAGATGCCATTCTAGAGCCCCAGCTCTCCTCCCCCACCCCCACCCCCACCCCGCTCTCTGCAGATGCATGAAAGAGCTCAGCCAAGAGGATCAGCTGAGCTTGCTCTAGATGAGGATAATCACCCCACTGACCTATAGACTTGTGAGCAGCTGTGAGGGATTGTTGTTTTAGGCCATTGTTTTGTGCAGTTTGTCATGCAGCAAACCTGATACAACCAGGATAGACAAAGGGGTGCGTAAGGGTGGGGCTGTCTAGTAGGCGATTGGACTTGTGAGGCTGGAGCACAGGAGGCCAGAAGCGGGATGGTCGTCTAAGCTGCAAGGATAAAATCCCAAGGCTTCTGCCTTGCCACTGTGGGTTCCCCAATCTCATGACCAAGCCATATTTCTCTTGTGTGTCCACTTCCTTCCTCTCTCCCACGCCTACCCTAAACTCCATTTTACACCTAGAGGTAAGTGCTTGAAGAATGAAGCAAATGCATGACTCACGTGCCCAGGACTGGATTAATGATGGAGAATTAGTCCAGAGCCAGAGCTCCCGGCAGATGAAGTGCTTCTGGAGTGCTCACTGATGAGTCAATTCAACCAGCGCAGCAGCGAGGGGCTGAGTTTGGAGGCCGAAATGCTAACAATTACTGCCCCCAAGGGGCCTTCACACACCGGAGCAAGGTCAGGGCACTGCAGTCGCGCTGATACTGCACTGATACTAGTTCAGGGCTCTTCCCCCTCCCTCCCTTTCTCCCTGTTAACATCACCTCAGCACATTTTAAAAATAAAAAGGGCAACATTCGACAGGAATTTATCCCTCCCATTGTTGCAGAAACATTCGACTGATTGCGCTTTTTCCTCTTTCTTTCGTCCCTCAGCTCAAAAGTCTGATCTCAGCTTCACCCACTGGTCCAGTGACCCAGGCTTGCCCCTGCGGGGTGGAGGGGGCCACCAGGGCTCTGCCCGTTTTTCCGGGGCCGAGGGGCCGGAGCCGCGCAGGTTCCCCGGCAGAGCGCGTCAAGCGGCAAGGCGGTGCGCACGCCGGCGGTGACTTGTCCCCTCGGCTCTCCCGCGCCCGCCCACGCCTCGCCGCTGCGGGAAGGGGCGGGGAAGAGGAGGAGCCGACGGCGGCCGCCGCGCCGAACCCTTTAAAAGCGCGGGCCTTGACTGCGGTGCCGGCCCCGCGGACGCCGAGCACCGGTGGTCCCGCGTCCCTGCCCGCGGCCGCTCTCGGCCCCGGAGGCTCGCGCTCTCTGCGGCGGGACGCGCTGGGCCGGCGCGCGCTCCATGCGGCCGCCCACCATGTCCGGGCACTTTCTGCTCGCGCCGATCCCGGAGTCCTCCTCCGACTACCTCCTGCCCAAGGACATCAGACTGGCCGTGCTGGGCGCCGGCCGCGTGGGCAAGAGCGGTGAGTGCCTAGGGCCCTCGCGGGGAGGCCGCCCCCGGGCGCGGCCGGGACAACTGGGGGCACCTGTTCGAGAATGGGGGCTGGTGCGGCCGGTAGGGTACAACAGTCGTACCCGCCACAAACCCCGCGGAGGCCACGACGGCCGCGCCCTTGGTTTTGCAGAGCCTTGGGATGCGGGCAGTACCAGCGGTTCTGCGGCCCATCACTCCCGCCATTTCCTCGGGAGCGTCCCGGCTTGACCGTCTTGTCCTAGCCCTTCAGTTGATTTCCCTGTTTCCTTTTCAGCAATGATTGTGCGCTTCCTGACCAAGAGATTCATTGGAGATTATGAACCCAATACAGGTTAGAATGATTTCGTGCCCCCTGCCTTTGTGGCTGCATGCTCGGGTTTTCTTTTTCCAGATGAGAGTCTGAGAATATAAAAGCAAACTCTCCTTCATTCTCCAGGCAAGTTGTACTCACGGCTTGTCTGTGTAGAGGGAGACCAGCTGTCCTTGCAGATCCAGGACACTCCCGGGGGCATCCAGGTAAGGACTGCCAGGAGCAGAGAGCCTACCCGCATCCAGACACCCAGCGGGCTCCGCAGCGCGAGCAGGGTGTCGGACGCACCTGCTGTGCATTCAGATGTGGGAGTGGGCTGTCCCCAGGTGGGGCCAGTCTTTGGGGTGTTGGAAACCCTGATGGGGGGGCACGGAGGGTCGATAGTTGGAGGCAGCTTCCTCCTTCTTGTCCACCACCTCGCAAAGGGGGAGAGACGCTTAATTTCCCTTTGCAGCCCTACTGGGGGGTGTCACCACTTAGACGGGTCTCACCGCTTGTTTCAGAGCTCAGCCATGGAACGGTTAACAAGCTCTTCTGTTTCTAGCTGTTCCCTCAAGTCAGGAATTGGAATCAGATAACCCCTTGGCAAGCAGTCAGGAATGTAACTTGATTAACAGGTCACTAATTGCTCTCCCTTCTGGGGAGGAAAGATCTCGTGGAAGAACAGAAAGAAGGAATTTGTTTCTGTAACATTCTCAAGAAGGACGTGCTAAAAATAGTTTTATGGGTTTGGGAATAGATACTTATCTTGGCTTATTTTCAAAATTTTGTTGATTCTGAGTTAGTTCCCTAAAAATTGTGCCATTCTGATTTGAAAGTTGTCATTGAAGTCATTCTTCAGTCAGCCACGGTTTACCGCAGACTACCGGCCAAGCACAGGGTTTAAAAATAATGCATTGGTAACAGCTAATAAAGTAGCCCAGGCAAGGGAGCCTGCCTGAGGGTTCGCTCTTTCGGTATCAAAAGCCTCCTTCTGCAGAAGCTGGGTAGGATCTGAAAACTATATTTAGTGATTTCTTTTTCAAATGTTACTTTGATGTCGTTTTGGGTCGTCTCCCACAGAGGGCTTCCTTGATCCGGACTCATTTGCTCTTTGATGTCGTTTTGGGTCGTCTCCCACAGAGGGCTTCCTTGATCCGGACTCATTTGCTCTTTCTCAGGTCCAAGACAACCTCACCCAGCTAGTCGATTCCCTGTCCAAGTGCGTGCAGTGGGCAGAAGGCTTTCTGCTGGTCTACTCCATCACAGACCACGACAGCTACCAGGCCATCCGCCCCCTTTACCAGCACATCCGGAAGGTCCACCCTGACTCTAAGGCCCCTGTCATCATCGTGGGCAACAAGGGGGACCTGCTGCACGCCCGGCAGGTGCAAACGCACGACGGCATTCAACTAGCCAACGAGCTGGGCAGCCTGTTCCTTGAAATTTCCACCAGTGAAAACTATGAAGATGTCTGTGTTGTGTTTCAGCATCTCTGCAAAGAAGTGAGTAAGCTGCACAGCCTCAGCGGGGAGAGGAGGAGAGCCTCCATAATCCCCCGGCCGCGCTCTCCCAACATGCAGGACCTGAAGAGGCGCTTCAAGCAGGCTCTGTCGTCCAAAGGCAAAGCGCCCTCCGCGCTGGGGTAGCCCCCGCGGACAGACTCGGCTCCTTTTTATTGTGCATTTGTGCAGCTGGACACACTGGAGTCTCCCTTTTTAATCACAAATTCAGAGTTTATTTTTATACAAACTTGGTTTTCAAGTGTATGTGTATTTCAGAAAATTCGAACAGTGATTGCCTAGAAGTGGGATGGAGTTTTGGGGGTTTTTTAAATAAAAGAATTTTTTTTTTTTTTTTACTGTAACTGTGGCCACTTTTCCATTAAAGGCAAAATGGCAACATTGCCTCTTGTTTTTAAATGTCTTTTTATAGAAATCATACTTGCACCAGAGCCCAGAACGACTCTGCTCTTGCCCTCAGTCTGAACCCTGATTGGTGACTTGCGAGAGGGGAGGGGTTGGTGTGGAGGGAATCTGTCGTGGGAGAAAGGAAAGAATGTGGAGGACGGGGATTTGAATAACTGCAGAAAGGCTTCAATCAGGGTGCTTTGCTGCAGGCGTGAATTCGGCACCGTTTGATTTTCAAGGGAAGTGATTCATTGCATGCTGATGCTAAAACATTACAAACACGAATAACATTATTTATTGGTGCAAATGGAAGTTTATCCTCTCCACCCTTATTAGAAAAGCAGAAAACCTTTTCCCAGAATTCCTTATGCCTGTAAGTGCACTCCACCCTGCAGGGGTTGCCTAAAAATTCTCCTTCCCTCTCGTCTCGCTGACCCTCCCATCCAGTAGGGCCCCTGATCTGTCAATCCTCCTGTTTTTCTTTAAAGCGTCACTCTGCCTTAATTCAGGACTTCACAGCGCTTGCCAAGACTGACAGGCAAGAGTCTAGGCAAGACTCTGGCTTCTTGGCTTCTGGAATGACACCCCTCTGATTCTTTCTTCACACCAGAACGACCTTACTAAACCAACCCTAGTCATTTTATTTCCATGATTGAAAAAACTCAGCTGGTTTCCTCTTATTTACTGGATAAAATATAAATGAGGCATGGCATCAAGATTATTCACTATCTCTCCAGCCTCATCATCCCCTTCTGCCAAAACACACATTGATGTGTGCCCGTGTGCACGAACACACGCACAGCTGACAGTCCATTCTAACAGAATGCTCTGCCTTTCTCAGTACACACCGGGCTGTCTCGTGCCTTCCTGCCTTGGCACGAACTATTCCCTCTGCCTTAAATTTTCCTCTTCTCCCCCAAAGGATTGTTAACTCATCTTCCAAGACCCAAGTCACATGCTACATTCAGCTCCTGGGGTACCTTCTCTGAGTCTTCCCCTAGTTCACTAGTAGCATTTGTGTTATAACCCAAGCATGTCATGTAGCTATTTGTCACCCCCATTGGAAGGAGTGGCTTGAGAGCAGTAACTACATTTTATGACCTTGTATTCCGAGCTTCTAGCCAGTGCTTGCACACAGAGTGGTAGGTTTTCAGTAAATATTTGATGAAGAAATGAGTGTATTATATTTTGGTGCCAAAGGACAATAATAAAAGATTACAATGAAACAACTTGTCACTCATGCAGAACAAAGACAGGAGATGTTCCGAGTAAAGGTTCTTTATCAGCAGTGACAGAGAGGAAGTGACACCTATGCAGCTTCTGGCCATTGCAGACCATTCATTACTCGTCCTTCTAAAGACACCTCTGTCCAGACCTGTGATGGTGATACCACTCTTCCCTTATAGTTGAGGGGCATCTACTTATGCAAAATGGCATGAAGGACTAAGAATTAGAGAATTCATGTCTAATGGAGTGCCCAAATAAGGAAAAATACTATTTTGAATTCCATTATCTTTTAAAAGGTGCCTAATTCTCCTTGCTTGTTTGCATACTCTCAGAACAAAAGGGGTTCCTTCTATGGTCATCCATCCTGCTTCTTACCGTGCTCTTACCATTGTGGGTGTGGACACGAGAATAATCAATCCTGCCAGTCATTGCCATGGCCGCAGCCTGCCCCGATTGCCTACAAGGAGCTGACCTCAAACACCCATGGGAAAAAGTTAAATTATAATGCCACAGCTAAAGAACTATACAAGAGATGTCCCAAGGAGCCTGTGATCACGTTCCACTGAGGACAGGAATACCCTTGAGCTCTCCCCGGGAGAGCACACTGTGGACCTGAGGGGTCAGAAGATGAGTCCCAGGGCAGTTCTGAAGGGAATAGCTGCCCCCAGGGGCTCAGGGAGGCTGGAGGGCCAGCAGAAAGTGCTCCACACAGTACTTTTCCTGTCTTCAGGATCACGAGTAACTGACCTCTCGGGCCACATAGTTTCCTTTATTTTCTGGTCCCAGAGTAGGCCCAGCACCGCACCCGGCCCTCTGGTCTCCAAGGGACCTCAGTGCTTGTTGTCTCTCTTTCCCAGGCCTCCTACAGATGGCAGTGGGGTCTCTTGGGGGTCAGTACTTGGGGAAGATCTGGAAGTCTCCCGGGATGGTAGCCCTGGAGATGGAAGAGGGGAGCATGGAGTTATCAGGAGGGGTCAGGGTAGGAAGCCGCTGGGTTTGTGTGTAGGGAAGAGGATCTGAGGACTCGGGCTTGACTGGGCGCCAGGGAGGCCCTTAGAGAGGAAGCCGAGCTCTGAGCCAACCTCGCTCTCCCTCAGGAATGTGGAGGGCAGAGCCCTTTGTCATTATATTGCTGGTGGGGGCAGAACTCCTAAACCATTGGGCAGCACATTGAAAACTCGGGTGGGTGTGGAGAGGACAGTGTCTACACATTTTTATCTGATGGTCTTGCATTACCTCCGAGGGGTCTATCACTGTGAGGATTCCTTCCTCCCTCAGGACGGAGGGGGAGCTACAGCCTGCCTGGTCCTCCTCACTCAGTCTTTGAAATCCCCAGGTCTCCGATGCCACAGCTCATCCTCCTTGTGGTGAAGCTCAGTCCTAATTCTGCTCTAAAACTGCAGAACGATTTCACTAATCTATCTGTCAGTGTGGTCCCGAGAAATGGATGAAATCCAAATGGCTAAATCGTACATCCTGCAAACATTCTGTACTTCACATGTGAGTCATGAAAAGCAAACTTGAATGATGGAAAAATAAATCAATTATAACAGAAGAAAATAAATTTGTTTTGCTTGTGTTGAGGTGAAGAGCACAACGGAAGTTCTGAAGTTTATTAATATCTGTTTGGAGAAATGGATTAAAATAAATAGCTGTGGAAGGCGGCAGTGAACAAAAGAGCAAGTAGGAAAGATGAGATGACGTTTTGATGGTGAACTTGAGGCTCAGATAGCTATTTTTCCCTTGTATATGTTGTATTTTCAACTTCTCATTATGCACAATTACCAATTCAAACTTACGATGCAAAGATATTTTGTGTGATTATTTATTCTTACCATTTGATCTGTCTCCAAAAGGTGGAACATTTGAGACTGTTAAAATTACTTTCGAGCTACTTTGACACTCAATAAGAAAGATGTGATACAGGGGAAAAAAAACCCCATTATTTTCCAAACACCATTAAGTTCATTAGGGCTCTAGGAAAAATTAACTGATGTAAGTGATGGCCCCTTTGCAATAACAGAGCAGTTTTCAGCATACAGAGTAGAAATTTGCATATCAGAGATAAAATGTCATCAGCCCTCATGTCTGCATGCCCTCGTGTCCTTCTGCCCCAGTAGAAAACCAGCTGCATTAGAGAAGGATGGGTCCTCATTCATCATCAGCGTCACGGCCCGTCAGGGTGTCCAGGACAAAGCAGGATCCTCAAAAATATTTGCCAAGCTGAACCATTAGAGAAACTGAGGAGCGTCTGGTATTACGTGTGTGTACCCGCTGGGTGCACTGTGTGTATCTGTATCCTGGGTTCCCTCCGCCACACCGTCAGAGATGCCTTTCTCTTTAATTGGAAATGAACATTCTCCAGAGCAGGCTACCTGAACAAAATCGGTATTGCTGCTTTCGATTTTCCTCCTCTCTTTATAAAGACCACCACAGTGATTTGCGTGACTTCTAATTGGACTTACTGAGAACCTGCTTTATGCAAAGCCCTGTGCTAAATGTTATGAACGATACCGCGTTCCTCTTCCAGGGACTCAGTCCAGTGGGAGTTCTGGGGCCAGCCTTGAGGGTGGGACTCTGCGGGGTGAAAGGTGAAATAAGACTGTGGCCCAAATCTGAGGGTGTTGGCAAAATCAGTGGAGAGTCAGGCCTCAGAGCAGAGCGGGGAGCAGAGGCAACCCCCCCCTCCAGAGTGTGAACACACCCTTACTAAGACATGATGCCTCTCACACGCTGTAAAGCATGACTTTTCTCCGAGCATTATGGTGGTCAGCTGAGGATCCATGAGTCAAAATTGTCAACTATTTACTGCATTTCTTACTGACATTCTCTGTTTAAATTAGAAGAATATTGTTCAAGGCAAGGCTTACTTGTATAAACAGATCTTGCCTGGAAATGGGGTCATGGATTTATAAATGTGGAAAAACAGGGATGTTTCAGGATGAGCAGACAGTTCCTAACCGGCACTGTGGAGGCAGCCGGCGCAGCTTCCCTCGAGAGCAGGTTCAAATCCCGCCTCGCTGCTGATGGAGGTGTGCCCGTGGTCAGGGGGTAATTTGAGAAGTGGGGATGGTACCAGCCCCGAGGCAGCATCTCTGCCAGAGCCTGACACATCGAAGGTGCTCAGTGAGTTGTAGTTATCTTACTGTTTATAAAAGGTACGTTGGTACATCATGAAGCTGTTTCAGGGGGAAAAAAGTGCTTCTTGAGCTTGCTCGTGTCCTTTAAAATGTACCGTGGTTGCTTTGAAAGCTGTGCGTTTTCCCATCTCCCGGCTGGGAGGAGAAGGTTGGCAGGGAGCAGTTGCTCCCTCAGTGATAAGACCTGCAGTGACGGACCCCTAACCGTGTGCTGGGCACCTTAGCTTTCTCAGTAGCTATCGTCACTCCCATCTTTCAGGTGAAGTCACTCAGGCTCAGAGAGGTCAGCAGCGGCCTGAAGTCACATAAGCCAGCAAACTAGGAAGTCTGGCTCCAGGGAGGGAAAAGAGTCCCCTCGGTTCCGGGCTGTTTCCCCGGCCAGGCCTGGTGCGCGCAGCCCTCTTTCGGGGGCTCTCGGGCATCCCGTTGCCATGTCTTTGAGTCTTGGGGGACGAATCTGTGATGTGAGGAGTTCCCTGAGTGGTACTGAGGCCGGATGTCTCCTGTTTGGAGCTGGCGAGCAAGATGGCAGTCCGGGCTCACCCCACGCTTCCCGTTTGCCCGGGGGCAAGGTGGACTGCAGGGGAGAAGGCGGGAGCGTGCCCAGGGAGGGCTGGGAGCCCCCGCGTGTGGCCTGGCGCGGTGGCCCGGGAGGCTGGGTGAGGGCCGGGCTGACCTCGCCGAGCTTCCTGCAGGTCTCCTCGGCACCACCTGCCAGAGCCGCGTCCTTCCGTGCGACGAGGTCTCCCCCTGAGTCATGGCTTCGAAAGCCATCATGGGGGGGCTGTGGGGGGGCAGTGGGCGGAGATGGGGGGCGCATTATCTAAGTCAGCGCGCCCCGGGACACCCTCCCACTGGCCGCGTCCTCTCCTCAGCCTCCTCTCTGACGGTGCCCCGAGATGCAGCCTCCACAACAGCCCCCAGGGATTCAGGCGTTTTTCTTTTCTCCTGGAGGCAGGAGGTTAGCATTTCGCAGAGGAGGCGAGGGAATGGCTGAAGCGGGGGAGGGGGGCTATGGGAGTGAATGGTTTAGTACAGGGTGGGGAAGATGCCGGAAGCAGAAATTCACAATGCGCGTGAATTTCCCCACCGCAACTCAGTCTGGTCCAGAACATCTCCAGGAACTGCATGGTCGCGTGGGCGTGTGTGGGTGTGTGTGTGTGGTCACGTGGCTGTACTGCGAGGGGCAAGAGTGGGAACAGGTTTAGGGTTTAAAACGAAAGACCAGTGAATTTCCCCAAATGGGGAAAATATGCGGATGCTGCTGAAATGTTTGAGGGGCCCTCTCTGGGGACTGGGTGCCCGTCACATCTTTTTTAGCATAATAATAAAGCTAAGAGCAACAATAATTAGCTACTATAACTATTGAATATGCACCATTGTTCCATGTATTGCAGTGTATTAGAGTTCTCCAGAGAAATAGAACCAACAGGATATATATATATATATGTATATAAAGAGATGTATTATGAGAAATTGACTCACGTGAACATGGAGGCTGAGAACTCCCAAGATGGCAGTGGGGAAACTGGAGAGCTCCGATAGCTGTGGTATATTTCCAGTCTGAAAGCTGGCAGGCTCAAGACCCAAGAAGAGCCCATGTTTCTGTTTGACTCCAAAGGCAGGAAAAGACTGAAGTCCCAGCTCAAGGCAGTCAGGCTGGAGGAAATTCCCTCTTACTAGAGGATGGTCAGCCTTTCTGTTCTATTCAGGCCTTCAACTGATTGGGTGATGCCCACCCACATTAGGGAGGGGAATCTACTTTACTCAGTTTACTGATTCAAATGTTAATCTCATGCAGAAACACCCTCATAGTCACACGCTGAATAACATTTGACCAAGTATCTGGATACCCTATGACCCAGTCACGTTGACACATAAAATTTACTATCACATACAGTAAGAGTTTGAGGTGCACTCTCCTTTAATCCTCCCAACAATTCTGTTAAGTAGCTTATTATCATCATCACCACTTGACAGATGAGAAAAATGAGACTCAGAGATGTTAACTAACTTTCTTATGGTCTCTTAGCTAGTAAGTGTCACAGTTGTGATTTAAATCCACGTCTTTCTGATCTGAAAGTCAGTAAACTAGATTGCTTCCCACCCAATTGTCCTACTAGATGCACCCTCACGGGTCCTCTGGAAGGTGCTACCATTCTCCCAAGCAGCCATTTTGGCCTTAAATATTGCATGGTGTGTCTGTCAAGGCTATCCCTTGCAAGCACTAGAAAGCCTCTGGCTGAATAGGGAAAAAGAGTTTTATTAAACGGCTGTTGAGTAATTCACAGAATCCCTGGGAGAGCTGTGGAAGCACAGTTGGGGCTGCATAGCTACCAGGAAGGGGGAGGAAGTAAGATCCTGGCATTTGCAGCATCTGGGGGAGCCCTGCCTCCCCCCCAGACCTACAAGACAGAGGCTCACCCCAGATGCTGGAAGGGGGCGCTGAGGCCAAATAGCCAGTAAATTGGGAAAGGCCACCACACACATTTCATGATGCTTGGATGATGGGAAGGGCGCCTACCTTCAAGTGGAGGGTGACAATGGTGAAGGCCAGGCCCAAGGCTCATCCTGGGGACACCTTAAATACTAACCCCTACGAATTAATGTAAATCTGACACTGGGAAGCTGAGGTTCTAAGACATTGAGTAAATAGTCAAATTCTGTTAGTAAAGAAAGTTAGTGTGATGGGCTGAATTGTGTTCCTCCAGGGAAGATATGTTAATCCATAGTACCTCAGAATGTGACCTCATTTGGAAATAGGGTCTTTACAGAGGTAACTGAGTTAAATCACATCCTTAGGATGGGCCCTAACCCAGTACAACTACTATCCTTGTGAAGAGGGGCAATCTGGACAGAGGCAGATATGCACAGAGGGAAGACGATGTGAAGAGACGCGGGGAGAATGCCATGTGACGATGAAGGCAAGGACTGGGGTGATGTGCCCACTGGCCAAGGAACTCCCAGAAGCTGGAGAGAGGCCTGGAGCCGATCCTTGCCTCGACCCTTCAGAGGGAGCGTGGCCCTGCCTCGGTCTCACACTTCTAGCCTCCAGAACCGGGAGATGAGACGCTTCTGTTGTTGAAGCCAGCTGGTTGTGGTCCTTTGACATGGGGGCCCTCACTGACTCGACAGTCAGCAAATGGCCGAGCCCACATTCAAGCCGAGTCTGCCTGAACCCAAGGCCAGCGCTCTAGCCTCTGCACACCTTGCTGCACAGATGGCAGCCCAGGCAGAAGGAAATAAGCCTCTGTGCTCCGTCCTTAAATGCTGTAGCGGGAAGTGGGTTAAGTTGACATGAAAACTAAATGGCTTCATAAGAGATGAGTCTGTTTCTCCCACACATGCAGTTCGGGCTGGGCGTGCACCTCTGCTCTGACGATTCATCAGAGGCCCAGGCTCCGCCTCTGTCACTCTGCTTTTCCAGGACTCATCCTCATTCCCAAGGCCTAGGATGGCTCTCAGCCATGTGCACATTCCAGACGGCAGATAGGGGCCTTGGGGAGAGTCCTTTCCTGTAAGGCCAGGACCTTGAAGTTGACCAGGTCCCTTGTGCTCACCCCATTGGGTGACTGAGAAATGCCGTCCTCAGCTGGGCAGCATGTGCTCCACTAAAACCTCTATTACCACTTATTTATTGAAGGCTGAGAGAACGGATACAGGGGACAGCTAGCGGTCACCCCCGCAGGATCCATCGGAAGACAGATCTCTGGGCTTCCACAGGTCAGCAGAGGCTGAGGAAGCGGGGGAAGGTTTGCCCTGCGTCCCGCTGAAGAAGGCTCTGCCCGGTGTCCTGTCAATGGCTTTCTGTTCCCGGTGCCTGAGAAGCCTGGAGTCTGGGGTGCCCATCTCAGCTTCTCCCAGGTCACCCACACAAGTCACAGCAAGGTCCTCTGCCCTCGGGGGAAGTGGCCAGACTGAAGAACAGTCTGATGGTCAAGGCCGTCCTTACTTATGAACTTGAGGAGCTTAGAATGGAGGAAATGAAAGAAGAGGTAATTCGTGGTTGGTTCTCGAGCTGCAGATGTGAACGGAGTTGGGTATAGTGGCCAACGCTGGGCTTCCTGTCCATGCCGGTGCCCTGGGCTCTGGTCCCTCCAGGCTGCCCACGAGGTCAAAGACCCCTGGCTGGGGAAGGCATCTGAAGATCTAACTCAGTGGCGTTGCTTGGACGGGTTCAAGTCCATGAGTGAGTAAAGGTACACTAGGCAGTGGCAGACTAGTCGTGTTTACACTTGGGTGGGTCATTTTACCTCCCTGGTCTTCAAGTTCCTCATTAGTGGCCCACAAAACCTGGTGTGCAGTGGAATCACCTGGGGTACTTGTTTAAAATGCAGACTCCTGGGCCCACTCCCAGAGACCCTGATACAGCAATTCCAGGTGGCACCCAAGAATAATACTATCTCAAATCTATTGAGTATTTGGCATGTGCTGGACATTGTTCTAAAGAGTTTTTGGTGGATTACCTCATTTTCTCTTGCAGCGATCCTGTAAGGTGTGTCCTGTAATTATCCCCACATTGCAGATACGCAAACTGAGGCACACGAGTGCTGTGAGGCTTGGGAAAGGCAGAGCTGAGATGGGGCCAGACCTCGCCTGCAGATCCCATGTCCTCAACAGCCTCTTTGACAGGGGGCTGTGGGCAACTGTGAGCCAGCCACTCTGTTGGCTGCTGAAATAAACAGTTGCCCTGAAGGAACTTGCACTTCAGTAAAGAGGCTGAGATCACAGAGTACAAGGCCAGCTCAGACAGAAGCCACAGGAAGGGGATGAGCAAGGTGCTCTGGGAGCAGAGTGGGGAGCCAAAGTGAGGAGCTGGTCCAGGGCGGTGGGAGGCCAGTGCTTGCAGCCTGAGGGAGCGGCCCTCTTCAAGGAGCAGACCCTCTGGTTTGGCTGGTGCAGGGGTACATGCAAGTGGGGGACGGGGGCGGGGAGGAGAGTCTGGAGCGGGTTGTGCAGAGCTTGATGGCCCAAGACAGGAAGGAGGCAGCTCCATTCTGCAGCTGGTGGGAGCCCAAGGAGGGAGCTGTGGGAGCACAGGCAGCAGCGTGCCCAGGCTGCGGCCATCTCCATAGACCCCTGGACCAGCTGGGCAGGGGGAATGGACAGGACGCGGCCATGCAGGAGGGATGGTTCAAAAGCAGAGCCCACAGGAAAGAGGTGGCCTGGAGGTTCACAGCGAAGGAGACGCCGGTGTTGAAGGCGACCCTTTTTTTTTTGTTTTTTTAGCGTGAGAGAACTGGAGGAAAAGAAATATTCTTTACTGATGAAGAGACCCCCTACAGGGCTGGGTTACGCAGGAGGAGGAAGTCGATTACGAGATGCGAAGACGCCCTCCATTGCGAATAGAGCTCGGGGCGAGAGCACGCGATCTGATGGGACGAGTGGCGTGGATGCAGAGACAGCGCCTGCGCGGCCCTGGAGGGGCGGCTATTGCCCGAGGCGGGATGCTCCTCCCACCTGAGGGGCAGGCACGCGATGAAAATAGCTTAGAGTTTAGCGTTGACGTTTTTCTGTAAAGTGTGTTAATTTCATAATCATAATAAAACTTTTAAGAAGGGGAAACTAGGTTGTTAAGACCCTGCTTTTCTCAACCCAAGGAATGGGTACACGCACACAGAGTGGTGGTTTTTTTTTAATATTCTATAAACAATTTCTATGTTTACTAAGTGCCACGCCAAGGGGCTGGCACAGCATCCTTGCTTTCTGTAACAAGTATTGGGGTTTTTTTGAGGATGTCCCGATGCATAGCACATTTTCTACTTTATCACCCCCTCAAGCTTTGAATCATTGGATAATTACTAAGCTTCTCTCTTGCGAGGAGCTTGCAGGTCACTGGTGCTTGTGAGTTCCCGCTTCTTTAAACTGGCGGACTAGCCGTTATTCAGCTTCCCTCTGGGCAGCGGCTTTGGGAAACTGTTGGTTTTCCTCCTTTCTGGTTTCTCTGTCCCGCTCCTAGTTGTGGGGAGGTGGGACAGGACTGGGAGCAGGAAGGCTCCCGGGCCTGACACACTGTGTGGCCCCGCCTGCTTATTTTTGGCAAATCTTAGCCTCTTTGAAAAAAAAAAAGAAAAATTTTAGATTTACAGAAGCATTGCAAAGGTAGTGTGGAGGTTTCCTCCACGCCCTCCACTCAGCTTCTCCTATTGCTGTTATCTTACATAACCACCTCCTGCGTTTATCAAGCAATGCTACTGTATCAGTTTCCGGTGGCTGCTGGAACAAATCACTCCAAACTTGGTGTTTCAAACAAGATGCATTCCCTTTACGGTTCTGGAGGTTGGGAGTCTGAAATGATCTTCCTGGGCTCAGATCAAGGTGTTGGCAAGGCTGTGTTAACTTTGGAGACCCCGGGAGAGAATCTGTTTCTTGCCTCTTTCAGTTTATAGAGGCTGCTTGGGTTCCACATACAATTGAGTGGAAAGTATAGAGATTTCCCATATACCAGCTGTCCCCAGCTGAGACACAGCCTCCTCCACTATCAACATCCTGCACCAAAGTGGTAGATTTGTTACAATCGATTAACCTCCATCAACACATCACCCAGAGTCCACGGTTTACATTAGGGTTCACTCTTGGTGTGTATGTTCTATGGGTTTTGACAAATGTTTAGTGATGCGTGTAATAGGCATTTAAGTTTCCTCTGTGCGTTTTCCTGGCCTGATAGCTGGCTACCTTTTATTGCTGCCTGGATGTACCACATTGTCTTTACCCATTAATCAGCTGATGGGCATTTGGGTTGTTTCCACTTTTTGAAACTATTATGAATAGTGCTGCTATGAACATTCACATACAAGTTTCCGTTTAGAGGTATGTTTCCATCTCTCTTGGGCCCGTCCCTGGGAGGGGAATTGCTGAGTCACATGATACCTCTATGTTTAACCCTTTGAGGAACTACCACACTGTTTTCCAAAGCAGGTGCACCATTTTACATTCCCACCAGCAATGTGTGAGGGTTCCAGTTTCTCCACACCCTTGTTGACACTTGTTGTTATCTGTCTTTGGTTGCAGCCATCCTAGTGGGTGTGGAAGGGTGTCTCACTGTGATTTGACGAGAGTCTGCTATCCGGTAACGTTCCTTATGGCGTTTCTTTCTGTCTAGCAAAAGATCCGGTCACATACCGTATTCAATTTTCTTGTCTCTTTAGTCTCCTTTAATCTAGCTGTAATATTTTTAGATTCCTTTCCTCCAAAACCCAGCAATTATTGGTAAAGGAATTTTTAGAAAATAATATATTTCCAGTAGCATTCCAAATTCTCAGTCCAACCTGCCTGAACGGCATCACCAGGCTCTCTAACGAGGCAGTGCCTCACTTGTTCTTCTGGCACAAAGCAGATCACTCCTCTTTTTTTTCATCCTCTGGAAGGGAAACAACTCACATTTTACAAGTTTTCCTTTACTGTTTATTGGGTGCACTGAGGCCTCTGAGTCCCAGGAACAAGCAGGGAGGTGCCTGACTGACAATTTTGGACAGAAAGCCCGTGCTTATTTCAGTGATCCAGCTGCACTGGACAGTTGGGACTGGCTGTCCTTAGACCACATCAGTCCTCGGAAAGCCCTGCAGAAGGGGCATTTCATCAGGGTACAGACCCTCTGTCTTCATTGTCCTTGCCCCCAGCATACATTAGGAAGCCAATGAGTTCCCTGGTGAGTTTACGTTAGGGGCATTTGGGAGGTCTGGCAATAGGGACTAACTCGGGTCTCAGAGGCCAATCACGGCCCCGTGTAAGCTTCTCTTGGCTCCCACCGTCCATGCTTTGAGGGAGCATCTGCGTGAGCAGTAATTCTCATCCTGTGGATGGTATGTAAACAGAGTCATTCAGCCGGTGACAGATTTAGATGCTCAAAATAAGCAGTCAAGTCATTTTTTCCCCACACTGACGTGCAAATCCAAACGCCCACTCGAGCGCTCAGAACTCAGAGCGACAGCACACTCCGACTGAAGAATGCTTGTGCCGGCTGTAGTCAAAGCAGCTGTCATGGTCACTGTTTCCTCCCTCGCTCCATCCTTTCCCCGAAAGGAAGAAAGACCTGCCTTCCTCCGGCTCTTCCGCACTTTCTCCTTGACCTTTGCAGGTTGACCTCAACCCTGTAGGAGGTGAAAGGCAGGTGGAGGTGGAGTCCTCCCTCTCAGGCACCGTTGAATCCTACCCACCCGTGCAGACTGGCAGCCTGCGGTTCCCAGGCGCAGTCCTCTCACCGGTCCTGCGAGGCTTTGTCTACTCCTCGTCTCTAAACAGATTTGTCTTTCCTGTTGCTTGGCCTTTATTCATGTGTTCCTTCTACCTGGAATTCCTTCTGCCCATCAAGATCGTAGCCTGTCTGCAAGCTCAAACTCAAATGCCGCTTCCTCCAGGGAGCCTCCCCTGACCTCTTCACCTGTCCCCCTGAGCGCCTGGCACGTAGAAGGTGCTCGATCAATCCTTGAGTGAGTGAATGACTAAAGGAAACAACAGAACGTGACGTTGATCGGAGTCACAGCATATTAAAGCACAGGTGGTCTTGGGGTCATCCGGTCCACAGGACAGCTCATGGTTGTCAGAGGTCGCACAAAATTAATTTGAATTTTACATGTTCTCATTCTGTCTGCGCTAGGAAGCTGGAGACAGAGACATGCTGCCCAAGGCCACTTGTCCTTGACTCTGTTTTGTGCAGATGAGGATGTAGTTTGTTCAGGAGGCGGAAGTCTGATGTTTGTAAACATTCCTTTAAATGGAAGCATTAAGTGTAGAGCTTGTTTGCATGGGTCCTTCCCGAGGAGTGCTGGAGCCCGATGACATGATGTGGATTGATGAGGACTTTTAGGCTGCTTAATTTTAAAACGATTTATGATGAGGATTTTTAGGCTGGTTACTTTTAAAACTACAGATGAGAAGCAGGCTCCGAGGACTGGAATTTTGCTTGCCCTTTTGAGAGACATTTGCACTTGTGAAGGAAGAGGAGAGATGACCTTGTCCCTAGAAGCTCTTGATGGGGAAGGCAAGAACTTAAGTTGGTTGCTGTCTGGCAATCTCATGTAACTGGCTTAGGGTGGTGGCGTCTAACCTTTCTAACCTTTACTTAATCCGATTTGATTCTTGTCTAAAAGTCATGGGATCACCCAATGACCAGACCCCACCTGCACTGATACCATTTTAACTTTTTTTCATGTTCTTTCCTTTGTCTTGTAAAGAGATGAATCATATACCTATGCCTTAAATTTAGCCCTAACCCTCAACTTGGGGCAGCAGCAGGAGCTCTGACTGCCCGTGGGTCCTGTCCCCACGCACCAGCTCTGCCTGCCCATGGGTCCTGTCCCCATGCCAGCGGGGGCAGCAGAAGCGGCAGCAGAAGCTCTGACTGCCCATGGGTCCTGTCCCCATGCTACACTATTCTCTAAATAAAGGAGCACTACTGCCAGATCTTAAGAGTCTAAGAAATCTTTCTTTCGACTCCTCGGCTCACCGACCCCGCATCATGGATGACACAACTGTGGCAGAGGGCAAAACCCAGCTGCTCAGATCCAGCCAGACCCTGCCTCGCACGGTCAATGTCGCTGGCCGAGGAGAGCTTGGGGAGAGGCTTCAGGAGCAGCCAGCCCGGCCGACACCTTGATCTGGGACTTGCGGCCTCCAGAATTGTGAGAAAATACATTTCTGTTGTCGGCACTTTGTCATGGTGGCCCAAGTGGACGAATTCTGCCTCTGCTTGGTTTGTTATAGAGAGTCACACACATGTGGTCTCCTCAGCAGGACTGGTAGGCAGCCCTTCTCTCTTCTCTTGCCTCACGATCATAACCCAGAAGACCTCGTGTGTGGGAAAACACCCTGTGAGCTGTGAAGGGGTATTCAAACCCAAGTCGCACACCTGTGGGGATCAGGGACCATGCCCACCCTGCTTTATAACACCTTTAGCACCTCCTGGAGAGTGCAGCTCACAGTAGGTGCCTACTAAATTCTAGGTGGTCAAATGGAAAGTGGTCACAGTGAGTAGAAAGCTCGTCACCAATCTTTTGTGCTGCGTTAGGTGCTTCGGGTCGTGTGGGACAATCCCCCTCCTTCCTGGGTGTGGCCAACAGACACAGTCCTTAGCTGGGTCTTGATCCGCTCTCCAGTCTAGCTGGGTGGAGATTTCCATCTTCATGCGTTCCTCTCATGGCTCCCACAGAGCAGTGAGGAGGACGAGCACCGCCCCTCAGTTGATGCATTTCTGTGGGCAAATCCCCCAACCTGGCCGGCCTGTTTCCTCATGTGCAAAGTGAGGATGTTGAATTAGATGGTCTTTAAAATTTCTTCCGGCTCTAGAATTTATGATTCTCCCCTTGTATCAATTAGCATGCATTTGGCTAAAAACTTGATTCCAACTGCCGTTGACAATAGAAACGCGTATAATCTCACATAATAGCAAGCCCAGAGGGTCCTTCCATTTCTTCATTCTGTCTTCAGTGTCAGCTTCATTCTAAGGCTGGTTCGCTTCTTGGTCACAAGATGGTGGCCCAAGGCCACTGGGGCTTCATGTCAATCAAGAAAGAGAGAAAATCTTTCCCACGCCATGGAGGAGGGGCGCGTGAGCTTATGCCGCTGGCTCTTCCAGCAGCCCATAGGTGCAGGGCCCCGGAAGCATTAATCAGGGTCTCAGCCCAAGGCCAGGTGGGCCCCAGCTCACCTGGTTCCAGCACAGCCTTGTGGTGTCGTCTTGCAGAGAGGGCCTGGCTATGCCACCTCCCTGACTTTGTCTCCTGCCATCTCTTCTGCATTCACGCAGCTCCATGTCCTCCTTGCTGTTCCTGGCACATATCGGACACACTCCCACCTCACGGCCTTTGCCTCAACTCTTCCTTCAGCCTGAATGCTCTTCCCGGCAATCAATCTCCTTGGTTAACTCTCGAATCTCCGTCTCAGTGAGTCCCACCCTGACCACTTGATTTGCAAGTGTAACCTTCCTCCCCCGGCATTCCTGCTACCCCGACTTCTGCCTTACGTTTTATTTTCCATAGCATTTTCACCTTCTAATGTGCTATGTAATTCACCCACTGATTATCTTCATTGCTTATTGGCTGTCTCCCCCGTTTATTCACTAACATACTCCAAGTGCCTAACACAACACACAGCCTAGAGCAAGTGCTGAGTAAATATTTGGTGAAAGAATGAATGAAGGGAGCCAGAGGAGGACATGGTGGCTGCATTCTTTCACTATGGGAAGGACGTTTGCTCAGCGCAAAAGAGTGTTTCTGCTTTGAAACACAGAGGAGCTGTGAGATTTTGCCATTAAACTCGTAATAACGGTCGTGTGTCTTCCTTAGGCATTTTTATATTGGCTTATCCTTTATTCAGCTGAAAATTACAAATGCCTGACTCTCCACCTCCTACATTCGTGGGTGGTTAAGTGCTCTCTGCCATCCATGGTCTCACCTGGCTTGTCTCATCACCCCAACGTGTGCCCTCGCTTGGTCACCTCCCAGGGGACTCGCTGCCCATGTGGGCAAGCCCTAGAAGCAAAAAGATCTCATGCTGGTAGTTGCCCTTTGCATTGGGGCAGCTTTCTAGAGCTTTCAAACATTTTTCATGGATATCGCCTCATCCAGTCGTCAAACGAGCTCCTAGAATAGGCAGAGTGAAGCTATTATTTTCGTCTTTAGGAGGAAACCGAGGCTCAGAAAGGTTACGCGCCTTGCCCAGGATCACACAACCAGGATGTGGTAGTAGCACAGGGACCAGAGTCTTCTTCCATTTACCACCCCGATTGTTACCGAAACCGACATGGGCTCCCTCCCGGGGAGTTAAATCAGACTCTCCATCAGAAGTAGTCTCACAAAGTAAGGTATATTTGCAGCAAATAGGAGGCCATATGGGATCATTTCCAGAGTCATGGCATCCCCAAAAAAAGGGAAGCAGGGACATTTATTTCGGATGGGGGATGGATATTCAAAAGGGAGAGGTGGGTACTGGCTTGCACAGGCTCAGTTGGAACACATTCTTCCACATACAGGTTATGGTAATAAGGCCTGAGCTCCTCCAGGAGAGGAGATCTTAGCACTAAAAATGAGGCCAAGGTCACAGGCATCACTCTTGTGGTGCGGCTTGGTGTGGTTCAGGGTGGTTGATGATTGCATCTCTTAAACAGTTAAATGCTCCGAGTCCACCCTCAGTTCCTCGGGGCAGTTAGTCGGTGATACTATGCTCTCTCCGCCCCACCGTGCTTTTGCAAATGTTAACAGCCTTGTGCCATCAGCTGTTCCATCTCCAGCATTAAATTGGCTTATCTTCTGATACAATGTGATGATAATACTGTGTGTAGTACATTTGTATGTTGCACAGCACAAGGCGCTGTTCTAAGGAATGCTGCACGTGGATGACACTCACACCCTTACAAGGTAGGTCCTGTTCTCATCACCCCCATTTTACAGATGAGAAGAGTGAGGCACAGAGAAGGTAAACAATGCCCATGGTCGCCCCGCTTCGAAGAGGCAGGCTTGGAATTCCAACCGAGGCAGTCTGGCTCCAGACTGCTCTCTTAGCTGCCAGCCCATACTGCCTCCCACAAAGACAGAATACCTTCCAGAGGTATTCTCTCCAGTTAATTTTGTGTATGTGTGTGTGAGGAAGATTGGCCCCGAGATAACGTCTGTTGCTAATCTTCCTCTTTTTGCTTGAGGAAGATTGTTGCTGAGATAACATCTGTGCCAATCTTCCTCTATTTTATGTGGGATGCTGCCACAGCATGGCTTGACGAGTGGTGTTAGGTCTGCACCCAGAATCTGAACCTGCGAGCCCTGGGCCACCAAAGTGGAGCACATGAACTTAACCACTATGCCACCAGGCCAGCCCCTCTCCAGTTAATTTTTTTGAAAAGCAAAATTATCAACTTATATACCAATCCACCGCCTAATGCAATTGTGTTCAAGTTCTATTAACACAAAAATATCCAAACTCTAGTTTTTGTGATTTTTGTATCCTTCTTAATGTATTGTTTCAAATACTGCAAGTTTTATATTATTTTCAACCTAGAGCAGGGTTGGTAGTCTGAAGCAGGTCCTTACTCCTGTTCTCAGGGACAGCCCTGGTCCATAGTCCAGCTGTGGAAGGAGAGGACTGATGTGAATTGTCACCCCACCCCTCCCAGTGTTCACAAGGATCACGCCTTCAGGTTCCTGCTTCAAGGAAGGGTCCTTTTTGTGATGGCAGCTTTTGACATTTCAACAGTTTAAACACGTGAATGCTTTCACAGGCATGACTGCCATCGAAGGAAGCAGGGTGTGACATCGCTGACCCTCTTGTCACGGCGGCCACCGGGGTTCTGCTATTTCCGCCTTAGGGACAGCTCCTCCCAGCTCCCCACGGCCAGCTTCAGGCCCTGCTCTCTCTCTCTCTCTCACTGGAACTCCTCACAGAACTTTCAAATGAGGGGGAAGAGCAAATATACCTGAGATAACACAGTTTTCAAGCTTTATTTTTTGGAATATGTATATTTTCATATGATTCAGAAATTTCTTAAAAATATAAAAAGGTTGGGGCTGGCCCGGTGGCACAGCGGTTAAGTGCGCACGTTCCACTTCAACAGCCTGGGGTTCACCAGCCTGGATCCCAGGTGCAGACATGGCACCTCTTGGCAAGCCATGCTGTGGTAGGCGTCCCACATATAAAGTAGAGGAAGATGGGCACAGATGTTAGCTCAGGGCCAGTCTTCCTCAGCAAAAAGAGGAGGATTGGCAGCAGATGTTAGCTCAGGGCTAATCTTTCTCAAAAATAAGATAAAATAAAATAAAATAAAAAGGCATAAAGTGATCATCTTCACATCCTTCCGTCTTCATCCACGCAGCTTGCACCTCCTTTCTCCTCCTGCACGGTACCCAAAGGGAACCGCTGTGCTGGTTCCTGGTGTTTCAAATAGATCGCATTCACAGCACGCCTGACTCAAGTCTTTTTTTCGCCCCCTGGAATATGGACTCATTTGACACTGTCAAATAGTTTAGTGAGACAAACACACTTGTGGAGGATAAATTTTTACTTCGAATTCAAATAACAAAGATGTCACGGTGAACCCTGTGAGTAATATTTTTTGGTGTAGTTATGGAGAGTTATAGAATTAGGTTCTTCATTTTACTCTGCTGGAAAGGCAGTTCTAAAGTGTTGAAGTGTTCTCAATGTTCAAATAGCCTTTCAAACAAACCGCATTCGCCCCAGGAACAGTCATACCTCTTGAATCAGCACCCTGAGGAGTGTGACCCAATTAGATAATCTTCCCATTGGATTACGATCCGTCTTTTGCCCAAGGACATTTCGCTGGTGTGTTAGGATTGAGCAAAGGGCAGAGTGAAACAGTGTGTGGGAGCTCCAGCTGGTCTGAGTCAGGGTGTCATCGTTCCGGTGCAAAACCAAAGGAACAAGGCACAAAGTGGTATTAAGGGCTGGTGGGCAGCCTTCCTCCCTCAGCCCCCGCCCGATCCGTGCCTGTGGCAGGAGCCCCTCAAGGAATTTAATTTTGGCAACATAGTTTGATAGCAGAGGCATCACTCTTAAATTACTGGCTTTCTTTTTTAGTAAACTCTTCAGGACTCCTATGTCTGAGAGAGTTTTGCCCTTTGAAGTAGTTCCTGAGAAATAATACACTTTTTCCAAAGATGCCAGAATTCTCTAAAATGTTTTAAAAACTTTCCTTTTATAGCTGCTCTCTGAGTCAGTTTTCAAACTGTGTAATAAAATAAGTCTCATTACTTTATATTTATGCCAGATTTACAAATCTAAATGGCATTTCCTTATCTGGGAATAAAATAAAGTTATATTCCTATTTGTATCTTACACGAAAATAAAAAACAAACGGATAGAACACTAAACATTTATTAAAAAAGAAACTATAAAAAGTGTGAAGAGAAATTGTGAGAGAAAAATGTTACAGTAATCTCGGAATGGAGAAGGTCTTTCTAAGTGTGACACAAAACATGTGTATCAGTCATGGTCCTCCAGAGAAATGGAACCAATAGGAGATACACACACACACTCACATGTACATTGTATATCTATTACCTATACATATATACATATAATGTATGTATATAATGTATGTGTATGTGTCTGTATGTGAGAGAAAGATTTATTTTAAGGAATTAGTTTATGTGACAGTGGGGGCCAGCAAGTCCAAACTCTGGAGGGCAAGCCAGCAGTCTAGAGATCCAGGTAAGAGTTGCTGCTCGGTCTGAGTTGGAAGCCTGGGAACTCAGGCAAGGTTTCCATGTTGCTGTCTTGAGCAGAATTTCTTCTTTGGGGAACCTCAGTTTTGCTCTTGAGGCCTTCAACTGATTGGATGAGGCCCACCCACATGATGGAGGGCAATCTGCTTTACTCAAAGTCTACTGCTTTAAATGTTAATCTCATCCAAAAAAGACTTTCACAGTGACATCTAGACTACTGTTTGACCAAACAACTGGGCTCCATAGCCTAGCCACATTGACATATAAAACTTGCCATCACAACAGAGAAGATGCAAAAGAGAAGACTGAACAATCTGACTGCAGATACAAAAGGGTAGCAGCCTGCCCTCACGAGCCTTACAGTCTAGTGGCATTGCTGTGGGTGCGTCTGGCGGTGCAACCTTCCCTACCCTTCTAAGTGGCAGCTTGAAATGGACCATGAACTTGGAGAACTGTCAGTTTCTCTCTAAAGAGGTGTTTAAAAGAGGAGCTATCTGGCTGAGAGCAGAACCTGAGTGATTCTCCAGCAGGAAATGCTCGGCTTGTTTGGCAGGTGGAGGTTGTACTGTTACCTCTTGGTCCTCGGTTGTGTTTGTGTTTTGGGACGTTTTTTGAATGAGAAGCTTCTGTTAGTCCAGATGTTCCTTTGTATTTGATATTAACTTTTCATGTCAACTTGAAACTTGAAACTGACATTTTCTTATTAAAAAAGGTTTTTTCCACCCTATTTTAGTGACTCCAATTAATTTAATTTAAAAGCTTTCAATGAGAAAAAGCCCTGCTTTGTGTGGCTTTCCTTTGTAAAACTGAAGTACTTGGGAATTTCTATTGGATATTTATTGCTATTTATGATAAAAGAACTTAGAATAGCAAAACAATAGGGAATAAAGTAATAATCATCTTAGTGGTTTCAAATCACAAAACTTCTTAGGGGATAGTAAGTAAGGTTTTTCTTTATGGGGTTGATTTGCATAAATCTTCTCCAAGAAGTTTGAACACTTATTATGGACCTGGGAATATGCTTATCTTTTAAAATTCCCAACTTCTCTTGAAAGAAGTAGGAGGAAGCAGTTGATGGCTCACACGTGACAGATGGGGACGTCCGGCTGACTTACTGAGGTCATGCAGAATTGACTGTCCTGGGCCTAAAACTGAGGAGACCAATTCAATGCCAGCAATAGTTTTTTCTAGCTCCGAGTTGCCACCTTATTGGGTGGTGGATCTGTCAAAAAGCCTCCAATATAAAGCTTTTACGAGTATTTATCTCTGGGAGAAAAAATAGTAGCAGTTTTGTTTTTTAAAACTAGGTGGGAATTTATTATGTGGTTGTGTTTCTTCCAGAGAGGAACGTTGAATGACTTAGTTCTGTTTGTGAAGTATAATTTCCTCTTTTGGCTATTTAGTTGCACGAAGGAAGAATTTCAATGGTGCTGATAATGACTGGAAAAATAGTAGCAAATACACGTAAGAAAAAGAATGACACAAAATATACCACAAACATAGCTGGAAAGAAAAACTGATTGTAGTTAGCCCTAAGGCCCCTTTCTTGCTAAGCAACAACTAGTTGCAGTGAAGGCTATTGCAGGAGAGGAAAGCTTTTAGCCTGCAGAGCTGAAAGTCATGTTGAAGAGCACCACAAACGGCTAATGGATACTGAGGCCATCAGCTCGCCACAGAAACAGGAACCCCAAAGTGCGTGTGTGTGTGTGTGTGTATGTGTGTGTGTGGACTCGCACACTCTCCCACTTTCCTCATCTCCACCACCTCCTAGTGTAGATGGCGATGATGTCAACAGACCCCACCCCCGCCCCTCCTCACTGTGTGGCTGCTGAGCTGAACCTACACAGGCTGGACTCAGAAGGGCAAGGGCAAGAAAACGTCTTGTCTGTGTCCTTTTAACTTACATGAAAGCTCCACCTCCCCCCAACCCCTGCTCTTATCCCAGGGATAAAAAGGATTGTAGGTGAGTCTTTCATCAGCTCTCAGTGTGTAACTAGGTACAAACAGTCCTTGGAGACGCCCTCCTCTCGGCCTGCACCAAGTACCAGCATTAGCAGGCAGTTGACGCCCTTCACAAAGGGAGAATAAACTTAGTACATAAACCACAGTGAGAGGGCAGGGCGGGTATAACTCATATTCAGAAAAGTCAGTGACAGTGAAGTTGCCCCTGGTGCGAATCATCAGGGACAGGAAATATCTGTTCTTTTTCAGTCGTGCGGGTCAGTGGCCAGGCAATCTTCAGCTGCAGAGGGACCTCGCAGGCTGGGGGTCTCTGGTGCCATCAGAGCTCTAAGCATGATTTGGATGGTGCGACACTGAATCAGGAAAGCAGTTGTCTCTACATTCTCATCCAGATCTGAGGAAAAGCTATTTGAAGTTTTCACCATTGGCAGTTTCCAGAAATTCTCGATTTGGATCCGTGGGCTCCGATTCTACACCTTCTGATGCATTAGACGTGCTTTTTAACAACCGTTCTGGTTGTTTCCCCTTGCAGACGGTCTCCAGAACGTGACTGGAGGGACGTCATCACGGGAATGCATAATCCGTTGGAGTGAGATGGGGCCAAAGTTTCCACTTCTCTGGGGTCCTTTTCGCTGGTTCCAGTCGCTTAGGGACTAGCCCATGTTGGGACTAGGATTGTAATTTAGTTGGACAAATCTGGGTTGGAATTCCTGCTCTACCGCTTGATCAAAGAACGCAGCCTCTCCATCCTTAGTTCACACAGTTTGTACAAGGGTTAAACAAGACAGCTCATAAAGGGCACAGCAAGCCATCTGGCACAGGGGACGCGCCCAATAAGCTTGCATGGTTACTGTGGTTGAGCCAATCTCCTGAATGACTCCTGCTGTCTTCATATCTAATGTTTATGCTCTAACGTGCATTTAGACAAAAGGGTAAGGACAGAGCCTCTTAGAAGACAGTTCCAGCCAAGGCCCAGGATTTGAAAACCGCAGGAGGGTGGAGGAAATTGGTAAGTGGATCAGTTTGTATTTATTAGTAGAGATTTTGTGTTTACGTAGCAGATGAGAGACAGAAGTTTAAGGTAATGGTGGCAAAGTGTCCATTACAAAAAGTCACTGTTGTAAAATGTTTCTTTTTCTTCATTCCTTCAAAACATACCCAGTGAACATCTACCATGTGCCAGGCATTGTGATTTTTGCCAGCAAGTGAGGGGAGATAAAAGGGAGTCACATGGTGGGGTCATCTTGTCACCAATGACCTGTCCTCGCCAGTGACTGCTGAGACAATCATCACCATGGGCAGCCTGGCCTGCCAGGCGTCTGGAGCCTCGGGCCAGGCTGGGGAATGCCATCCATCCTCCTGAAGATCACCTGGGCCCATCTGCACGTCCGCACGGGTCAGGGCCTCCCCTGAGGCACAGCCTGCGGAATTACATCCCTGCTTCTTCCACCTGGAGAGACGCTTGCTCTAGTCCAGGGATGAAGGAAAGCCCGATTCTCACCACGTCCCGACTTCCACAGAGGATCTTTTGTCTCCCCCAATCCTATCCCCATTCTAAATGTACAGCATGTGTGCTTCTGACTGCAATATTTTATCTGCATACAGAATCTTCTAGAAGCCTTCAAGTCCTTGGGCTTCTGCAATACTGAGCCAAAAGACTGGTGGGCTGTCTCTGCCTTCTGTCCTGTGCGTCCTTCTTGGGGCAGATTCTGTTAGTTGGCTCACCAGGCACGTATTCCGATCTCCTTCTTATGGGGCTTTATTGATGAATATTGATGATTGGCAGGTTGACTACAGGATTATAGCGTTTGTTTTAGAAAATGACTTCGGACAGAAAGGATGCTCCTCTTTTGTCTCTTGGTTGACAATACCTACTGAATCTTAGGAGGCCATCGGGCATGGGCAACATGTTAGCGACCTTTTACCTGGTGTTGGTTACCATTTACGTGAAGGGCCAGCTTAGGGATTGCCAGGGAAGTGGGTAATAGGCTGATAACTCAACTCTCTGCCTTGGCGGCCAGCGCTGGGCCCCTCTCTGCATTTTCTCTCTCTGATGGCTTCAGGCATGTGGGTGCTCCTCTTAGGAACTGACTGAGCCTGGGGCCTTGTCCCTGAATGGTTTGTCTTTCCAGAGGCAGCAAAGACAGAGACAAGTGACAATGGGATGAAATCTCAAAGTGGCACAAGGAGCATTCCACTCGAATTATGTAAGGAACTCTTTGCTGGTGTTGGAACATTTTCAAACATTCCGCAGAGAAAGAACCAAAGACAAAATGGTAAGAAATTTTGAAATGAATGAGAACTGAATTGTAAATCACATAGCAGTGGTTCTAGCTGTCAAATCAGCCACTCCACCTGAGATTTTCCTTAACAAAATTCTTTCCCTTTTGTGATCACTGCCAGGTGCCATTTTTATCCTTCATTGTTCGTCTTAAACACAGGCTGGACAGGAGGTCCATCTGTTCCCATTTGTCACCCACATCAAGCTACATTTTATAGTGTCTTTTTGGAGGTGTACATGAGGATAACTAATTTAGGTCGATTCTCCGAGCCAGTCTTGGGGTAAGGATACTGTCCTTCCTGGATGATTTAAACAAATCAAATTTTACAGGTTCATCTACTTAAACAATTTTTTGATTGACTTCGTTTTTGAGAGCAGTTATAGGTTCACAGCAAAGGTGAGCAGAAACCGAGACTCGCCCTATACTGCCTGCCCCTGACACACGTCACCTCCCTACTACCAGCATCTTGCCCAGAGCGCTACCGTTGTCACAACAGTGAACCTGCGTTTACACGTCACTGTTATCAACCAGAGTCCGTATTTTACATTAGGGTTCACTCTTGGTGTTGTACATTCTATGGGTTTTAACAAATGTATGACGACATATATATACAAAGTAGTTTAACTGCTCTAAAAACCCCTGTGCTCTGCCTGTTTGTCCCTCACTCCCTCCTAACTCCTGCCAACCACTGATCTTCCTACTGTCTCTATAGTTTTCCCTTTTCCACAGTATCATATAGTTGGAAGCATAGACTATGTAATCTTTTAAATTGGCTTCTTTCCCTTCGTGATATACGTTTAAGTTTTTTCCTTGTCTTTTCATGGCTTGCTAGCTCATTTCTTTTTATTGCTGGATGATATTCCATTGTCTGGATGTCCTACACGGTTTGTTTGTCCATTCACCTACTGAAGGACATCTTGGTTGCTTCCAAGTTTTGGCAATGATGAATAAAGCTGCTATAAACATGCATATGCAGGTTTTGTGTGGACATCAGTTTTCAACTCCTTTGGGTAAATACCAAGGAGAGAAATTGCTGATCATTTGGTAGAGCATGTTTAGTTTTATCAGAGATCACCAAACTGTCTTCCAAAGCGGCGGTACCATTTTGCATTCCCACCAGCAGGGAGTGAGCGCTGCTGTTGCTCCGCATCCTGGGCCGTATTTGGTGCTGTCAGTGGTCTGGATTTCAGCCATTCTAACAGTGTGCGGTGATATCTCATTGTTTTAACTAAGTCCCTAATGACTTACAATGTAGATCTTGTTTGCAAATGTCTATTTCCCATCTGTATATCTTCTTTGGTGAGGTGTCTGTTCAGATTTTTTGCCCATTTTAGAATTGAGTTTTTAGTTTTCTTATTGTTGAGTTTTAAGAGTTCTTTGCGTGTTTTGGATATCAGTCCTTTATCAGATAAGTGTTTTGCTATTATTTCCTGCAAGTTTATGGCTTGTCTTCTCATTCTCTTGATAGCGTCTTTCACAGAGCAGAAGTTTTTAATGTCGATGAAATTCAACTTAGCAAGTCTTTCCTTCATGGATTATGCCTCTAGTGTTGTAACTAAAAAGTCATTGCCAAACCCAAGGTCATCTAGATTCTCTCCTGTGTTATTTTCTAGGTGTTTTATAAGTTTGCATTTTACATTTAGGTCTATGATCCATTTTGAGTTATTCATTTATTATTTTTTTCTTGAGGAAGATTAGCCCTGAGCTAACATCTGCTGCCAATCCTCCTCTTTTTGCTGAGGAAGATTAGCCCTGAGCTAACAGCTGTGCCCATCTTCCTCTATTTTGTATGTGGGCTGCCTGCCACAGCATGGCTTGATGAGTGGTGCATAGGTCTGTGCCCGGGATAGCAATCTGTGAACCCTGGGCTGCTGAAGCAGAGTGTGCAAACCTAACTGCAACACCACCAGACCTGCCCCATTCTGAGTTAATTTTTGTGAATAGTATAAGGTCCGCGTTTAGCTTGTTTTTACATGTGTATGTCCAGTTGTTCCAATAGCATTCGTCCAAAAGACTATTCTTTCTCTATTGAATTACGTTTTCTCACTTTTCAAAGGTCAGTTGACTATATTTGTGTGGGTCTATTTCCGGATTCTCTGTTCTGTTTCATCAGTCTATTTGCCTCTCCTTTTACCAGTATCACACTGTTTTGATTACGGTAGCTCTAGAGTGAGTCTTGAAGCTGGTGACTATCAGTGCTCCAATATTGTTCTCCTGAAATCTTGTGTTGCCTGTTCTGGGTCTTCCGCCTCTCCATATCAACTGTAGAACTAGTTTGTTGATATCCACAAAGCAGCCTTCTGGGAATTTGATAGAGATGGCATTGAATGTGGTAGGTGTGCATTTTGGCTGAGTCTCTACCTAGTGCTACAAACGCTGGCTTGTAGAGCATACACATGTTCAGATTCAATTTGGTTTAAGTTCAGTTTTCCAAAATAGTTTTGCAAATTTACACTCCCACCAGAAGTGTGTGGGAGTTTTAGTTGCTCTCTGTCCTCACAATATTGGTGGTTTTCCTTTTAGCTGTTTTGGTGGGTGTAGAATGGCATGCCATTATCACGTTAGTTTGCGTTTCCCTGATTACTAATGAAGCTGAGTGTGTTTCACACGTTTCTTGGCCAGTTGGATATCCTCTTTTGTGAACTTTCTCTTCAAATCTTTTGGTCATTTTTTTCTATGGAATATTCTGTCTTTTCTTATCAGTTTGAAGGAGGTTTTTTTTTTTTTCTGTTTAAAGAAAGCTTGGCCTCCTTCAAGATAATGAAGATGTTCTCCTCTAGAAGTTTTGTTTTTCCTTTCACAGTTAGATCTATAATCTATTTGGAAAAAAAATTTTCGTATTAGATTGTGAAAATGGGGTCAAGATTCCTTTTTCTTTGTGACCTAGCATCCTTTGGTAAAAAGACTTTCCTTACTACAGCTTTGTAATCGGTCTTGATATTTGATAATGTTCCTTTTCTTTCAGATTGTCTAAACATGTTTCTAACCAGAAAGTAAATTAATTGAGCCACCCTTTCATGTCAAGTAGTTTTCAGTTGATTGTTTGACTCTGTCAAGTGTCTCGAATGCTTGATTAATTTTCAGAGTGTCTGGTTTGATCTGATGACACTGGTCCTGGTACAAAACCTTTCCCTTCACTTTAAAGATATGTACGTCAAAACCACACACATGGCTCACTTTGGAAATGAGGTGCGGTTTGAGGCTTCTACATTTTATTATAATAAATGAATGCAGTATAATGTAAATAACGTTAGCTGCTACTCTATTAGCAATTAGTGATAAAGGCAGTGATAGATTTCATGATCAGAGTGCTCTCACTTTGAAAATACTAGAATAATTTTTATCACTGCTAATAAATATGTTTCTCACTTGCAAGCTCTAAGAGAGGATGACCGAAAGGAAAACTTTTAAAGTTTGATTAACTACAGTCCCTGCCTATTATGAGCCTGCAATTCTGATGAGGAAATGAGATAGATACATAGATAAATATGAATAAATTAATCAATTATTTCAAGCAAATCCACCTAGAACAAGAAGCCTGAGCTTCATCATAGCTACTCCGCATAGAACCTTTAGGATTTCTTAGTGTTTATCCCTTCCCCTATATATATCCCCAGCATAAGATGTCCGAGTTGTGGTCATAGAGAGATTAGTCGGTGTTCCACTGTTTCTTGCGTATGTTTACATCTAAAACATGCTACCAGACCAAGTATAACAAGACATGGGTACAGATTATAAATGCTGCAAGTAGCAAGGCGTCTCTGGGGGCAGGGGAATCACTCCCCAAGATCACGTCATACATCATCTTGGTAAAGGGAGGGAGCTCAGAGGATAGTGATCAGTCTGCTAAAAGAACCTAGAAATTGTATTAAATAAGAAATGACAAAAGGAAAAGAGAAGTGTGACTTGAAAAATAGAAGAACTTGGGGTGAGGGTGTGTGTAGGGGGAGGTGGGGAAAAAGGGACCTGCTTACACCTTGCAGGCATTTGAGGAGGGGCCGTGCTTAGGTTTCTTGTGTGTCTCTCCAGAACGCAGAACAACGATCCATGGGTGGAAGTTACAGGGAGTGAATTTCAGCTCACTAGAAGGAAAAGCTTTCAAAGTAAAAGCTGACAATAGAATGGCTGTTCTCATGAAGCAGTGGGCTCCTTCACATCTGATATATTCCAGCAGGTGAGTGTCCATCTGCCAGCAATATCTCACTTCATAGGTATCAAGTTACATGTGCTTCAAAAATCTTTTCTACTTCTAAAAGTAATTGACTAACTGATTAATTAATCACAAAAGATTTCCCAGAGAAGGGTAATTTAGATTTAGAATGAAAGAAACCCCTAGGATCAGCATAGTGGCGAGGTGCTGGGTCAGATGCCCATGGAGGAACGGGGCTGGGGCAGGGTGGAGGAGAGGTTGTGTTAGAGCCGGTGGTTGGAAAAGGATCACACGGAGAGAACAAAAATTGATGTTCAGGGCAAATTTCAGTTGTCAGAAATGGGACTGCGTGTGAGGGTGAATTTACTCACTTATCCATTCACTCCACAAATATTTATTTTCTGGTACATTTATATAATAGACTGCTATAAGTAGTTTATAATAATTGAACTACAGCTGCGTGCATTACCAAAGCTGTGTCTCAAAAGCATAACACTGACTGAAAAAAGTAAGTCTAGAAGTATAGACAAATGAGGAGAGATGTTATCACTCAGATTTCCTGATCCTGGGTAACTCGATCCATTCAACATGGAAACTTCAAAGGAGAAACTCCTCCGTGCCTTGCCCTGTGCTCTGGACCACAGGAGGAATAGGAAGAAAGCAAATATTTTTGGACCAGGCCCTGTGCAGGGCACTGGGGACACACAGGTGCTCAGCCGTGGCTTCTGCCCTCAAAGCACTCACGGTGTGGATGGATATGTGCAGGTAGAAACAGACATACCAGGAAGAGGATGCAAAAATGCCAGCTATTTAAATAATCTAGTAAGTGACTAAGGATCAGACAGGGCGAAACAGATGACAAGAGCAGGTGGCATCTGGCAGAGGGAGTAATCACTGTGGGTTGCATTAGTTTGGAAAGACTTTATGTAAGAGAAGCAATTTGAGCAAGACCTTCTGGGAGGAGGAGAAATTGATCATCAGAGATCACCTCCCTTAGCAAAAGTACCATCACAGACAACACCTCATTAAACAACTCTGACCTTCCATGTCTAGAACCCTAGTAACCACATCCGTTTAGCTGAAGTTTTAAAAGAACTCATACCTTCAAGTACTTATTACATACGTTTCCATCCAACTTTAAGTGAGTACAAAAAGCTTCCTACCCTATGTTTTTCTATCCTTTCCTTTCTAATGAAGAAATTCCAGGAGTGAATTTATCTTTTCTTTTTAGTCTTATTGAAATATTTATTCAAGGACTAACAGAACCATTCGCTTGTATTTTCTCAACAACATTGTGACCCAGTAGAAGTGAAGGATTGTGGGAGGAGCTCAAAGTCCTTCCAGGTCACAGATACTACATGAAAGGGTCCCCGGAATCCAAGGGAGTCTTTTCTCCTTCAGAAGAAGCAATGGAAAGGGGTGGCTCCTTGATATAAAAGACATCTCACCCAGAGGCCAGAATTTCCGAAGACTGACTCCAAATCGCAGGAGCCATCACCGTTCAAAGGGCGTTCACTGTTTTCCACATTTTCATTACTAAAAATGTCAAAAGTGCAGAATCATTGAAAGACTAGTGCAATGAATATCAAGGAACTCCCTCTACCGAATTCAACCATTGATTACTTTTTGCTATATTTGCTTTATCTTTCCGCATATTCATATAAATCTTTTGGTATAGAAAATTAAGTCACAGACATCATGACACTTCTCTCCTAAATATTTCAACAAGCATCTTCTAACAATAAGAACACCGTCCTACATAACCATAAGGAAACTGCTGAAATTCCTCAGTATGACCTAGCATCCACTCCATGTTGAAATTGCCCTGGTTATCCCCAAAATATCTTTCTCAGTTGTTCATTTTTTCTCAAGCCCAGATCTCACCAAGTTTCTCTCATTATATCTGCTTATAGCGGCTCTTTACTCTATTTAAATATGGCCCAGTTGCCTCATTTTCTTGTGTGACACTGATATTTTGTTTTTGCTTGAAAAGTCAGCTACATTAGGGCATAATGTAAATATAATAAAATGCAGTCATTTCAAGTGTAGTGTTCATAAGTTTTGACAGATGAATGCACCAATGTAACCAGCACCTCAGTCCAGATACAGATTTCTATCATCCTGAAAAGCTCGTTTGTGCCCCTGGGCAGTCACTCCCCATCCGCTCCTGCTCCCAGGCAACCATTGATCTGCCTTCCATTATCGTATTGATTTTCTGAAGAGACTAGGCCAGTTTGTCTTGTAGAATGTCCCACGTGTCCCATCGTTTCCTTGTAGTGTCAGTACCTTGATACTCTAGCTGTTGAATTTCCTGTGCACTGGAAGTTAGGTCTAAATGCAGGTGAAACATATCTGGAAAAAACACTTCATGGGTGATGCGGAATACTTCCTGTTGCGTCACGTCAGGAGGCGCACACTGCGGCTGGCCACGGTTAGGGCTGCTGAGTTTGTTCCCTTGGTTGAGCTGTTGAGCACCAGAGCTTTTCTTTGTAAAAGTAAATTGTTCCCTTGAAATTGGCAAGTCATCTATAGGCGATCCTTTGGTGATGGACCAAAGATCCTATCTCCCCAAACCTTTCACTCGGTGGCTGCAGCATTCACTGATGGTTCTTGCCTGAACCAATTATTTCACAGAGAGTTGCAAAATGGTGATTTCGTCATTCTATCATTTCTCTACCTTTGTTAGCTGGCATTCTTTGGTAAAGAAGTCCTTTCTTTCATGAACCGGGGAGGAACTACAGATCCTAAAAGGGCAGAGTGAATGCTGGTTTCTTTACCCTTCATTACGATTAGGGAAAATTTGAGCATCAGAAGAAGAAAGAAAACAAACGGGAATTGAATGTAAAATACTGAAAAAAATAAAACTCTTTCCGATTTAGCTTTATTTTTGGATCTGTAATAAAATCATTAAAGATAGTTTAATGCAAAGTGTTGTGAATTGTGCTAGTGACTCTTTTTGTTGGGCTGCCTATTCTTTAAATGTTCACTAATGTGCAGGTTGAAGGCTGGCACGCATTCTCTACATTTTCCCCTTTAGTGACATGGGGTGATAGTAGGGAGGGACGTGGACTTTGGAATCAAATGGATCTGGGCTGAATCCGGGATCTGCCACTTAGTGGCTAGGCGGCTTTAGGAAAGTATTTAGCCTCTCTGAGCCGTAGTTCCTCCCTCTGAAGGTAGAGTAGGGCTGAGACTGAACAGAGGTACCGTATGTGAAATGCCTGGCCCCGGGGGAGTGAGTAATCACCATCCTGGGTCCTTTCGTTTCCCTTGAGGGGAAGTGGGGCCACAGCAAGAGGAGCTGCCTGAGCTTCCAGGATGGCAGAGAATCGGGGCTGTTCAGACACTCCTAAATGAGCCCATGGAGGCAAGGCCACGATTCCCTGCCGGCTTCTTCTTGCTGAGTGGTGTCTTTACTGAAGGCAGCGTGATATAGACTCTAAGAAGTGAAGGGGGCCCCCCAGGCATGTGTTGCTGACTGTGTTCCTAACCCATCAGCGGGCACTGGGGCTTCTCCTCTCCTGGGACGCTGATGCTGATTCCTGTCCAGCCTCTCCCAGGATTTCTGAAGCCAGTGAAGGAAAGCAGAGGAGGGACAGCGGAGTGGACTGAAGTCTGAGGTACAGTGGCTCCTAGAAAGGCAGAGCCTCTGAGAGAACCAGCAGTAAAAGGGAAGACTTTCGTTTTAGCACAGACTTCCATAAGCAGTTACTATGAAAGAGACCACTCTAACCATGAGTGAAATATCAAATGAATGAACAAGGCAGGAAACACGTGCACTAAACAATGCAAATCTGTGCAGGAGTGGACAGGCACAAACACGTTTGTGTGGCTGGGTGAGCAGACACCAGCCCGGTGGAGATGGGCTCTGAAAACGTCACCCAAGAAGGAAACACGCCAAAGGGATCAGAGTGTCTCCTCAATTTCAGTTTCCATCCTGATGAAAAGTTTACAGCTTTTAAGCTGCGGCAGAGGAAATAATCTGACTCATATATCGCAATTTGCATAGCTGATTTAATGTAGTTTTCCTCCAAAATATTAAGATTTAATACCATTATTTTTCCTATGTTTGGAATTATAAGGTCATAAAATATATGTGCTCCTAAATGATGTAAAAGGCAGATACTATTCCAAATACTTAGGGACTTTCTTGATTTTTAAAATACATGGGATCATTCATTTTAGAGGTTCAGTAAGTGGTAACAATTTCACAAAATCTGTTGTGATGTTACGGCCTGACAGGATGAAAAAAGACAACAATAGCACCTAAGAAGATTCGAAAAGGGAACAATGTTGCAGCATCTTGTGCCAATTAAAGAAAGACACAAGGTAAATTCAGTGTTATGTAAATTGTTTTTGAAAGTGCCTCATTAATATAGCACAGGGATTTTTATAATGGAACTGTAGTCCACAAAATACATTCTGTACCTGAAATCTTGTCATCTAGAGATCAATAGACAATTAATATAACCGCATGGGCTGCTCAGAGGGCCGTATCAAGTGTGGATAATTCCAGGTGTACTGCCCAGTGAAAATGGACCGTCTGCCCTAACTGCCTTTTTTTTTCCCCCCTGAGGAAGATTAGCCTTGAGCTAGCATCTGTGCCAATCTTCCTCTATTTTCCATGTGGGTTGCCGCCACAGCATGGCTGACAAGTGGTGTATGTCCATGCCGGGGATCCGAATCCGTGAACCCAGGCTGTGGAAGTAGAGTGCACCAAGCTTAACAACTATGCAATGGGGCTGGCCTCAGCACTAACTCCTTTTTAACAGGCCTAGTAGGCCCAGGGTCAATAACATTTAAAGCTGCAAAGTTTTAGATGAAGACACTGGAGCCAGCAGCACCAGCTACGCAGGGAGAAGAAGCCTTTAGCACTATCTGCAAGAAAAAACCCAAAATATATCTGAATAACTTCAAATTTTCAAGTTTTCTTTTTCCTGAGGACTTATTAATGAGTTCCAAGGAAAAGGCCATCACCGTTGGGAAATGTCTCAGGAATAATGCATCAAAATTGGGAGGTGGTCCTGAGGAGGGCAAGGGGTCCTCCCAAGGTGGCCCTCTGCTCAACGGTGCTTTAGAAACTTCGAAATTTAGAAGTGCATTTTACAGTCTCCTTGTTGACATGAGCGAAAGGCACAGCTGGTTGAGGGCTTTCTCTTTGCTCTACTGGCTTGTCACCTGACCAAAGAAACGCCGCACCAAGTTCTCAGGGACAGAAGAGGAACCGAGCACAGGTGTGTGTGATGTGTTCCAAAAGATGCGTGTCCATGGGCCAGCCTGGTGGTGCAGTGGTTAAGTTCACATGTTCTGCTTCGGCGACCCAGGGTTCACTGGTCCAGATGCCAGGTGCAGACCTACACACTGGTTGTCAAGCCATGCTGTGGCAGGCACCCCACTTATAAAGTAGAGGAAGATGGGCACAGATGTTAGCTCAGGGCCAGTCTTCCTCAGCAAAAAGAGGAGGATTGGCAGCAGATGTTAGCTCAGGGCTAATCTTCCTCCAAAAAAAGATGCGTGTCCAAGGGGTCAGTCGGCCATGATGGCATCAACAGGAGCATGACGCTGTCTGTTGGATCCTGTGAATCTGTGCTTTGACAGTTCTGACACGTTACTCAATTTCTGGTTGCTATGTTTTTTTCTCTCTCTGAGAAAATTGGAGGGTCCAGATCTCTTCATTATATGAATGTAAGCCACTAACTTAGGTGCTTTGAGGACAGAAAGACAAACCAGATGTAGACCCGACCCTTCAGGGGTTTGCAGAGTGAAACAGTGGTTCTCGACTTCGGTCACACCTCGAAATTGCCTGGGGAGCTTTATGAAATGCTGGAGCCGGTCTCGCTCACGGGGTCCTGACTTAGCTGGTCCAGGATATGGCCTGGGCGTTGAGGTAGGAAAGCTCCTGAGTGATTCTAGTACGTATCTGAGATTGAGAATCATTGCAACAGAGGAAAGACAAGCTTTCTGAAGTCCATAAGCTAAAGAGTAGTAACAATTTTCAGCCTCTAGGAGTAGTAATAACACTGTACAAATATTATGGAGGTGGAACAAAATTTAAAGTGACTGTTCCCTTTTATATAAATAGTGACTCATGCATGTATGTATGTATGTGTACATATATGTATCCCATAAGTAATACATTCTTCTTGTGATAGACCCAGGGACACAGAAGTAATCATAGTGAAACCTTGCTCCCTTTATTCCCCGCCCCACACCGGCTCCCTAGCTGTTCCCACTGTCAGTTGCTCTCTGTGCAATTCCACAGAGCCCTGTCTGTGCATTTTAAGCACATTTACATATACATACACCTATATACCTACAAAAGTGAAATAGGTTACCTAATTTGGTTTTTTTTAAATTTAACAATTTTCCTGGCCACATGTTTTAACGACTGTTCAGTGTTATTGGCTGTTTGGTACAAATGGATATCCTCTGGTTTACTCAGCCGCTCCCCTAGACGGACTTAGCCGTTTCTGGTTACTCTTGTTTTAATTGACATAGGAACTCTTAGAGCAGTAAGAAACAACACAGATAGTTAAGCAAGCAAAATTGAAGCTATGACTCAGAATCTCATTAAGATTAAGTGAAGAACTCAGCCTTTGATGTCCGTGAAAACCAGAAACCTTTGTTTTTAAACCTGGAACCACTTCTGACTTAATTCAATAAAAATTGGAGGAATGTTGCTCTGGTAAATAAGTATGGCTTCTCCTGGAAACTGTGAAAGGAACGTGAGTGTGAACGTTTTTGAGTGGGAGGAAAAGAACTAAGAACAATTCATTAGACTGAAGGAAAAAGGACCAGAAGGGGTGCGGTTACGAGCAGACAGCATCACAATACCTTTCAGGTTCCCGTCCTTATTTTATTTTGAGATGAGAGTAGAGTGGTTACGCATGTACAAATCCCTTGGGGTGACTAAGCCAAAGGTGGGGTGGAAGGCAACAATTGTCTCTTCACGGTCACTGGCATTATGAGCAAGTGATGTTTAAGTGGGAATAAAATCAGGACAAACAATTTCACGTGGAAAGTGGCAGTTGCTTCTGAGAACCTCCAGCTGGTGGTGAAACCAGCAGGTAGATTTTCCACGATGGAATGCAATTGGGTAAGCGTTCAGTTAGATATTTGGTCCGTCTGAAATAAAAATCGAACAGTGCCCTGGCACACGCTTTATCAGCTGCCTCTGGCCCAGTGTGGAAGGGATTGTTTAGAACTGATGCAAATGCTGTTACCCTCGAGGTAACAGCAAACAGCACGGCACATGTGATTTGAGAAGTCCTGAGAGAAGTCCTCTGCGATTTGAGCCTGGCACTTCAAGCAACGCCAGCTAGTCAGGGTTTGATGCCACCATTATTGGGCTCATTACTTGTTCCAAAACATAGTTGCTTGGGGTTTTAGTAATGGATTGTTATTTATTTATTTTAAGTATTCTTTTTCCTTAGGAACAGATGAGAGGAAGGAAAAACAATTAACATTCCTAGCCAGGCAGTTTGATTCCCCAATCTTTTTTCTCTTCTAGTAAGTAATTGTATCATGACATTTTGGGGGATATGTCTGGGAACACACCCGACACACACCATACGATATTCCTAATTGAGCCGGGGGTCCCCGAGGCTTCTGCCTGGGCACTGCTGCCCTCTGCCTAGTGCTGCGTTTGCACAGAGGGCTGTAGTCAAAGGCTGCAGAAAAATTCAGCTGGAAAAACGTGGACCAGGAGTATTAAGAGGTCATTCTAAACCCTGATTTTAGGCAAGTTTTAAGTTTCATCTTTTTCTCAACACTTCATAGGAGTGCCCATAGAAAATAAAATTTTCCTCTTCCTCCCTTCTAGAAACGTGCCTGGCAGCAGTGGCAAGGTCAAAGGTGGCTAGGAAGGAGAGAAGACCGAGAGGCAAATGCCTGTGTGGGTAACGTGTAGACTCTTGCCTCTAAAATATCGCTGCCTTGTTTTACCCTGTGTCTCTGTTTGACTCATCCCGTCTCTGCTGGATGACGTCACACCAAAGGCTAGAGGGACTGCAAGATGGTCGTGATCTACCCATGTAGGTAACTCAAGCTACACCACAGTCTCGAGACTGACTGCTGAGGCTCAGTGGTGTGCCAGACGTTCAGTCCTATTACCAGGGCCCCTTATCTTACCACTCACGTTCATGGCATCAGGGACTCCATCAAGATTTGTTATTTCAGGGTCCTGCCCTGTGGTTGAATGGTTAAGTTTACGTGCTCCACTTCAGTAGCCCAGGGTTTCACCAGTTCGGACCCTGGGCACAGACCTTGTACTGCTCGTCAAGCCATGCTGAAGTGGCGTCCTACGTACCACAACCAGAACGACCTACAACTAGAATATAACTATGTACTAGTGGGCTTTGGGGAGAAGAAGAAGGAAAAAGAAAGAAGATTGGCAACCGATGTCAGCTCAGGTGCCAATCTTTTTTAAAAAAATATTTGTTATTTCATTAAAGTCTGGAAATTATGACTCATTGTTGAGGGCATGCAAGTGGGCAACTGGCCAGTTTAATAACAGCCGAGTGGACTTTCGTGTAAATTATGACTGTTCTGAAACAGGCCAGTCTCGAAATGGGCAATCTCTGGCCCAGAAGTAGCCCAGCACCCACACAGAGTACCGAGCCCTTTGTTATCCCCTGAACTGTGTCCCTCCCTAACATCGCCTGGCAGGCAGAGCACACGATCATCTCACTAGGAGTCCCCCAGCATCTGGACGTGCAGAGAGAGTACACATATGTTCAGAAGGTCCCTGCGGTAGGCAACAGAGAGGAATACAGGAGACGATACTTCAACCTGGGCAGCAGGCTAGTGTCCCAACAGGAGGGCAGAGAAGAACCTGGGAAGGGAGCCAGCGAGGAGAAAGCAAGAGCCCAGTCTCAGGAACAGGGGAGTCCAATCTCTGTAGAATGTAAACCCCTGAGGACAGGTACCAGGTGTATTGTGCTCACAGCTAGATCCTCAAAATTTTGCACATTGTAGGTGCTCAATAAAAATCTGTTGCATGAATGAAGAGATTAGAGAAGGACAAGGAAGCATTTGGGCCAGCAAGATGAATAGGGAGAATAGCAAATAGTCTCACAAAAGAAATGCTATGGTATAGTGCCGCTCAAAATTTCCACCAAAAGTTCCCAAGAGAAAGGTGGAGGGAATGCTTATCCTAGGGGGATCTGGAGTAGAGTCTTGGGGACGATGAAGCATATTTAGCAGTATGCGACCGATAGGCTGGTTTGTAACATATAGCTATGGACACCTCTTGGCCTAGCTCCTGGACTATCTCCATGAGACAGAGGCCTCTTTATAACTCCTGCCCTCTAGGAGTCCTTTCAGCGTGTTTAGATCCTTGGAGGTCTACACCTGACAGATCATGGTCCCGAGAGCCAGAGGTGCCTCTCATCCCTCCACCTTTTTCTTTCCTGCCAGAGATCATGGGATTGTCTCTTCTCTGCAGGGGAGATGTTGACCTTCTACCTTGGAGGCGTGGCCCTTACCTGGGGCGGCAACAGGAGAAGCATCATGACTCAGCACAGCGAGTCCTAGGAAAGTACCAGGGTTGCCTGAGGATAACAGAAGGGATTGCTCAGGGGGTGCAACATGTGGAAATGAAGGTGACATGGGGAGGAATTTCTTAACAAGCTGTTGACTATCAAAATAGACCACCGACTACAAAATGAGGGTAGCGCCTCATCCGTGTGGACTGCATAAGCACGTGCTTATCTGAGGGTGGGGGATCAACCAAGCGATCTTGTCAGGCTTCTGAGATCCTGAGATTCCACAGCCCCTTGCTTATACAGCACCTTTCAAAATGCTATTGTGGCCCAGTTTCAAACAGGTCGTTTGATATTCTTATTCTATAGCTAAGGAATCTAGGCCAAGTCATGTTAGACCATTTACCCAAAATTAAACTGGAAGCTAGCTTTTGTCAGCTTTTTGCTGTACTCTGAGGAGACTTTTAAATTGGCCATGTTCTGGTTTCAGGCTTATAATCAGCCTCCAGAAATGATGACAGATCATTCTGCTACATTGAGGCCAGTCTTTTTTTCCCCAGGAACCTGACACAAAGTCCCTATCCCAGCAGTCTGTGACCCAGTTTATTTTATTCATGTTACTGGAGCTCTGGGGCTGCGAGAAGAGCAGATGATAGTTAACAGATGCCTGGAGCTCCTGTCCCTTGCTCCTCTCTGAAGAAAATGGTTTCCTGTGGTGGGTGGGGTGATGCCCCATTTGACTGAAGCCCACAGGCTCAGCTTTTGGAGGTCACTGAACCTCAGCCTGCATCTCCGAATTTGGATGGAGCTCAGAATTCACACTGTGGATCATTACAGCCTGCAAGTGTCTTTGAGAACCTGGGGGTAGATGGGTCAGTTAGGGGCTTCTGATGATTTCTCTCTCTGTCTTGGGTACTCTCCCTCATTTCAAAATATTTAAGGCCATCTGATCAGCCATGGATTTTCTGGAGTGACCCATGGATTGGGAGTTACCTCAAGCCCCAAAGCAGTCAAGGCCATACACTACTCACTCTGGTCTCAATTCTGGGAGTCCTTCCCTGCAACACACACACATACACACACACACACCCACCCACCCCATCTCCACACCCTCAAAATTTTATAAGGTGTTTCCAAAACCAGTGCAAATCCTTGACTTCAGGCGAGCACTAGAGCTCACTCCAGTGTCTTCAATGCCACCCTTTGGTCACAAGCAACAGAGGGTGCCATCATTGTTGGTGTCCTGGCTGGAGGAAGGGAGTCCATCCTGAAGACATAGTTTGATCATTATGCTAATCATTAAGAAAGTTATATGTCTTTAAAATACTGTGAGCTGCATTTCTTTGGTACCCTTTTCTTATAATTTTTATTTGATATTACATTAGGAGACAGCAAAACACAGAGGAAAGAGCACAACCTGGGTTTGAATCCTGGCTCTGCTATTTATAGGTCAGCTAAGCTCGGACAAGTAACCTAACTTCCCTGGAGCCTCGTTTTCCTCGTGTGTCAAGTGGGAAGAATTACGTCCGTCTCAAAGGTCACAGTGAAACTAACAGCTGGCACGTTCAGGGCACCTAGTTTTTGGTCGGCATATGGCGGTTGCTTAGCAAAGGGCAGTAGGGAGATAATGAATCAGGTTGTTGGGTGAGCGTCCTTTTCCTGGCTTCACCTCTCCCGATGGGAAGATTGCACCTATTATCAACCTTCTGTTGGCCTGGGTGCCCTCAACTTCTCCAGGAGCCAACACTCCTCTGAATATCTGACACCTAAGCTCATACTGTCTGGCACCCCAGTCCAAATTGTTTACTCCCCCTGAAAAGGCTGCTGTCATGTTCCTTCATATGCTGTTGGTAACCAACCCCTCTGCTGGAGCCCAGCCTTATGGGCGCATCCATCCTTGGTTCCTGCCCATCAGCCTTTCTCTGAAGGATGCAGAGAGAACAGGGACTCATGCAGTCTTACTCCTCCGCCTGTGATTCCAGCGTACCCCAACCGAAGCGTAACTGGGCTTGCTGGTCCTCGTCCATGGCAGGTAAGATGGAGTATTAGTAGTTGTACTGCTATTAGTAATAGTAGTAGCATCTAATTACTTCTGAAGATATGTAAACTATAATTGCATCTTTTATATGGAATTGATATATGCCTTTAAAAGTGACTTGTAAAGCGAATTTTGGAGCGTCACATCTTATTTTTCCATTGACTTGCATTATTAAATAGGAACGTGTTCCTTGAGAAAAAATTGAATTTTAATAAAATTGTGTGAAGGAATACAGCTAGTATACAGATTACTAAAGTATTTGTATAAAATCCTAGTAATGATACTGAAAATCAGTTACAAAATATAAACAAAAACCTTTGAGTGTTATTTTCATGTTTAACACAATTGCTTAATGTTCTACAAAAGGAATGACGACAGCCTAATTGCGTAGAATATTCTGGAACCGAAACTCAATTTTCATGAACTCTTTTCTAAAACCATATAGTGGCATAAAGTGCTATTTTTTTCCTCTGTTGCTCAGATCCTGTATCTTAGAACTTTGAGAATCTAATGTGTGGCATAATTTCCTTTGGTTTCGTTAAAGCTTTGGGTTTGATTTAATCTGAAAGAAGAAACACAACTATAGATGTAATCAGGAGCATTGTATCAGTCAGGCTAGGCTAGGTCTCACTGAGACAACAAACAGCCCCAACAAAAGTTTGTTTCTTGCTCTTCCTACACCTCCGTTGCAAACTGACAGGGGGCTCTATTCACCAAAGCCCCTCAGGGACCCAGGCTGAAGAGCAGCTTCCACTTGCACATTGCCAGTTGCTAAAGAGGGAAAGAAAGGGCTCTGAGGGTTCACACTGGCAATTAAATGCTCAGCCCACATGAAGATAGAATTTCCACTTATCACTCGTTGCTAGAACTAACCACATGGCCACACCCATCTAAACAAATCCAGACACACAAGCCTACCCTGTGCCTAGATGGGGCAGAGGCATCTGGGGAGCAGCACTAACGACCACCAAAGGCGTTTGCTGGTACGTATTCAGCCATGAAAGCGCCCGTGAGGAAGCAAATGGCTGGGATGCATCCCCAAGGGAGACCAGTAAATGAAGGAAGCAGGTCTCCAGGAAATGTTCAAGGAAGGAGTTTTGAGGGGGGAAAAGTCCTTTTCCAAACAGGCAAAAACTGAGAAAGGCCCTCACAAAAAAATCCTCAATGGAGGAAATTCAAAAGGATTTTCTTCAGGCAGAAGAAAACCAATCTCAGACAGAAGATCTGAGACACCAGAGGTCTGGTGACTGTGGGGTGTACACTTCCTGTTGCTGCTGTGACAATGCGCTACAACTGTAGTGGCTCGAAACAACAGATTGCATCCCCTCAAAGTTCTGGAGGTCGAAAGTCCAAAATTAGTTTTCTTGGGCTAAAGTCAGGGTGTCGACGGGGCTGGTCCCTTCTGGAGGCTCTGAGGGGAGGATCCGTTTCCCTGCCTTTTTCAGCTTTTCGTGGCCACCTGTATGCCTCGGCTTGTGGCCCCTTCCTCCATCTTCAAAGTGCATCACTCCAGTCCCTGCTTCCATCATCACATTGTCATCACCTCACCTTCTCCTCCACTCTGACTCCCTCTTATTCTGACCATTGTGATTACACTGGGCCCACCCAGATAATCCAGAAGAATCTCCCATCTCAGGATCAGTAACCTAATCACATCTACAAAGTCCCCTTTGTATCACAGCCGCCGGTGGCAAGGATTAGGATGTGGACGTCTTTGGGCAGGTCATTATTCTGCCACCACACCAGGTAAATAGTCACCAAAGTAAGGTTGGTGTGGCTATATCGGACCAAATGGACATTGGGGCAAAAAGCATTCCTAGAGATACAGAGGCTCCCTGAACATTATTTTATCAATCACGTATTGGTAAAATAGCCAATGCACCAGGAAGATAGAATAATTTGTAACATGTATGACTCTTTGTATAGCTTGTCAACGTCCTTCAGCTAAAGACCACCAGAAACACGCTTGTACTTAAACATTGGGTGCAACGGGGCAATTTCATTTAAAAGTCAAGAAAGCACACCCTGAAGAGTGTGAGAGCCTTGTGTGGGTGGGTGCTCGTCGGGTCCAGCCGAGTTGGAGACCCTGGGAGTGAGCAGCATTTGCAGCCCGTTGCTCTGTGCGGAAGGTGCTTCCCTGCTTTGTCCAAATGGCGAACGCTTCGTGCAGCACTTCACTGGGGAGTCTGGGACTGCATGTGGGACGGGTGGCTGGACCTCATGCCCTTGCCTCTTGTCCCTGGATTTTCACCCTCTCTTGTCACCAGTGGAGGACTAGAGTTGAATTCATTGAGGGGCTGGCTGTTTCCTTGTAGGTCCATCCCTTCTCCCTGACTTGTCGGGTCAGCCCTGTGTGGCAGCCTGTAGGTCGGGATGAGCGTAAAGTCCCCTCTGGCCTTTCCTCCAGGACCCAAAGCTGCCCCACTGAAGACTTCTACATCCAGAACTGAACACGCATCTTCCAGGAGAGGCTGCTTCTTGTCCTGCCACACCGGACTCAACGTCTCTCTGAACTGTCCTCCCTTCTTCCATCTCTCAGCCTTCTTTCGTGTTGTCCAGGGTCTTGTGACTTGTGTCTTGTTGTCCTACATCTTTCCAAATGTGGGTCTGTTCCTCACTGGCAGGCTCAGATCTGTTCTGATGCACACGCTTCTGAGTAGGCATCGCGTGTGCGGCGTCACCCACTGCTTTACCACGTCACCTTACTGAATCAGATGGTCACCACAACCCTGAGGGGCAGACCCGAGTATCCCCCTTTTGTAGCCCTCGGGGGTTAGTTTCCCACAGCAGTGAGCTGACGGGCATGGTCTCAGATTTGGTCATTCCCAGCACTTCTAACATTTCACCTATTCCTAAACCACATTTACTTATTCATCCATTTACAAGTAGTTCGGGTAGTGATAAATACTATGAAAACCAAGCCACATAAGGGGACAGAAAGTGGTGGCCTTGGAGGAGTAGGGGACATTCAGGAAAGGCCTCATTGGAAAGGTGATGAAGGTGACATTTGAGCAGAGACATGTGAAGACTAGGAGGAGAGCAATTTCTGCAGAGGGACCAACAGATGCAAAGGCCCTGTGGCGGGCACCAGCTTGGTGTGTCTAGGCAACTGTAAGGTCATGTGGGTAGTGTAGAGTGAGTGTAGGAAAGAAGAAGGAGCTGCGTGGGCTGAGTCCATATCATGCAGGGCTCTCTGCACTGTGGAAAGCAGGTGGGATTCTAGCATAAGTAGGAGGGGGAGCTGGAGAGGGCTTGGGCAGGTAATTCATGAAAACTTGTCTCTGGCACTAAATTTGGGAAGAGCAGGGTAATTGGGCTTGAAGAAGACCTGAAAGACATAGGTTTGGAATTTGCAGTGTGGCTAGAAAAATGTAGTTTGCACACACATGTATGTGGACATGCACACGCACACACGCACAAGCTCAGCAATATTTACAAAGCAAGCCAGGCACAAGTTCACATTCCCGTTATTCAAATTGAGTGTGCAAGTATAAAGAGCATCATGTTCCTCAATATTTATAAACTCAACACTTTTCCACTATTAGAAATGATCATTTGCAGATCATTCTCTGCAGAAAGAATGAGCTGTGTCCCTGGGCCAGGAGAAGGCGTTACCATCACGGGCTGACCCAAGTGGCTCAGGCCACACCAGTGAAGCCCCCTCTCTTTTCAAGGACGGGCCTGGATCGCACCTGTCATTCAGGTTTGAATCGAGAGTGCGGGTACTCCAGGGCAGGCAGAGAATGTAGATTCTCATCCTTCTTCCTGCTCCTCTGGCTTCCTCCCAGTGGTCTCTGTCACATCACCCCACTCCAAAGAAGGGGATGTTGTCACAAAGAGCCATCTCCACATCCTGCTGCCCTCCATCTATGCCCCAGCAGGTGGTGGGTACCAGCGCCTCAGCAGTGAGGCCACCACGAGCCCAGGCAGGACCAAAGGGCGGGGGCGGAGCTTTCCCTGGAAAGTCTGACCAGGGGTGGGGATGGACACAGCTCTGACCTTCAGCCAAGAGCCAGCAGAGGGCTCTGGGAGGCCAGGGAGCAGCTCTCAGGCCGGCTCTCCCCTCATCCTTTCATGATTAGCCTGGGTTAAAAGGGCCTCTGGACAGCAGCTTTGAAGGGCCCTCACTGGGTGTAATATTTCTTCCTATTGGGGAAGAGACTAGGTAATTATTTAGTCAAAATGCAATCATAAAACACTACACCACGGAGCATGGAGGGGCTGATGCGGGCATGGGGAGAATGAACGCTGCAAGTTCTGAGGGTTAATAGGCCTCCAGAGCTGTCCTTGAACTCTTGTTAGAATTATCTCTAGTCTGTGCTGTTTTGGTCCGTCAGGGGGCCAGGAGCCCCACAGCCCACTCAGGTCCACCAGAGGCCTGATCCTGAAGGGAATGTCAGAGACTCAGGCGGCGACTCTGCAGTATGTGACGTGGCCTCCTGGCCCAGCTGGCCATGCTTATTGGGCCCCGAATTTCTGTGACACTGACGGTCTGAGGGATGGGTGTGCAGCCCGTCATCTCCCCAGGAGTGTTCTCGCAACAGGGAGAGATTTTCAGTGAGAAGAGAAAGTCCTCTTCTTGGGGCAGCCAGGCTTCTCTGGAAGTGCATCCGTCCCCTACGGGCAACTTTCATTGCTTTTCTGCCTGCCGGGTCTCACCTCCACCCCTCACATCTGCTTTCTGTTTCCTGTTCTGGTAGCAGCAGCTGTGTCCACTCTGGGACTTCACCTCCTGTCACAGGCCTTCTGTGGGTTCAGCCCCTGGGATCTGGTAATGCCAGCTCCTTGTCCTGTCTCTCAGACGCTGGCCTGCCCTGTGCCCTGCCGCTTGGGGGGCTCCATGTGTAAGTTCCCCCGGGAGTCCTGGGAGCGGATGTTCACACTGTGTGCCCAGCAGTCACTGGTCAACCAGAAGCAGGGATGGGGAGCTCCCACCATCTGGCTTTCTGACCTGTGGGCTCAGTGACCCCAGTGGTCTGATAGCCGAAGTCCAGAAGAAAAGGCAGACACTGAAAGCACAGCAATCAGGTGGGAGCACCGAGAGATGTAAAAAGGGATCTGAGGGATGTGTGTGAGGGGAGAAAGGTGAGGCAGAAGGTGTGGAATCACGCTGGGCGGAGGAGAAAGCGCTGTGACTTGGCAGGGAATTAATAACCCTAAAACCACCAGGCGATAAGGAGACCCCCTGAGAGCAGGACAGTACCCCTAGAACCCAGCTCAGTGGAGGACACAGAGGGCTCAGAAAACCCTGTTGCTGCCGGGTGGTCATCCTTTCCTCCCGGGGCGCCCCCTCCGCAGGTTGGATGTTGTCTAACCTCTCCCTGACACCAAGATAGTTTCCTCTTAGCTTGACCACAGAACTGTAAAGTGTTGTGGAACACCTGTTAATAAAGGAGCACATGTTTGGCAAAGCTGTTCAATAAGCAATGTACGTTCTGCAAATAAATTAAAGGTTTCTGGATCCAAAATCAATATAAAAGCAATTGCATGTCAATGTGACAGCAACAAACAAAGGATGGCATAGAAATACAAAAAACTTAGGGAAAAATATAACTAAATGCTTTCAAGACTTCTATGGTCTTTATTGAGAAGCATGAAGACCTAGAGAATGTATGTGCATCACAGAGTCCATGTTTCAAAGATGTCACTCCTCCCCTAATTAATCTAGAGTCAATACAATCTCAATAGAAAACCCACTGGCTTTGTTTGGGGAAACTCTGGAATCTGACTCTAGAATGCATACTGAATGCAAAAGCCATGAAGAGAGAGGGAGCCGGGGCACCAGGGTGGGCTGCACGGGCAGCTCTGCAGCAAGGACAGTGTTCTCTCTCCAAATCTGACGCTGGTGTTTGCTTTCTAACCTATAGAGGCTGTATTTACATTTAAAAACATGAAAAATAAAGCAGCAATATAGACGGTCATCTGGAAAGGAGCTGGACTGAAGAGGGCCATGAGTAAGGAGGCTGCTGTGTGATCCAGGCAAGAAGTGATGAGGCTCTGAACCCGGGCACTGGCCTGGCCAGGCAAATGGAGAGGCAAGGACGCATCATAAACCCCGAGGTGGTGGACCCAGGGCTCCCACGGCTGATGGCACACTGGATGAGTGCAAGGGAGTTGTCTAGACCATCTAGTGACTTCCAGGTTTCCTGCTAGGAGACTAGATGGCCCACAGTGGAGAGGATGGCAGGGCAACGGGTTGGAATGGATGGGACGTTCTGTTTAGGGCAAGTTGAATTTGGGGCCCTTGTGGGAACACCCGAGTGGATTGTTTAGTAGCCAGTCAGATATAAGGATTGTAGCTCAGCAGAGCCAAGAGCCACCTGCCATTAAAAAATGTCCAACTGCTAATGATTGCTCCAAGTAGTTATTTCCTCTTTCTATTTGACAGCAGGGGCCAGACCGTCCCCGGCATGCTGGGAATTTTGTAGCCTGAGTCACCGATAGTTGTTCCCTCGTGCCTCACCTTTCTTTACCGAGGCACAGAGTTTAATGATTTTTCAGGCTCCTTTTCCCTCGATTATAGTGTGGAACGGCTCAGCCTGGTACTTAAGGAGCTTGTTTCCCATATAAACCTTGTTATAAATCTAATTCCTTGGCTGTGAAACAGCAATGCAATAACTTCAGCTTCCATGCTAAGTGGAGGAGAGAGGCTTGAAAGCTACAAGTAAACAGGAAAGGCGGAGAACGCAAAGGAAAAGGCGATATTTATGCCACCCTGGGGTCTGCTCACGGCTCCAGCGGGGGTTTCGCCTGCTCTCTGGGTACATCGCTGGGACTCTCCAGTAATGTCTGCTGGAGAAAATGATGCAGTGGGGCACAACCATTGCAGGGTCTTTGAGAGAGTGGTGTCCTTCCGTCACCTCTGGTCCAGTGCCCTGGATGTGGAGAAAGAGAGCCCAGGGAAGTGAAGTGACTTGCTGAGGTGACATAGCCAGAGGGAGAGTCAGGGCTGGGGACGGTGTGAGGTGTGAGTGTGTGTGTCTAAGAGAGGCCCCTGGGGCACAGGACTTAAGGAGCCACTCAGCCTGCTCTTGCAGGACCATGAGAGGGACTGCGGCCCCATGGCTGCAGACTCAGAATGAAACCCAGGCATCTTGAGGTCTGTTCAGAGTTTTTACTGCTACACCCCACTCTATGGGATCATCTTCACAGCTCAGCTCAGAATTCCTCCTCCAGGAAGCTGCCCCAGTTCACCCGGGGGCGCCAGGACCCGCCCTTCTCCCTGGCACTGGCTCACACTTACCTTAAAGGATTGATCATATTAAGGCTTATGTGTCTGTCTCTTCTCTGGACTCCACCCGGAATACTCTCTACAGCACAGAGCTCGATATGTAACTACACTAATTCATAACTATTAGTTCAAAGGTGAATGAACGAACGGCTGCCTATCAGAGCTGAGTAGTTTGCCCCTTGGAACGTGGAGATGCAAACTGGGAACAGTGTGTGGAGAACAAAGCTGGTCACAGGGGTCAAGCCACCTGATGATCCCCTCTCCCTGCCCTTTCTTCCCCTTCCCAACGTGCGTGCCTCCCGTGCTCTCCTGAACTTCTCAGGACTGGGCTCTTGGGGGGAAGGGGACTTTCTTGAGTCTAGTGCAGCCCCTTGGCCACTCTCCTTTGTATTCTTTCCGGTTTCTCACACCTCCACCAGACCTCGCCCACCACCTGCCTCTCAAGCTGTTTCCACCACTGCGAGGGGAAGCTCTGTGTCCCTTTCTTCCAGGAGCGCCCCAGGCAACGCTGAGCATCGCAGGTGCCAAGCAAGGGAGCACAAGAGGGAGCATCCTTCCCTAAGGCGTTCACTAGCCAGAGAGAGCAGGGATGCTACGGAGACGTCCTTTGCCTCACAGCCTCTCCCTATTGAGTTAGAAGCTTTGACTGTTAATCAGAACTTTTACTAATCACATGCCCAGAGACAACCACCCTCAGGTTTTGTCAAAGTAGTCCCAAAGAAGCAACCCTTAAGCTGAGACACCTAAGTCAGTCCCCTCATTCTGCAGCTTGCCCCAGCAGACCCCAGCTGGACTGCCCTTTGTTAGGTGGTCTTCCCAGTACCCCCTTTTTAGGAACTGCCCCACCATACTCCATCCATCCATCCATCCATCCATGGAGACCGCCATGTTTGTACCAACGCAACCAGGCTTCCCCGCTAGAGTTGATTAGCTGGGGTGGGCAACCTGCAAAATCTACGACAACCCCTCACATAGCAGTTTAGAATTGGGCCTGGTGGAAAAATCAATCTCTCTCTCTGGGTGGCTAAACTGCGATGTGGAAGTCGTTGGCCACTTTCGTTTGCAGCTATGGGGTCTGAGAAACAGAAAGAGTGGATCTGAAAGGGAGAAAATGAAGCAAATCACAGAGGGAAGCAGAGAGGAGGACCAGTGAGGCGGCAGTTCAGCTTCCCCATGATTCCATCTCCAGTTTGTTTCCTGGGCCCAGTGTCAATTCTGCTCCTGAATTCCACGCATAGCCCAGCATCTGTGCGCTTCCCCAGCGCATCGCGGGGCTCTGCTCCTTGCAGCTGGAGAAGTCCTGGTGAACTCAGGTCCCAGCACAAGGTCGCTTGGTGACCCCTCTGTCCTGATGCTGGGGTGCAGGCCTGGAGCAGGGATTGCGGCGCTGTTCTGGGGACAGCCTGGGGTCCTGGAGGCTCTGAGCGGGAGCTTTGCCTTTTCTCTTTCTAGACTGCGGCTGAGTCTTGCCTCCTCCGACCGGCTTCTTTGAGGGTGGCCGCTGGCCCTGCCCCTGCTCTGGGCCTCCGCTGCTGGGTGCTCAGCTTCTCGGCTCTGCCTGCTGGGGACACGCAGTTCTTCGACTCGACCTACGTCGTCTGTTGCTCTGTCCCATGACCCTCATGCTTTACCGCCTTTGGACCGACTTTCGGCAGCTGCTTTTGGATCTGTTTCCCCAGATGTTCCTTACCTGAGTCTTGCCCTGCTGTCCTGATGATGAAGTAAATCCTAGGGGCCAAGCCTTGCCAAGTCCTAAGACACAAAATCTGCTTGCTTGTGTCTCATGTTCTTTAAAAATTAGGAGGAAGCTTGTCCCTCAGGCTCCTGAAAAGGTAAGAGAGGATCGTGATCAATACCAAAGGGCTTGCAATTCAACAGAATGGGTGTGGCTCACCTGCCCCCCACACACCTTGCTGGGGGGGAGCTGCTCTGCCGTATCTTCTAGTGCAAAGGGAGTGACACCCACCTTGGGGTCCAGGACAATTTGGGCATTTGAAGCATCTTATCTTCAGACAGAGGGCAGGAGCCATGCAAAAAACCTGGACCCTGCTCAGCAGCCCACTGATGGGAAATCAGGAGGCGCCCTGGGCCCTGCCTCTTGCTGTCCGCAGCTGCAACCTCATTGTGACCAAGGGCATCAGAGCCCGCTTAGCCCACAGGAGGCAGGCATCCCTCAAAACATGGAGGTAAAGAAGTGGCATTTGTTTTAACTTTGTATTTGGATGTAATTTCAAATTTACAGGAAAGCAGGGGCTGGCCCCGTGGCTGAGTGGTTAAGTTCACGCGCTCCGCTGCAGGCGGCCCAGTGTTTGGTTGGTTCGAATTCTGGGCACAGACATGGCACTGCTCATCAAACCACGCTGAGGCAGCGTCCCACATGCCATAACTAGAAGGACCCACAACGAAGAATATACAACTATGTACCAGGGGACTTTGGGGGAAAAAATAAAATCTTTAAAAAAAAATTTACAGGAAAGCTGCAAAAATAAGAACAGTTCAAGGAACATTGAGAAACCCTTTACCAGATTCACCTATTGTTAACATTTTAACCCACTGCTTTACCGCTTCATCGTCCTCTCTCTCCTTCTCGCTCTCTCTCTCTTTTTTTTTAACCATTTGGGAGTAAGTTACATACACCAAGGACCTTTACTCCTAAATACTTCAAAGTGTATTTTCTAAGAACAAGGATATTCTTTTACATAACCAGTCATCAACTTCGTGAATTTACATTGATTGATACTTTTAATTTAATCTACTATTTATTTTCCAAATTTTGTCAGGTGACCCAACGATGTGCTTTATTGCATTTCTCCCTCTCCAGGATGGGGTCTAGTCTAGGGTCAGATATTGCATTTAGTTGTCCTGTCTCTTTAGTCTCCATTGATCTGGAACGTTTCCACAGCCTTTTGTCTTTTATGACATCAACATTTCTAGAGAATTCAGCCCCTCACCACCAGCCCCCCTGCCCCTCCGTCCTTTCAGTAGAGTGTTGCTCGTTTGTGTTTGTCTGAACTTCCTCAGGATTACATTGAGGTTATGCATTCTCCATTGGATGTAGCACAGGTGACATTATGTCCCTCTCAAGGTCTCACGTCTGAAGGCACATGATGTCCATCCACCCTCAGTGGGGATGGCAATTCTGATCACCTGGACACTGTGTTGACTGGGTCATCTACTGTATAGTGACTATTTTTAAACAAAATGTCTTTTTGAATGCTCATATATTTGTGGTATAACACATAATTTCCCAAACTACATGCATACCCACACACACACACACACTCCCCTGCACACATTATTTCTTTTCCCTTAAAGTTTCTTCTTTGCGATGCCACACACACACATGAGCTTTGAGGTCCTCAAATTCTGCATGATTGGGGTTGACTTGCAGAGGACAAGAATCTTCTAGAATGAGTTTCATCAGAAAGAGATTCAGTATAGGTTATTAAATTGCTTACAAATCATTGCCACATCTAAAGCAATGGATTATCAATTGAGTCGCACCCTTGGACTGGGCTTCCAGCCGTCTGAGCACAGGCAGCCTCCAGCTTCAGAACCTACGTCTAGAGCACAATCAAAAAGCTGCCATGCAGTAATTTTAAAACAATAGCCATGGAGACTCTGTATATGTGTGTCTATATGTATGTTATATATGTGTGATATTTTACCTCTGGAAGGTGTAGCCAAAATTTAGAGCTTGTTTAATTGACTTAAAGTAAGTGCTTACATAAATTCTAAATGTAATAGAAATTAACCCAAATGTCTTTCAAGTTAACATGAGATAAATTAATCTTCAGTAAATGAAAAAAAAAAGCTGCCATGAACTGCAGCTCGTTCTGGAATCACACTGCACCTGCCTCAACCACACTGTCAAAATCGCTCCCCAGGGCCCCGCCTCTGGACACCGTGAGGCTGGTGACTAGTGCTGGGGGTGCAGCAGCCTCTGCTCACGCTGATGCAGAAAAACCCAACACTTCCATGGATGTGCTTGCCAACAGGCGTGGTGGGCCGCAGGAGCGCAGCCCCCACCTTGCTCTCTCCAAATGGTCCGCCCAGACAAAAACCACATTCACAACCTTGCCCACAAGGAGTCTGGAAGCTGGTTTGTCATGTTCCCACCTCTGCTGTTGCAGAAGCATGTTGGAAGGAGAGTGCAATATGTATTGAGAGTTGATCCATTGTAGCCACCTGCTTCCCTAGGTTTCCTAAGTTGACTAAGGAGCAACCCTCCTAAGAATTCAGGTATGCCCCCATCCCACACTCTCCTCTCCTGGAGCAAATCAAAGAAGCCTTTCCCTTTTTTTGCTGAGGAAGATTCGCCCTGAGCTAACATCTGTTGCCAATCTTCCTCTTTTTCTTTTTCAATATGAGCCACCACCACAGTACAGCCTCTAATAGACAAGTGGTGTGGTTTCGCATCCGGGAACCGAACCTGGGTCACCAAAGCAGAGTGTGCTGAACTTTAACCACTAGGCCATCAGGGCTGGCCCAAAGAAGCCTTCTCTTTCATAGTGAAAGCTCCAAATGTCAGAGAGAAGCTGGCTTGGGAGCGTCCTTACAGCTCGGACCTGAGGGGCAGCTTTACTCTGGATATTACACAGGTAGCTTTTGATTCTGTACTTCTCTCTAAACCCATTGTTTTGGGAGGGTAAAGCTAATAGCAAAGCAGTTACCAGAGTCGGTAGATAAAAGCATCCCCCCGATATTATGACGGCCACTCAGCAGACCTGCAGGTGAGGATTTGACAGCTACAACATGAATCAAAGGTGGAGCCCAGGACGAGGAGGCACGTGGCTCAGCAGCACAGGCGAGGTTTGGGCTGGGGCATGGTTGCAGGGGCATTTCTGGGGCTCTGGGATAGACTGCCCGGTAGTGCAGGGGGCAGGTGGGGATCCATGGACCAGGCAGGAGTGGGCACTGAGGCCATTACTGACAGATTATTTAGGGGGTAGCTGCTCCCGTTTCGGAATTCTCCAGACCAGCTTGTGTTCTCCCTCGTGCCTCCTCTTCTCTCTCACCTTTCACCAGTCCAGCGAGCCCCTCTGCACCGTCCGCCTGCGTGTCCCTGAGAAGGAGAGTCACCCTGGCCACTGCGGCACAGCCCTCGAGACTCACCATGCTCATGGGCACTTTTCCCTGATAATGATACTTTCGCTTTGAATGACTTTGACTTTCATGCAGGCAGCCGACACGAATGTTTGAAGCACACAGCACGCTAGTTTCGCTGGCCTTCTCTGAAAAGTTGCTGTTCCCCTAATTTATTTCCCATCTGCCTTTCCAGACCACAATGTGCCTGACCGGGACAAGTGGAGGACCACACACAGTAGAAGAGAGTCTGTTTTCCCGTGGACGAGTCCTCCTACTCTGAGAACACAACACGGTGGCCCTGAGGGAGACAGGAGTGGGTGAGGTCAGTGTGTACAGTTCCTTTCCCACGTGCTGCCTGCCGCAGTTGGAAGTGGGTCACTGGGGCACGGTTGATGCCCTGAGCAAGGGCCGTCTTTCCGACTCCTTCATTCCCTGAGTGATGAGGGAAAGGTGGCAGCGGAGGAGAACTCGCAGGTTTGTGGTTTGGGAGATCGGTAGGAGGAGCAGGTTTTAGTGGGGAAGATTCCGGTTTAGTTTTGGACAGAGGGAGGGTGAGGTGACGGAGAGACACCATGGAGAAGAGCCATCGTATCCACACATTGGCGGCTTGGGACAGGTCTGAGTGAGAGACTGGGATGGGGTGTCACCAGCATCAAGGTTCTAGTTTTTAAAAACGGATCTTAATGTTACCATGGCAACAGCAAGTAGGGCTCCAGCTTTGCGAGTTGGGGGTGGGGCAGGGCAAGTCTGTGACTTCCATCTGATGGCAAATTGGGAGCTACTTTCTAGGGAAGCGAGTTCTAATCCTGGCTTTGCCCCTTGATCAAGTCACTTCCCTGCACAACCTGTAAATGTGTGTGAAATGAAATCACAGACTATAAATGCAAATACGAGGGACTGTTATTACTCACTTTGAACTTTTTATAGCTCCTCTTAACAGCAAATGTACTGCAAGTGGGTAGAAATCATTAAATATGAAAATGATAAGAACACGACAACGTGCTTCGGAAGGAGCACACTCAACTCATCCACGGCTATTCTGCTGCTGCGGTGGCCGGGCCACGCTCCCAGGGACGCTCCGTCAGACACCAAAGAGGACGATGCTGAGAAGAAAGCTGAGTCACCGCGGGCAGCCCCACTGCTTCCAGCTCTTGTCCAGGGAAAAGCTGCTCATGCAGTAATTATTTTCATGATGGGGAAGAAAAAAAAAAAGAAGTGAGTAATTAGGAGGAATTGGAGAGATGGAAATTTCCCTGTGCTCAGAGCTAGGGGACCAAGATGCCTCTTATGGGAGGATTTTCGTCCCAGTAACTTTGCTTTACTTTCAAGTGAGGAAAGTAAGGAGAGGGCGTGGGGCACAGGAAAACACAAAGAGGAGAACGAGAAAGATAAGAGTCAAAGAAAGGCAAACTTCTTGCCAGAGAAAAGGCAAGTTATTGCTATTCTAGCAGAAAAATAAAACTGCAAGAAATTACAACAGGCACAGGAGTCCTGATCCTTTATGGGAACCCCAGTGGCCCCCAGGGAGGTGTGCCCGTGCCTGTCTCCTGGCCCCCGTGATGTGGCCTCTCTTGCCCACCCGCTCCCCTGAGCTGACTGCAGGACTGATTAGCGAGTGACCAGAGCTAATCGTACAAGCCCCTTGTCTTTGGCTAAAAGCCCATGAGTAAAAAACAGTTCCTTTTCCCCTCTCACTGCCGTGCTCTGGGCTGGCACTATGCGGGGAATCTTGGACGTGTGTCAGGCCTCCCAACTCAGGCCTACGCAGGGCTTCCCAGGACCAGGGCTGCCGGGCTTGCCCACAGGACCTGAAGAGCACTCTGCGAGGAGTCTATTGTGGGGCCTCTGGGGAAAGTGCTCCCTAGAGGTGAGAGAGCTGCTGCTCGAGTCGATGCCAGGGCAACGAGGCTCTGGGAAGCCTTCCCTGACTTAGGGGGTGCTCAGTGCCGTAAGATGGAGCGTCTTATGCTCACTGTCAGGCCCTCACCATGTTGGGTTCCAACCATCCCCCACTAGCCTGGGAGCTCCATGAGGCCAGGGACTGTCCTCATTTTGTTTGCTGTTGCATCCCCAGTGCAGAGGACAATGCCTGGTAAATAGCAAGTGCTGAGGGTGTGTTGGTTGGATAAGTGAATGAATGGGCGGGGTTGGGAGAGGAGGAGAGCATTCTAAGGGCAGCTGGGATCCATCATCTATCCTCTTCCATGCCACCCTGAACTTAGCCTCAGTAGAAGAGGGCACAATGACATAGCCAACGGAATGGAAAGAAGTGCTCCCCTATAATTGAGAGGATGGCTTCAACAGATGCCATGGGAGTCTGCAACTTCCGCAGCCATGGGAGATGGCACGAGTGTCCTGGACAGCACTGGCTCTTTGAGTTTCTTCCATAGCTTCAGTTCTGTGGGCCCTTGAGGCTTTGGGGCAAGCATCAATGGTCTTGTCTTCCCATCCCACCAAAGTAGGCCAAGGCAGAAGGGGAGCGAATGGCCAATACCAGGCCGTAGCTGGGGTACTGTTCATGGGCACGTGGGGAATGACCAGGCAGGGCATGACTGGAGCCATCCAGGAAAGAATCTGGTGGAGAAAGAAGGCCCACATAGACCATGCCTCGGAAAGGCCAAGGGTTACTGTTTCGGGAGGCTTAAAATAAGCCTTCCTTGGCATGGCCTGAAGACACCCAGGTCCAACATAATTATCTCTAATTTGTCAAACCACCTTGCAAAGTAGGTTCTCCTTATTACCCACACTTCGCTGATGCGGAAATGGAGCCTAAGCGGCTGGTTTGCTTGCCCCGGTCACAGGGCTGGTGCCTGACTTGGGGGCCCACGCTGGTCTCTGCCCAGCTGCCTCTCTCAGTGATGCTGGTTCACCTGCCCAGTTCTGCCTGACCTCGCGTCCCTGAAAGAAGATTTGGCATGGCGGAGACATAGGGAAAATGGAAGAGCCCACCCAGGGAGCAACCACACCTGCCGGAGGCCGCATCCTGGAAAAGGAGCGCAGCCTCCCGAGCGACGGAATGTGTGCTGACGAGGCAGATGCTGCTGGCTTGCCCTGGCGTTGTTTCCTTTGGGCAAAGTCTTGGTCGGAGAAGAGAATTTTGCAGTCAGGAAGGCAAGATTGGGCACCCATCTCACATGCCAAGGAAGGTTTGAGCATAGAAACAGGAGGCGAAGGAATGATCGGAGTAATAAGCACACAGCTTCAGGTATTACACACAGAAGCAATAACATGGATGCTCGGGCGAGTTATTAGCGGGCAAAGAGGCAAAAATCCAATTTAGGAGATTATGCCAAATGGAATAAATCCAAAGTAATTGGATTGCTGAGCACTAAACACCATAAAGGAAAACCATAACACATCTTCATTAAAAAAATATACAGAAGACAAACACAAGCTGACTTACTGGCTGGGGAAATACTTATTATTTTTCCAGACAGGACTACAGTCAAGGACTGTGCCTTCAGCGTAATCCATGCAATAAATATTTACTGAGAGTCCTTATGTTTTGCGTGTTCTTGACGCTCCCGAGCCAGGGGCATGCTGTGTCTGTGCCTTAGGGCCAGGCGCCACTTGGCTGGTTGACATCCAGTCTCGTCTTCATGTTGTTCTGTCTGAAAACACAAATAAGGTCAGTGGGGTTTAGAAGGATGGGCGACCGAGACTTCTCTCACGGGAAGACGTGGATTTGGGAGGCACGACCCCAACCTTTTAAGGACAACGTCACAGAGAGATCTTTTGTGCCTGGCGTGAGTGGAGGAAAGCTGGAGTCACTGCACGAGAATCCCAAACACCATGACTGCCGTGTTTGACAATAGTTAAAGGGAAGCCACTCCGCAGAGGCTCTGGGTTGGCAGAGACTTCGTAATACACAGTTCTTTTCAGTCATCAGTCTGCAGCATCCAGAGCAGCCTCATCCCAGCTGTAGACCAAAGCTCAGAGACAGGGCCTAGAAAGGACATTCAGAAGGAAGATGAGAACGGCTCTTGTTTTGAGCGCTGTCAAGCGCTCTGCTAAGTGCTTTACGTACACTGTCTCTGTGTCGGTGTTAAAATTACCTTAGTCTGAGAGATGACAATGCTGAAGCTCAGTGAAGTGAAGTCGCTTGCCCAAGGTGACACAGCCAACGATTAGCAGAGTTGGATATAGTGCCTGACGACTCGGCTGTCCGGCCTCTCCCAAACAGGGAGGTTGCAAAGCTAGATAATTGGGAAACAGTTGTGGGTTAATGCTAGTTAAGGCCACATCCGATTCTGGAGTTTTCTTCTTTTTCATGTTCTGCTTCTTCCCAGAGAAGGAAATGATGCAGACAATCACAATTTCCAGGGCTCAGCGTGTCCTCTGGACAAAACATAGGTACCAGTAAAGACAGATTGGTATCACTGATAGAGAATGTTCAGATATGTGACAAGCCAGCAATGGGAATTTAAACGTGACACAGTATCTAAATGATGATTTATATAAGAAGCACAGATGATGCAATGTACAAATAGTGATTTGCATGTAATTCCCCCCAATAAAGTCACTGGTCCAGAGGCAGAAAACTCACCTGGCCTGTGGCCCTGGCAGGTGGCACACAACTGATAGGAAAGAGCAGGTGCCCCCACGGCTCGGCTCCTGCAGAGAACAGGGCCCCACAGGCTGCTGCAGTCACCCGCGGGATGAACGCTCGCTCACTGGTCCCCGCAGTCTGCCAGTCGGTCGTTGAGAACCATCCAGCTCAAAGAAGGGCTCCGACGTGGTTTTGAGGATGTCAGACAGCGAGGAGGAATGCCTTTCATGCTCTCCACGGCCTTTCCCTAGCATCCTGTATCCCCCTCCTCGGCCTGTCACTGCAGCATTCATTCCTTCATCCAGCCCCTCTTCTCTTCATTACTCATCATCTGTTCGGTGTTGACAGTCTGTCAGATGCCATGCTGAGTCCTAGGGTTATAATGGTGGATAAAACTCGGTGCCTGTCTTCGCGTTGCTAACTGTCTAGAAAGGAGGTAGACCTGTTAAAACACAGAAATGCAGCACTGTGGGGTGTGCTGTGGTGGCCCTGCCTGGTGGCAGGCTGGGCTTTTACAGGAGAGGAGCCTGCCTTGGTGGAGGGCCGGCAGAGGGGCATCTCAGTTTAGGGGAGCAGAGCCGACGAGAAATCGCAAGGAGTTGGCTGATCCAGGAATCCTCCCAGCAACCCCATGCTTCCAGTCTCGCCCACGGCTGATCAGTCCTAAATCCACCACCAGATCATCTTCCTAAGACCTGGTTTTCTCCGTGTCACGTCCCTGCTCCAACCCTTTCATGGCATGGATTGACACCCCAGGGCCTTGATTGGTGCCCAAGGTCCTCTGCCTCCCGAGCCCCAGCTCCTGCTAGATGGACTGTCCACCACTCCCGCTCCGGCCGCCTCTCCTTTGACCAGTGCAGGCCTCTGGGAACTCTCAGCCCAGGTGGGAAGCTCAGAGCCACAGACACCATAAGGGCGGGAGGTGGCAGAGTGGATGACGACAGGACGCCTCTGACAGCAGACTGCGGACCCCAGGCATTTCCACCCCAGGCCTCCTGCTCACTGGCTTTGCAGGGCTGTTCCAGTGGCTGTTCCAGGCTTAGTCCTGCCTCTGAGCCTTTGTCCAGGCTGGGCCTGCCTCCTGACACGGCCTCCTCTCCTCTCCATTTCCTATCCTTCCTCAACACTTACCTCCCGTGGAGACTTCCTAAAATACCTCAGGAAACAGAAACTCTCTTCCGGCCCTAGCCCAACAAATGTGTCCAAAACCAGATTCACCTTCTTTTTCCAAACTAGTCCTTCCTCATTATTTTCCTGTCACCAGGGATGGTCCTGCTACTTTCAGTCCCTGGGATGGAAATCATTCATTCCTCCTGTCTTCTGTCTCCCTCAAAACTTCTGGACACGAGGCGTAGAAGGGTAGCCTCTGTAACCGGAAGGGACTCTGGGGCTATCCTGACCTACCTGCCTGCAAACATGCGTCTCCTCTGCAGCAGCTCTGCTCCGTCAGCTTCCAGCTTGTTTCCCATCCTTCTCTAACTGCTCGACCATTCCTATGTTGATTAAACGCAAACCTGCCTTCCTGGACCCTCCTGTTTCCCACACTTTAGCCACACAGGCAGGGCCTCACTCCTCTTCTGAACACATTTGCCTTTATCATCTTCACCTTCCTCTGCTTAGACATCCCTTTGGTATTTTTAGGTGACACTCCCGTGACTATCACCAAGCTGATTATCTCTTTTAACTTGTTATGGTCCTTCCTAAAGTGTAAATCTAAAGTCAACTAAATTCCGCTCAAAAAACATTCCTGATATCTACTAACAGAGAAGCAGGACATCACGATCGTCGATCGTCGTAAGCGTGAAGTCCGGAGGGAAGCTGCCTGTGGCCGACTCCTGCCTCTGCCGCTTCCTGGCTGCATCACGTTGGCCTTCAGCTTCTCACCCAAGACCACAGACACGAACAGCCCGCATCATGCGGGGCTGCCACGAGGCTCAGGCGAACGAGCGAGTAGGGAAGCGCCGAGAACAGCACTAACACTAGCGAACATTCAAGGGATGTTCGCCCCTTTGCTTTTGTTTAAAAATATGGGATGTGCAAGGTTGATGATTTCTGAAACTGAGTGATGCATATACAGGGTTTCTTAAACTACTTTTTAAAACTTTATGTAGGCTTGAAATTTTCTATAATAAAATTAAATTTCAAAGTATAACATTATATCCCTACAATGGAATGTTACTCAGAGTTAAAAAGGAAGGAAATTCTGACACATGCTACTACATGCATGAACCTTGAGGACATTATGCTAATTGAATAACCCAGTCACAAAAAGACAGTGTATGATTCCACTTATATGAGGCACCCAGAGCAGCCAAATTCACAGACACAGAAAGCAGGATCGTGGGTGCCAGGGGCTGGGGGAGGGGGAACAGGGAATTGTTGTTTAATGGGGACAGAGTTTCAGTTTTTTAAGATGAGGAGAGTTCTGGAGGTGGATTGTGGTGATGGTAACATAGCAATGTGAATGTATTTATGTCACTGAACTATACACTTAAAAATACTTAAGATTGTAAATTTTGTATTGTGTGTATTTTACCACAACTAAAAATAAAAACTTAATTTTTAATTAATAAATTTAACTAATAAAATTAATCTATTAATTAGGTGGGAGACACCTAATTAATATCTAGGTACACAAAAATAAGACAGTTCCTGCCATTACCAAGCTCCTGGAGAGTTGGGGAGAATCTGTGTAAATGATGGTTTCCGTACAGCGTCAGTGCAGGGACCAGAGGCGGAGAGGCGCCCGAGCTCCGGAGCGCTCTCACCAGAGGGTGTAGTTAACCCCACAGTGTGTCAGTGTGTGTGAAGCGGGGGAGACGGCAAATGTGTCTCTCCTTCTGGATGCTACCTGTCCCCCAGGAGGGGCTTGGCTGGTTTAATAGCCCATATTCACTTGTCGTCATCTAGAAAGCCTGGTTGGTCCTTGTTTTCATATGGAGCAGTAAATTTCCTGGGCTCTAGGGTCAGTGTCTGGGTTCAGATCTGTGACTCTGGGCGACTTACCTAAACCCTTTGAGCGGCTTACCTAAACCCTTTGAGCGACAGATTCCTTATCTATGGTGGGACCAAGAGCAGGACCTACCTCATGGAGTTGTGACGTTCAAATGACGTAGTATTTGCAAAGCGTTGGCACCATGCTGGGCACATTAAGGACTCGAAAGATCCCCACTTCTTCTCCTTTATCTCCTAAATTATTCTTAGGAGATAACTCTTGCCATCACAGAGTTTGTGCCCAACCTCACACTCTTAACTTCCACCTCCAACAGGCGTGCTCCTGCAGGGCTTTCATTTGAAACTAGAAAGGTCCATTTCTTTAACCCTCCCCTTCTTGCCACTCCCTCCTTCTCTGGGCGAGAAACCCCGGCTGAGGGACCCTGGCGCGGGGGCTGGAGGGACTGCAGGACACAAGACGATGTGAAGGGGGATGAGGAAGAACCCATGTTCTTTGAAAAGAAAAGGCAACAGCAGGCCTGCGCGCACATTTGAGACGGAAACATTTCAGAAGCTCCCCTGCCCTCCAGGGAAAGGAAAGACCTGGCTCCCAGGCTCCATTTCCACTCGTTTGGGACCGTGCCCCACTTTTTTGAGTCTACAGCTCCACCTGGCGGCGGACGCCCACACGGTCCCCTGTCTCGCTGTGGCCCAGACTACAATTGTCCTCGTGCTAACAAGAATCTGCCCCTGATTTCAAAACTAAACACAACATCCGATTTACTTCCTCTGCGGTAAACTACTGCCACTGGGAAAATTACATCCATTCCTGTCCTAATGAGAGTCTCATCTCAGCAAAGCATTCTTTTCTGAAGGGGAAATGCCATTTCAGCAGAAGAAATCTGATGCCCCTCGTGCTTCCCTAGATTGTAGGGATGTACCCTTTTCTCTATCATAAAAAAGCCATCTTTCAGGACGATACCTGCAGAGGTAGCCTGCTGCTTGCAACTCATTTCCTAGCTCCTCTCGGTGCCCCCACCGCAGACACACTGCCAGCTTGCTCTCGTTCAGCGTCTTGCCTCAGGCCTGGGCACCTGCCGGTCCCTCCCGGGAATGGTCTCCCCTTCCTGGCTGGCTCCTCAGAGTCATTCTTCGCTGCACCCAAGCACCACCGATCTGAGGGAGCCCTTCACACTGCGCCCTCTCGATGGTAACACCACGACATGCTTCAGCTCCCTTATAACATCAGGAAGTTATCTTCGTCTATTTATTTGCCATCTGTCTCTCTCCCAGCTGCAATGTGAGCATCATTTACATTTTACATGTGCATTCCTAGTTCTGCTCTCTGCTTTACTGGCAACGTACAATGCCTGGGCTATAGAGGCATTCCAAAACTGTTTGTTGAATGAATCAATTTCGTCTTTTAACGGAGCTCCTCTGCCAGCTCAGCGGCCCATGCTGCCCTTGTGCTGGCCCAAGGACCAGGCAACGGATAAATGACAAAGACGCACGCGCTCTTCTTTAAACAGTTATCTTGCAGGAAGTAGTGACAGCATTGAGTATGTGGATGGGCATGTCTCCGAAGAGATCACTGACTTGATTATTAACTCACTGAGCAGATCACCCAGGACCCAGGAGGCTGGGTCTCGGCTCTGTTGGGAAGAGATTCACACCTGTTCTCAATTACTGTTTCCAAGTGCATCAGCCATCACTGGTCCTTTCTTGTCTCTAACATGGAGTTGTGCACATGTGTGTGCGTGTGAGTGTACATGCCCTGATTCCCACGCATCCTGTGCAGGTGAGGAAAAGAAGGGTGTTCGATATGGATGATTCTTAGGAAACTTTTGCTGCTTCAGAGACTAAAAGTGCCCAAAGGAAAGCGGAGGAGCATCCCATGGAACCCTCACGTGGTGTTTACACTGTTCTCACGTAGAACTTTTAAATAAGGAATGAAGAGGTCAGTCAACTTCTGAGGACTGGCGTCTAGTAACGGTGACTGCCAGCAGATGTCACCATCCCACAAGACATGAAATGCCAGGACCCACTGGTAAAGCTGGGGGTGGGGGAGGGTAACCAAAAGAGGCTGGTCCTGAAGCAGAGGGGTGAGCAGCCATCTCTCTGGACTCATTCGTATCCTGGGATTGACCGAGGGAAATCAGCGCACGTCGAGTCTGCTACCTTCCTGGCTCCCGGGATTCCCCTTTTAGTTATAAACTTATTCTACTTTATTTTGGGATGTGCTCATCCTCAGTTTTCTTTGCAATGGCGGTCCCACTTTCTCCGGTGGCCATCAGCACGGAGCGTGCTGCCCGGAGCTGGGAGCCGCCGGGGTTGGGACTCTCCCCGGAGCCTGCCCAGAGAAGCTGCTCAGTCACCTGTAGGTCTGTCCTGCAGCTCTGAGCTTAAACTCTCCCCCACCCTTCCCGTCACTGCTGGTATGTGGCGACTTGGACTCCCCTCTGAAGACGCAGCTGGCTTGGTATCCTGTCGCATGTGAAGTCTGCCTTGAGGAACTGTTTCCTGCCTCACAGTGAGCTACTCCTTCCTGGGGGCAGCTTCACTGGAATTGCTCAAAAGCTGGTTGCCAAGAGGAAGGCCTTGCTTATGGCCTGGAGGACCTCCAGACCCTTATGGTTAACCATTTGTCCTCATTGGATGATTTATAGAACATTCACATCGCTCACTGATAAAACGTCCCCGGGGACTTAGGTCTGAGTGTTGGTGGGTGCAACCTGTTTCCAGTACCTTCCTCGGGCCAGGAGAGGAAGAGCAGATCTGTCCCCAACAATCCCTGTGTTAAACCATCACACAAGCCCTCCCCAAGCCCCCTAGACTGTCCTGGCTTCCCTCCCCACCCTGAGCAGTGGAGCTGATGTCTGGTTCCTTTCCACCTTCAGGGCCAGCCCATTCCTGCTGTGCCTGCCGAGTTGCCCCTCAGGGGGCTCTCATTAGCTGCCCCCCTGGTGGGTGGCGGTGCCCATTTAACCATGTTCTTTCCCTGCTCCCCGGGGGTCAGCAGCACCACAGGGCCTCGCCCGAGTGGCCTTGATGCAGGGGTTGGGTGGTGCCCATGTGCCAGGCTAGGCCTCCAAGGGGCAGCCCCGCCTCTCCAGCTCTGTCCACTCTCGCAGTCTGCGACGTGGGTGGGAGCAGGCCCGAGAAGAGCTGCCCTGCCACCTCCCACACAGTAAGAAATGGATGCAAGTGGAAGCATTTCCTAGAGGACGTGCACTAGATTCTGAGTCCCTTCACGATGTTGTGTTGTTAGCTTATAAGGTTTTGGGGATTAACTTTAAAACAAAACAAAAAAAGGTTTTTAATTACGCATGTGATTGTCTACAACTTTTAAAGGCAGGACAATGAAAGTCTAATACACCACCACATCTGCTCGGGGTCATAGAATGATCAGTATTTAAGAACGGATCAGATTTCTTATGCCTCCTCATAGAGCAAAGCAGCTTTGAGGCTGGAGGAAAGTTATCACTCTCCTTTAAAAGTCTCTGAGGGGCAGAGACATTGAGAGGGGCCTTGAAGAAAGAGGCGATAAGATTACTGACAATTTGTGAGCGAATGCTATGAACCCCTAGCAAGTGTATTCTTCGCTCTCAACTCAGCTTTCCCCATGGCTCCCTCTCATGCTCATTCTAGCGCTGTCGCCACCCCCATCCACCATCCAATTGAATGGAGGGCCTAAGGGGACCTTGAAGCTCACACCAGGGGCACAGACATCTTCTGGAAGAGAGCAGTTACGGAGAGAACATCTGTATTCCTGCCTCATTGACAACACACGTCCCTAACCAGAGACATGAGTTTTCCTTGGTACAAAGTAAATGTTTGATGGACAGAGAGGAAAAGGAAGATAGGAAGGAGGAAGGAGGGGAGGTAGGAGGGGGGAAGGGAAGGAATTCTCTGCTCACTGTCTTCCGGCTTAGAATGCTACATGCTGTAAGGAAGGTCCTGTGCATTTCATATGGAATTCTAGAATTTTAGACTCAAAAGGACCCGTAGATAATCCAGTACAGGAAAGGAAACTGAATCCCTGAGGGGAGAAGTGGCATCTAAAGTCACATAGTTTACTTGGAAATTTATCACATAAATTAACTCGATATTTTGTACTTTTAGCAAAAAGTAAAGTTGAAGCTGAGAAGTTTTACATGTCTGACAAGTTGTAAGACAATACGCCATTTCCTAAAAACGAGTGGTTCCTCTTAGAGTTGTTAAAATCAAAACGTGAAAGTATTTTTAAAGTGTAATGAAAGGCTGTGGTCCGTTCCCGTCTATTATCCCAAGTCAGTGGGAATGTACTTCATCAGACTGGGGCCCAGTCCCCAGAGGTCCTGCCTACGACCGTGGTGTCCGTCCTGGCTGCTGGCCTCCATGCACAGCTCAGGCTGTTCCTGCCCAGACTTATACACAAGCTCAGCGATGGTTCGATCTTGGAAGTGTGTACTTTTATTAATGTGGGGTAAAATTGCTTTTGTTTTGTTATTATGCAAAATTATTCTTTTGGCAAATATGAGTTGAGTTGAACGACTACTAGGTACCAGGCCCGGGCTGGTCAGTGGGGGTGTAGGTGTGCTCACTGCTCTCATGCCAGGCTTTTTGCCCTCAGTGAACCCACAGCATGGAAATCAGTACGACGTGAAGGGGGTGGATGTCTATATAAACTGGTCGAGAGAGGCAACATTCAGACCTCCTCCACGCTGTGTTTCTGAAATTAAATTGTTGGAGGCCTTGATGCTCTTTCCTCTTCGGTGGCTCTCTGCTTTCGATCGGTCTTCCTGCCTCCCAGGGCCGTCCAGTTTCTGGATTGCGCCCTCTGTCCCATTGCTATTTCTGTCAGATGATATGTGTAATAAACACTCCTATGTGTCTTCTCTTAGTCACCAATAAGCATGCTACAGATGACGGAACCATATTGGCGTATTACCAGAGACCTCCCTCCTGTTTTGTTTTCAACCAAACACAAATCCACCTTTTTACATTGTCATCCTGTTGACATTTCTTCATCTTTCTCACAAAGAAATCCTGAAAGGCATTGAAAATGGTTGAGTTAAAAAGCAAAAAACAGAAAGGGCCTGATCCACGGTGTCCCTAATCCCCACCCCCTTCCTAAGGGTGGACAAGGGGCAGGTTTTCTGTCCTCTGTGAGGCCCAGTTTGCTCATCTGGAATATGGGTCAACGGTACCTCTGCGGTGGGGATTGATTGAGAAAAGGGGCAAAGTGCCTAGAAAACGCTCACCAGTGACGACTCCCATCTTCTCTCTACAATGCAAAGAGCCCCTGATGAGGGAGTGAGGAGCCTAGGTCCCAGTCAAAGCTCTGCCACGCGGCAGCTGTGAGCACGCCAAGCCGGCATCTCCACCAGCCCTGGCTTCCTGTCCATGTAAGAGTCCAAGCGTCATTTTCTATGATTCTGGGATTGATTTTGTCTCCGTGTCCTGCTGATTTCCCCGTCTAATAACCCTTCAAAAAAGAAGCCGAGGTGAGTTTGCACACCTTGGTCTCCTGATTACCACTGTGGCCGAGCCATCTGCTTGCCATCCATCCTGAGGTTTGTCAAGAGAAATGGCAATGACGCCAGATCAGCATACAGAGTGCAGAAGTCTGGCCAGTGTTTACCTCTTCCGGGTCCCAACACCTCTCCCACTCCTACTGCTTGTCAGAATTTCTGATGGGCTGGAAATAACCCATGGGATCCTGACATTAGGTGGGAGGCGGGCACCGGGCAAGAGAAGCACTTCTTCTCCTGCCCACCCCCTCAGCGTCAGTTCCTTCTGTGTGGTGTTTAGCCCATCCCTGCTCCTTTGAGGTCATTCTCTCCTTGAAAAGAGAAAAAGAAGCAAACTAGTCGAGTAGTTGAGTGGCTCTCTGCCTTCTTCCCGGAGTTTGTCAACGTTTCCTCAAATCTTTATGTTCTTTATGAATGAAGCTGAAAAATATTCCCTAGGAACTATCTTCCTTGTAATTTTTTGCAGGGTAAAACTACAAGATATATTAACTTGTATGTTGTTTTTGGCTAATCGACACTACTTTTATAAACTGTAGAGGACGACCAACAGAGGGTTTGGGCTCGATTGAGACAAACTTGGGGACTTGCAGTCAGAGAGAGGACTAACCCTCCACTAGGGTTTCCCTCCAGCCCCTTCTAGTCTCCAGGTCTCGGCTTCCCTCCTTCCCGGCTCCCCATCCTGTTGGCCCTGACTTTGTTTGTCAATAGTATTTTGAGCTAATCAGTAAGTATAAAAAAACTCAGGTTGTTGGAAAGGAAAGAATCTAAACTGCCACCTCTGTGCAGCAGAGTCTGTCTGTTGCTTCTTAGACCGAATCTGCTTTTGGGAAGAGCTAGAGGGCGGTTGCTCTTCCAGAGTGAAGCCACTCAAAGCACAAAGCGATGAACACGGTGGTGGGGCGGAGGGTTGGGGGTGGGGGGCGTGGTCCTCCACTGTCCTGAGCCTTCTGTCTTTCATTTGAAAGGCATTTTTCCCACCGTCTTAAGTAGATTGAGATGCATGAAATAGCAGGGTTTATTTTTTAAAATAAAACACTATGTAGAATAACAAAAATATAAAAACACGTTATATTTTTGTTTTTTCAGTTTTAATGTATTAAAATATGTACTTCTTTTGAAGTTCTGAGTTGTGACGTCACAGTGTGTTTTAAAATTAACTACTTTTAAATTCACTTTTTATTTCTATACAAGTTGCTTCTTTTACAAATTGACTTTTCTTCCTTTGGGCCGTCAGTGAAGCCCTTCTCTCTCCCTGGGCGCGCCCCTCATGTCCGTCCACACGGGACTGGCTCATTTGCAAGTGGCTTTGTTGCTAAATATGGACTTTAACAAACACACTGTAGAAATTATATACACTCTCATCCAGTGGGACTCTGGAGGCAATTGAGAAAATATCCAACCTCAAGTTTAAAATGATCTTCGAATCAATTGGAAGAGGTTAAGATGATTCACATTAATCTCAGATATCTCTTCTTCTAGCAGATTTCTTCCCATTCTCTCTCATTCTGCAGGATCCTTGTACATTTCTGATTCTACTTGGCACACCTGGAAGGATCAGCTATCATATGTGAAAATCAGCATATGAGAGGGAATGGCTGGTGGAGAGGAAAGGTTTGCACAGAACCCCTGAGGGAGAGGAGAGGAACAGTGACTATCCAATACCTGTGACCCTGAGTGGTGCCCAAGGGAGAGCCCCAGTGAGGGACACGTGGGCACAGAGCCACCTGCAGCCAAGAGCAGCCTCAGTGAGCATCCTCGTGGAACTACAGCCAATGACTCTCTTGAATTAATGGGCCGGGTGGGCTGTGCCCTGGTGGTCTTGACACGTTGGTGAGGAAGCACGGCTTCGTTCTAGGCTATAAGTGTGTTCTTCTGAAAGTGATATGGAAATTTAAGGCAGTAGGCCTGCTTTTGGAGTTGTAGAACTGGAACATTATAAAGACCCTGGCCTCGATGGACCTCGATGGAATGGACCTCGATGGTCTCCATGTTTAGAATTGGAATTCTTAAATGGACAACGTCCAGAGAAAATACTTGTCTGAAATAAATTTGTTATGACAAAAATCTCAATTCACAGTCACTATCATGGAAAGTCAAAAAGATTAATTGGCTCAAAGTTGTATTCCAGTAGGCTTCAGGCCCCAAAGGGTGGGCTTTTAGCACTGGCCCCCTCTCACACGTGCCCCCAACAGCTATGCCGTGTGACATTCCTTAGGATACTCAGTGCAGTCATTTGGAAGGGCAGCACGGTGGGCGGGGAGCTTTCTGCCTATGTGCTTGGCTTCTTAGGCAGGTCCTTTTCTTTCTGGCTCTCCGTGAGTCTGCAGACAGGGGCAGCACCCCCTCGACTTGTGGCACCAGTCCTGCTGCACGAGCACTTGTTTGTGACGTCTCCCTCTCTCTTCAGAGCTGCCCCAGGACATCTGACTCATTCAGATTGGCAAGCAAATGGCGGTGACACAACGTTCAATCTCCTGAATCCATGAGATGAGGCCCAGTGCAGGCAAAGCTTTCACACTTTGGTGCCAACCCCTCCAGGACTTCCATCTCTGCTCCAAGAAATTTGACATTTTCAAAAATTCAGAAATCAATTGGAGTGGAGCCAGCTCTGTCAGCAGATTATTAACGGCCCTGGAGCTGACTGATCGCGTTTGCACAACCTTTCAATAAACAGCTTCAACAACAACTCGGAGGAAAAGAAAGCACACACCCCATTCAATCGGGACAGACTTGAAGTATCGATTCCCCCACCTCCTTCCCACCCCCGGCCTTCAGAGCAAATCGAGAGGATTACACCACGGTAGTTGATGATTGCCAGACCCCCATGTCACCAGGGCCCGACTGTGTTTTGCTGGAATATCGCGTTGTCTGCTTTAGCTGAAATGACTCTTCCAAGATTTCCTGAGGCCAGGGCGACAAACAGCTGCATCCTGGGGAGGGGCAGCAACGAAAGGAACGTCTGGCCGGGCCAGGGACTCCAGGGGGCTCTTCCTGACGCTCACTTCTCGGCTGCCTGGGAAAGTGCTGCCCTAAACCTCCACAGGAGCAGCCGGTCCTCCCAGAGCGCTGGAAACAGAAGGCAACTGGCCGCAGAGCCGGCAGCCTCTCTAGCCGGAGGGGCTGCGGTCTTTAGTGAGCTGCTTTCTGTTCCTACTCTATCCGGTTTGTGGGACAGGCAGGGAGAACCACGGGAGATATTTCAGAGGACCCGGTCTCATCAGTCTACACCCCTGAGTGTGCTCTCTGCTGACCTAAAGACATCGTTGGTCCTCACCCACTGTGACAGAAGCCAGGACTGCTTGGTGACACACAGATGTGGATTTTCTTCTATCTCCTAGTTGTTTCAAAATTTGATATCTCAACACAAATTAACTGGCTAATTGTACAACACCCTCCCCCTGCCTCACTTCCACCTGCTTTAATGATTAATAAAGCCTGTTTTGCTTATTCTTTTCCTCCTTCGTACATCTTTATTTCGTATCTGACTATATTGTCACCCGAATGCTTGAGACTGAGGATGACCTCTAAGCTCTACATGATACCTTCCAAATAGTGACAACAGATACGGTAGAGGAGTAAAAGCATGGATGTTGCAGATGGATGTGAGTTCATTATTCATTCAACAAACATTCATTGAGGGCCTGCTAAATGGCAGACATTGTGCTGCCTAAATACCGGCCGTGCTGCTCACCCAAATGCAGCCCGGGATGACTTTGGGCTGGTTCCTTAAGACCCTGAGCCACAGCCGCCTCAGCTGCAACCAAGGAGACAACACCACCCCTGGGTTTCTGTGAGGATTAAAGGGGATGAAGCGGCAGGGCCGGCACCTGGCCATGCGCGATAATTTCCTGTTTCTTTTTTCCTCTGGACCAAACACAAGGGAGGCGGTTTTGGAGTAGAACACGATCCCTGAAACCTAATTTGTTAGTCAAATGAACCCCACGGAGACAGAGCTGCTCTCCTATGCTTATCGCTGTATAAAAAGCAAGGCCTCTGACCCCGCTCCATATCTTTAAAAAGTTTGCTTTACCTGGGCAAACACCAGGTATCAAAGAAACAAATAAGAGAAACACAAAAGTTCAGTTATTCCTGGTGGGAGCTAATTAGACTCAACCAGTCGTCAAGTGGCGTCTGGATTGTCAAGTTTTAGGAGGGGGAGTAGTCTTGGACTGGGGAACCAGGAGGCCTGGCTCTGACCCCAGCCAGGGTCACTGCCTACCTAACGAAGCATGCGACTTTGGACTTAACCTCTCTGCTGGGGCCAAACTTCCCTTTGTCGGAACCAGGAGGGGTCAGGCGCTGGGTGGTCTGGGAGCCATCCCTGGCTTCTCCCTTTCTCTTTCCCTCCTTCCCAAACATCCCTCTGGCACTTCCCATGGGCTGGACACAGGAATAATAAGGAATGCCCATGCCTGGCGGGCTCACATCGTGCGGAAAGACAAACGTGGAAGTGAGCGTCCTCGTTTCTATTCAGTTTGTAGCAAACGGAGCTCCCAAGATGACACAGGTGTTTTGTGAACTCAAGCAAGGAGTCATTGTGAGTATTTTTCCTACCACATTCAGGGCTATTGTAGAAAGGCGGGTGAGGAGAGAGACTTAGCTCACCAGAAGGAGCTTTATCAGGGAGCTGAACCCTCACAGATGCAGCTTGGGCTCTGGACCCAGCAAGGCCGCTGCTGCCGGGAGAGGTGGTCAGCGCCACCCACGGACACAGGGTCGGCATTATCTGCTCACCTTGTCATGTCAGGTAACTTAGTCTTACATTGTAAGACACAACATCACTCAATGCCCTGAGTTTAGATTTAGACAAAAGCCTTATTTTTTTTATTGTGGTAAAATGTACACAACATAAAATTTTCCATTTTAATCACTCTTTTTTTTTTTTTTTTTTTTTTAAAGATTTTATTTTTTCCTTTTTTCTCCCCAAAGCCCTCCGGTACATAGTTGTGTATTCTTCGTTGTGGGTCCTTCTAGTTGTGGCATGTGGGACGCTGCCTCAGCGTGGTTTGATGAGCAGTGCCATGTCCGCGCCCAGGATTCGAACTAACGAAACATTGGGCCGCCTGCAGCGGAGCGCGCGAACTTAACCACTCGGCCACGGGGCCAGCCCCTTAATCCCTCTTAAGTGTACAGTTCAGTGGCATGAAGCACATTCCCATTGCTGTGCAACCATCACCACCATCACCTCCAGGGCTTTTTCATCTTCCTCAACTGAAACTGCGCCCCTTAAGCACTAACTCCCTGTGCCCCCTCCCCTAGCCACGGGCAACCATTCTACTTTCCGTCTCTATGAATCTGACTGCTCTAGGGACCTCCTGTAAGTGGAATCACATAGTGTGTGTCCTTCTGTGGCAATAGCCTTATTCTTTCTGCTGCAGGTGGGAAGGAAGGCACAGGCTCGCCCCCTGACAGCTGTTCACAGGAAGGGACAACCGAGGAGACCGCGGCACCTGCACTGTCCTGACAGTATAATGCCAAAGGACAGCCTCAGCAGCGCAGGCCGTGTTGCCATGGCGATTCTGCCCAGGGATGCCTCTGTGGTCCACGGAAGGGAAGGATTCTGGGTAACTGTGGAGCCGGCAAACCCTCTCCTTGGTCACTGGCCTCTAGAGGGGGTCCCTTCAAATCCTCAAACCCTCCACACCCTCTCTGATCTCTCCGCCCGGCACGCCTTTTCCCACCACTTTGCCTGGCTAACGCCTACTGGCCAGGGAGTCTCTTCCTCATGAAAGGCTTTTCCTGCAGTGGGGCCCATCCTGTGAGCACCATGCTGCCCCGCAGTTACCTCTGCGGAATCCCTCACTACAATTAATTCCTGTTTACAGTCAGTCTCCCCAACAGCATGCAAGCTCCTTTGGGCAGGGACCCCTTCTTCGCTGCCCTATCACCTGAGCCTGGCAGCAGCAGACACGGAGCTCAGGTCCCTTAGAAGCAGAGCCTGAGGCACGCAGGCGGTTGATGGGGGCATGCCCTCAGGAGGAGTCTGTAGGGAGGCCAGGGAGGTTAGGCGGGGAAAGATGCGAAGCAAATATGGGGCTTCAGTTGAAGTCCAACCTCAGCCTGATCCCTGGAGAGTTCTGTCACACGAAGAGCACCACAAAGTTGTCCCGCTGTGCGCAGGGAACCAGCTTGTACCTGGATGAGGCAGTGGGCGGGGAGCCTTCCAGGCACTTCAGGTGATGCAGTCCCTTCAGCAGGGGGCAGTTCTCCGGAGAAAGGGGCAGCAGTGTCATCAGCCAACACTCCCACAGCTGGGGCACGAGTGGGGACTGAGAGTCTACCCCAGTGCTGTGTTAAGCATTTGTCAAATGAATATTTGTTGATAATAATGAGAGAAACAAAACTAGCTTCCATCTAGTGAACATTCCCCAGGTGCCGGGCGCTGGGCCCTGCCCTTTACTTGCACAATCTCAGTCTGTGTCTATGGCAACCCTGTGAGGCAGGTGCCCATCGTACTAACGAAAGCGATCGGCGTCCAGCAGAGCTGGGCAACTTGCCCAAGACGCACAGCGAGGAGGGGCAAAGTCGAGGCTCAAACCCAGATCGACTTGCCTTTATCCCCGGTGATACACGCGCACAGCAGAGTTTGAGAGGCAGGGGACTAGACAATGTGCATTGAGACCTCTCTCTCCCTCACTCTCTTTAAACAATTTTTATTTGTGGTATTCCCTCTCACCAGCTTCCTTTGTGAGACTTGGCCCGTGCTAACCTGCAAGGCTGTTAAACCGGTAAAAACCTTTCAACAACACCTTGATCAAACGCCGCCTCCTCCGGAGTGGCCTTCACCCTCCCTTGAGCACCGCTCTCTCCATGAACACCCGGGCTGTCAAGCGGCTTCAGGCTGGCTTCCTGTTCAGTCCTAGCAGAAGAGTCCTTGACAGCGGTGAACTCGGGGCTGGGGAGAGAAGACCCTTGCATTCCTGGGCCGCTCCTCTATTTCCTTACTTCGGCCCACAGAAACATCCATGTCAACACTTCCTCGCTGCTTTATCTTTCACAGGCCCCAGGCCACAGCCATATTTGTCCAAATTAGAGTCCGTTTACTTTGCAAACCACACTCCAGCTTTCCTACACACTGAGCAGCTGCTCCCCTGACGTCCCCACCAGTGCCCTGTTTGCATTGCCTGTTGACAGCAAACACACCGCCTTGAACAAGCCACGGAGGAGAGCTCCTGCCCGGGACCAAGCAGCAGGCACGCGGAAGACTCTCCTGGCTTTTCCTCAACAGACGGCCGCCTTGCTTCACCATTTCAAAAAAACAGACCAAGAAATAAAGAATTCATACAGAAGCGTGCAAGAACATCTACGTACGGCGTGAAGAACAAGCATGGACCCGCTAAGTGGCAGCTGCTTGGCCCTCGCTCTGCCAGACCTCTCTCTCTTTTCTGGTGGGAAGGTGAGCACAGTGGTTATCAAGGTGTCTCCACAGCAAGACTGCCTGGATTTATAGCCTGGTTCCCCTCGAAAGTGACTTAACCTCTGTGTAGCTGTTTCCTCATCTGTAAAAGGGGACTAAGAATCCTGTTGGGAGGATTAAATAAGTTAATAAGGTGCTTAGAATAGAGTCGAGTACGCAATAAATTCTCGCTGAATATTTGCATTTATTTGCTGTCTTCCTGCTGGCTAAAAGAGCACTGAGTTATGAGGTTTTTGGTGTTGGCGTGTTATTTCCAGAGTCAGGATCCTTCCAGACAGGAAATTGGCCATGTGAAATGCTCACCGGTACCCCTACTTAAGAGACACAGCAGAGAGTTTGCTTGGAACAGGTCTTGACCCAAGGGGCTCAATAACAATGGCAGCTGGATGCCCGGGAGTCTGGTTCTGGTCTTGCTTCTGCCGCATTTGTCCCTGTTGAATATCCAACACCTCCCTTCCATCCCCACCACATCCCAGGGAGACTTCTGGTTTCTCTTCTGAACAGACTCACTTCGGAAACCTAATTCTTCCTGGCTCAGTAATGATAACGTTCACCTGTATATCCCACCATTCTCACATTTGTGTAGCTCTTTGGGGTTTACAAAGAATTTCCTCATATATCATTTTGTTCATTCTTGAAAGTACCACAAAGATGTTTAATGCTACACTGGGTCTCCTTGGACCCTGCGTGGTAGATCTCCAGTGGTCTGGCCATCTGAACAGCAGGCAATGGCTTCTACAGTTACACAGCTCTAATCAGCAGCAAAATAAAACGGAATCCATTGAATACTGCCCAAAGGATGATGAGCTCCTTCTGGGGCTTGCCTGGCCTGCGCTCCTCCTTAGTCAGACCAAGCCACCATCCTTCCCTCGGCCGTGAAGCTCTTCTCTGAGCTGCCCACCAACTGTGAGGAGCGCCCGGCAAAGTCCTGACTTGGCAGCGAGGCCAGGCAAGGGAGGGGACCAGGAAAATCCCCAGTGACTCTTCTTGGGAAAGGTGTGGAAGCCAAGGAATCTCTCCGTGAGCAATAGTCCTGTCACACCCCAGTTCCACGCCTAGCCCTAGACATTCTGGTGCCTACAAGTGTCATTCCTGGCAGAGGTTAAGAGAAGGTTAGTTTCTGCTTGTCCTTCCTGATTCAATCAGCTCTTCCCCACTGAGCAAACAGGTGTCAACCTCCCCGGCGACACTGGAGTGCTCTCCTGGACTCTCCCCAGCCCAGACCCGCTATGGTGGAGCCAGCCTCTGCCACGAGCTTCCCATTTTATTGATGACTTCCACTTGGTCGGTATTTATAGATGCAGCCAATCCCTGAAGTATTATTGTGCTCGCAAGCAGAAAAAAACAGTACAGCCCCACCCACTTCTCCATCTCCGCTCGGCTTGGGATCCGCACGCACCTGTCCAGATTTTGTTCTGGGTTTTCCATATTCCTGTAATGACCAGGAGGGGGCACTGTGTGGCCACAAAGCATCTTCCCAAGGGCGTCATGGTGCTGGTTTCCCCAGGTTCTCGGGGCCAGGCGGATCCATCTACCTGCAGGGTGGTGCCAGGCTGTATGGACTCCGGAAATCTCATCTACCTCCTACCTAGACCAGAGCACCTGGATGAAACTGCTGTGTGACATCAGGCCTTTGCAAGGTCAGGGCATTACAGTTAGCAGTATATTCTCTGATGGAAATGATCGATGGCTATTTCTCTAGTGCTGACATGACAATGAATTTACTGATTTGGGTCGAATGCCGCCAACTGTTTATACGCCTGCATTTCCTCAATTAGTTTGAAAACTGGTCTGTGTTCCCCAAATAACAAGTTTAGAACATAAAATTTTAATTGCATGTGTGTGTGTGTAGGTACTGTTAAGAATAAAAAGGAAAGCACTGTGTTAAAAACAAAGTATCTTAATATTTACCAGTTTTGTGTCTAGTTTTTACATCGGTCTAACATGGAATAGGAAAAATTTTGGTATCGTTAATAAAATTTTGGTACCAACAACAAAACAAAAAAGCTATGCTGTCAACAGATAACTGATGCTCCTAGGAACATACAAAAAAAATACGTTAGCAGAAATGAAATAAAATCAGATAGATGACAGAGGGCTTTGCAAACTATAAAGTGCCATAGTAGGACCAGGAGAGGTGAGTGGGAGCTCAAACAACGCTTTCTAAGACAAAGGATAGGCCTGAAAACCAGCGCTCTGCTGATTTCCCAGGTATTTAGGTTGGAATCGGCCCATGCTCCTTGCCTGCCCCCGGCAGCCCCTCCCACCTCTCCCCACCAGGGGGCTCCACCCCTCTTTTCTGCTTCCGCTCCCTTTCCTAGCTGCCCCGCCCTCCCTTTCACCTGTAGATGCTCCCCCCTCCCCCCCTCCCCAATTATCCTCCCGCAAAAGAGTTTCCCTTCCTTGTGCCCCACTCAATCTGTGATCTAGACGTTACACGTTTTGGGAGCAACAGATGAAATAAAGCACAGCCCACCAGCCCCACCGTATTGCAACTGTTTCTGTCTGTCGCCCCCTAAAGCGGAAGGTGTGGGATTTGTCTATTCCCCGTGCCTAGCACGGTGTGGTAAATGCAGGCGCTCAACGAATACTGGGGATCTCAACTAAACTGGGACCTCCCAAGAGATGTGATCAAGGTTGCCTGAAGAACCACACTGAGAATCCACTGCTGATGGATTTGGATAGTTTAAAAATCATGGGGCCAGCCAGCGGCCTAGTGGTGAAGTTCTCGGACTCTGCTTCCGCAGCTCAGATTGGGGGTTCGGATCCCAGGCGCCGACACACACACTGCTCATCAACCCATGCTGTGGCAGCTCGCAGAAGCAAATCCACACGTACACAAGGATTGGGGTTATTTCAAAAGTTCCAGTATGAAGGAGTGGAGAGGATGGCCCTTTTAATAATCTGTGTTAGGGCAATGAAGAACAAATCTTGGCTCCCATCTCACACCATACACAAAAATCAGTTCAGATGGATTGATGATCTAAATGTAAAAGATAAAATAAAGCTTCCAGAAGAAAATAAGAAAATATTTTCCTGATCTCAAGCTGGGGAAACGTTTCTTAAACGGGGCACCACAATCATTAACCATAAAGGAAACAGATAAGTTGAACTATAGTAACATTAAGAGCTTCTGTTCATCAAAAACATAATTAAGAGGGGCTGGCCTGTGGCCTAATGGTTAAGTTGGGCACACTCCACTTTGGTGGCCTGGGTTTGGTTCCAGGGTGTGGACCTACACCACTCATCATTGACCATCTTGTAGAGAGGACCCACATACAAAATAGAGGAAGATTGGCACAGATGTTAGCTCATCGATAATCTTCCTCACCAAAAAGAGGAAGATTGGCAACAGATGTTAGATCAGGGCCAATCTTCCTCACCAAAAAAAAAAAAAAAAAAAAACCACAAGAGGAGGCTCAGCCATCAGACTTGATGGCACTTTTTTTTTTTTGCATTTGCTTCTATTTTAGAGCTATCCTTCCCCCTTATCATGACACAAAGGAGTACTTGACAGTCAGTCATGCCTCTCAAAAATATTTAAATCTATTTTATATATATTTTTATGTTTTACATAATATATATTTATTTTATATATATATTAACTCATTCAATGTTCTTACTAACTTTATAAGTCATATATTATTGGCCCCATTTTCAGAGAAGGAAACCAAGTTTCACATAACTAATAAATGACATTGAAAACCATGAAGTATGGAAGTGACTATTTATTTAGAATAAGAAAAGAAACCACAAAATTAAAGTTGATAAATAACATAAACACTTCAAAGTCCAGGAAGATAATATTTGAATCAACTACCTAATGTACTTCTACAAGACTTTTGCCTTCATTTAAAAAATTATAGTAAAAAAATTGTAGTAAGATATGTATAAGATGAATTTACCATTTTAACAATTTTTAAGTGTATAGTTCTGTGGCATTGAGTACACTCACAATGTTGTGCAACTTTTAAATGCTGACTCCCCAGGTCCCCTCCCCCACCTTCTGGCAACTTTCTGTCTCTTTGAATTGGAGCACCCTAGGTGCTTCATGTAAGTGGCATCATACCATATTTGTCCTTTTGTGACTGTCTTATTTCACTTAGCATAATGTCTTCAAGTTTCACCTGTGTTGTAGCATGTGCCAGAATTTCCTTCCTTTTTAAGGCTGAATAATATTCCATTGTATGATTGTTTATCTATTCACCCATCCATGGACATTTGGGTGGCTGCCACCTTTTGGCTGTTGTGAAAAATGTTGCTGTGATGGTGGGTGTACAAATTTCTATGTTCTGGTCCTTGCTTTCACTTTTAGCTTTATACCCAAAAGTGTAATTGCTGGATCATATGGTAATTCTATAGCCAATTTTTCTTTTTTTTTTTGGCAAGGAAAGATTCACCCTGAGCTAACACTTCTTGCTAATCTTCCTCTTCCCCTCCTCCCTCTAAAGCCCCAGTGCTGGTCGTAAGTCCTTCTGGTTCTTCTGTGTGAGCTGCTGCCACAGCACAGCAACTGACAGACGGGTGGTGTGGTTTTGTGACTGGGAAACGAACCCGGGCCGCTGAAGTGGTGACAGCACCAAACTTTGTCCATTCGGCCATCAGGGCTGGCTCATCTATGGTTAATTTTTTTGAAGAATCGACCTACCATTTTCCACAGTGGCTGCACCATTTTATATTTTCATCACTCACAGTGCACAAGGTTTCCTATTTTTCCATATCCTCACCAACACTTGTTATTTGGATAACAGCCATCCTAAGGGATGCGAGGTGGTTCCTGCATTTTTTAACTTCATACTTTTTGATCTCTTCGTATATCAATGATTTTGCAGTAACATTTTCTACAGAAAGACATTTCAGTCTGTCTTCTTCTATGGTGGTTGGGAGTCATAAAATATGTGACTTCACACAGACATATTCACTGTGCATGATACTGCTACAGACTTTGTCCTGCAAGGCCAGAAATCCTGAAAAACACTTGATTTTCATCAAAAAATAAAACCACATAGGATGAATCCAATTTCTAGTCTCCACTGTTGAGTACATTCCTGAGAGGAGGGAATTTCTGTTTGACTCAGCATCACTGAGAATCAATTTCTCCATGGAAAATCTTACATGTCTCGTGATGAGAAGACTGCTCCACCTCCAATTCCTGTGCAGTGGGCAGTGAACACATTCCTAGGAGCCATTCCTACACCAGGACAGCTGGCGAGAACTTAATTGTACACAGAAGTGACTGTGAACCACGTAGATTCATCTCATCAACCCAAATTAAATGTAGCCCTACTTAATTTTTCTTTAGCAGGGTCCCCAAAATGCCCGTGCCTATTCCAAAGCCACTGACCCTGGGGGCAATGTGAGTGGTCTGTCTTTTTCTTGTTGATCCGTGGCAGTTCTTTACATATCACAGATACAAATCCTTTATCTGTTATATGCTTACAAACATTGTCTTGTACTCTGTGGCTTGCCTTTTCACCCTCTTAATTATGGTTGGTTTTTTTTGCTGAGGAAGATTTGCCCTAAGCTAACATCTGTGCCAATCTTCCTCTATTTGGTATGTGGGTCCTCACTACAAGATGACCGACAACGAGTGGTGTAAGTCCGTGCCCAGAATCTGAACCCAGGCCACCGAAGCAGAGCATGCCCAACTTAACCACTAGGCCACAGGGCCAGCCCCTCTTAACCATATTTTTGCTGAACAGAAGTTCTTAATGTTAATATAGTTCAACTTACCTCTTTCCTTTGTGGTTAATGATTTTGGTGTCCTGTTTAAGAAACGTTTTCCCTAGCTTGAGGTCAGGAAAATAATTTCCTATTTTATTCTAGAAACTTTATTTTATCTCTCACAATTAGATCATCAATCCATCTGAAACTGATTTTTGTGTACAATGTGAAACGGGAGCCAAGATTTATTCTTTTTTTAAAAAAAATGTAGACATACGATTGCCCTAACTCCAGTTATAGAGACAGCCATCCTCTCCACTCCTCCACACCTGAACTTTTCCAATAAATCCAATCCCTGTGGATGTGTGGATTTATTTCTGGACTCTTTATTCTGTTCGATTGGCCGTTTTTCTATCCTAGCATCAATTCCACATTGTCTTACTTACTGTACATTTATAATGTCTTGATATCTAGTAGTGCAGAAACTCCAATTCTGTTCTTTTTTATGATTATCTCATTCTTGGGCCTGTATATTTCCTCATAAATTTTGGAAGCAGATTGTCAATTTCTGAAACAAAATAAACTGATGATAGTTTTATTTGGATTATATTGATCTACAGATCAGTTTGTAGAGAAAGTCACTTATCTTTTCTATGTCCTAGATCCGTCTTCTGAAAAAACAAGACAAAAATACTCACTGAGCAATTATGAGTGTTACATCAGACAGTGTATTTGCAAACTGGAAAAAAATAACCCACTATAGAAATGCTGGATATTTGTTACAAAACGAGAAGCAACACGTGCAAGGGCTGGGGAGAAATCCGCCTGCGGCAGATTTAAAAAGGTTGCAGCAAAGCTGGAGTGTGGTCGCTGTTGGCTCCTCCCCTCACGCCGGCTGGGAAGGCACAGGCGGGGGTTCAGGGGAGGGAAGAGGCCACCTTGCAGGGACTCCCCGTGTCAGCACTGGCGTCACATCCCAGCGGCCATCACAGCTCCTTATGACATTGTCTAAGTGTTTGCCTTCTCACGTCTTCCACTCTGTAGCCGGGAAACTGAGCATAGAATCCATTATGACTTATTTTTCAAGTACGCCTGCTGCGCGTCAGGGCCAGGTCCGCGTGGATCTGCCTTTCCACGTGTTCTGCATAGAACGTCACACCTGGAGAGGAGATGACCATGCACCACCAACGGGGAAAGGACTTCTTCCATTGACCATGCCTCCTCGGTCCCCTGGAGCGTGTGCTGAGTTAAGCTGAGGCCGTTTATGTGTGTTTGCGTGACTAGGGCATGGATTGGAGGCAGTCTCCCTTCCCCAGAGGCAGCCCGTTGGAAAACAGGAGGGTCTGAGACTTCACGCTCTGCGACCCTCAGCCCTGACTCTCCTTTCAGAGGCTTTCTGTGGACCCCTTGAACAAATACCTTTTGCCAAAGAGGAAGCCCCAGGCTGAAACAGAGAAGCACTGGGACCCTACAGCACTTGCTTTTCGTGGGGCATTCTCATCCCTTCTCTCTGCGTCTTCAGGGGCTGTCCACAGAGCCCCGCGCACAGGGGGCAATGTTGGCAGAGCCCCTGACATTGTCCCAAGTGCCACAGGCCTGTCTCCCGAGGGCCGGGGCGCCCCAGTGGCCCCGGTGGCTCAGCACTCGGCCCTTCCCGTGCACCGAGAGGAAGCGCAGGAGCGGGGTGAGCGCTGAGCGGAGGAAGCGCGAGCCGGAGCCCGAGGATGCGGGGAGGCAGCCTGCGATCTCCCGCCGGGCCCGCCTGGCTGTCTGCAGCAGAGTCTGCGTGTCCTCACAGGGCAGGGCCCGGGCGGCTGGCTTGGCGTCCCATCCCCTTCACAGTCCTGGCGGGCCTGGGGGCAAGCGGCTGCGAGGAGCGTGGGCTTTGCCAGGAGGGCTGGCGGTACAGGCCCGGGGTTGTATTTGTCCCAGCGCCGCGCTGCTCCTCCAGGGACTGTGGCAGGGATGCTGGCCAGGTGAGCCCCCCGAGGACATCGCCAGAGGCCCCCTCATTCCTGGGGGGGTGGGGGGGATGTCCAGGAGGACATCCACAGTGATGTCTCACTGTGTCGGGGGCGGGGGTGGGGGGGCAGACGGAAGCCTGACCTCGGGCGAGTCACATCCGGCTCCTTTTATCCCCCTGGCCCTGTCAGAGCACCGCCTGCCCTGCGCTGAGGGGAACCAGACGGCAGCCCCGCCGCCGCGGCCCGCCCTGCCCAGCAGCAGCCAGAAGGCCGGTCCCTGCGGGGGAGGAAGGAAGACAGCGGAGAGAATCAGACAAAGGAAGACCACCATAAACCAGCAGCATGTCTGTAATCAGGAGGGCCCTTTGTTGAGAGCTGGTCTAAACAAGTTGTGATCCCCTGGAAGGGGGCCATAAACCGAAGCCAAAATAAAGGTGTTTACAGCAAGGGAGACGGACGGGCTGCGGCCTCGTTTGGCCGCGATGGGGGGGCACTGGTGGCCCTAAGGCCCCGCCTGCGCTCGGGGGACGCGTCCGAACATCACAGAACATCACAGAACATCACAGAACATCACAGACGCAAGCGCAGAGGAAGGGGGAGGCGCGGGATGGGGGCGCCCAGGGACCCTCCCACATTCCGGCCTGGGGGAGAGAGAGGGCAGGGTGCCAGGTCTGTGTGACAGCTGGAGATTCATGGCCAGAGGCCTGGAGATCTTCGCCCGGCTTCTCCACTCCTCTACAAAGTCCTTTATAATGGACTCGAGGGAGTCACACTCCTAAGAGGGTTTGAGGGCAGTTGTTTCTTAAAGTAATGCCTCTTAGGCCCAACTTATCAGCCTGGAAATGTGTGAGGAGGAAGTTTCACCCCAGGATCCACCTTCGTCAGGGAAGCTTCGTGCCGTCTGTGAGCCATGAGCAGATGGGCAGCTGTTGGTGAAGGTGAGGCCTGAAATGTCCCAAGGACCTCGTCCCTGAGCAGACCTTTCACCACTGCCTCTCCTCTGCTCTGTTTGCCAGTGTGGAACACATGAACATTTCACAGTCCTTCATTCACTCAACAAACATAATGAGCATTGACTCTAGGCCAGCCAGCCAGGTCAGAGGCTGCCCAGGTATAGCACACGGTCCCATCCTAGAGGAGGCAGCTGTAAACACATAGGTACTCCTGTTCTTTAGAAGAGTAATTCTTCCCAAGAAACCCATGTCTGCTGGAATGTGATACTGCTGGAGAATGGCAGTGCCAAGGAAGGCTAACATGATTCTTAGAAGGACATGGTGCTGACGTCTCACTGTGTAATCTGTTGTTTATGCTCAGGAGGAAAGACTGCCAGACTTTTTTGAAAAAAGGGGTCACATTCATATGGTAATCAGAGGACATGGAAGATGCTTCAGGTCCTTTTTCCCTTTAAAAAATTTGTTGTGACTCTTTAGTGGGCAATATTTGTCGAAGTGGCGCAACTGAGCTGGGTCCTCGCAAATGCAGCTGAAAACGCCTCTCCCGACAGTCACGGACTCTCCCTCGACTCTTGGATCAGCCTTGCCTGTGGAAGAGGCGAGCTTTGTTCTGTAACACCCAGTATGCTCTCCTCATGGGGAGAACAGGGAAGGAAATTAGCCAGGAAGCCTGTACAGTCCTTCAAATGCCTTTATTTTCTATAATCTGTGATCTCCTTAGGACTGTTTCCTATCCGTAAGATTGGCTAGTTTATGATCTCAGAGTTCCCTTCTAGCCAACAACAAAACAAAACAGGTAAGACTGTAAGTAACAAAGGGGCCTGATTAATTGTCCTGTAGGAATCATATTATATCCACTTTGAGGAAGCATTTCAGCTCCTCCGAGCATTTGGTAATATACAACCATCTATGGGGTCTGGTGTAAGAGGCACCCGTCTCAAAGTCTCTGTCAGTGCTTGATGCAAACTGCTCTGCTCTGCAAAGCTCAGTCACCTGGGAGAGAGGCCGGGGACCTCCCCTCCCTGAGTCGTGAGGTCCAAAGGGTGGAAGCAGGCTTCTTCCCTGACGGCAGTGATCTGGCTGATCTTGCTGCAGGTGGCCCCGTTGCTACTGTGAAGCAGAACGCTTGTCCTTCCTCCATGATGCTGAGTCACTGGCGTTCCTGTGAAAGGTGCGCAGGAGCCAGCACCAGACAGAGGCTCTCAGGTAGGGAGCGACCAGGGAGGATGACACCATCAAGAGAACCGGACAGAGGTCGGCTCACCCCACACAGGAGATCCTAAGAAAAGCGAGTCCATGGGGCTCATGCACCCTCAGTCCTCAAAAACCAGCTCTTTGTGAGAGGAGAAAATACAGTTCAGGAAGAGGGCGTGGGCTTCGAAATCAGACATTTGGTTTTGGAGCCCATCTCCTCAGCTTAGTCACTGGACAAGTTAGCATCTCTAAGCCTTTGTTGTCTCATCTGTAAAATAGGGATAATAATATCCCGCCTTCCCAGGGTCTTGTACAGGATTACATGAGAGGATGTGGGTGAAGCTCCTGGCATCGTGGCTTCCTGCCTTCCTTCTTTCCAGTGAAGCAAAGTTTACAATCACTCCCCACAAATTCTGAAAAATGAAAAATTGTGAGAACAGAAGTACCAAACACAGTAGATGGGCTCTTCCTGTTTGTTTAGGAACCATTTTGAATTCCTTCCTCGATGATAAGCAATTTCACTGCCCATAGATCCAGGGTGGAATTGGTTTGAGGCTTTCAGGCCTTTCGTACAGTTCCTGCCACGTGCTCGGCACCGGAATAGACAAGAGAGATATAAAGATGACTGACAGCCCCCTAAGCATAAGACGATGAACACAGAAGCACATAATTTCAAAGGCACAAAAGGATTGAGGGGAATACAGTGGAGGATCATTTTGCCTCGCTTGGGGATGGGGTTGGAGGGAATGGTCTTCCTGGTTAGGGAAATCTTCTGGAGAAAATAGTACCTTCTATAGAAAATAAAACTCTAAAATCTCAAGATATGTCAACTAAATATCAACAAAAGTAATCTAGAAATAATTAGTGGTAGATTCAATAGGAATTATTTCAATTATAAGTTCTCTTGACAAACATTTATTGGGTGGCTATTTGTGAAACTGCTTAGATGCAGAGATATGATGCGTAAAGACGAATAAGAAATGACCCCTCTCTCAAAGGAGCCTGAATTCTAATAAACGAGAACAAAAACCGACGGTTAAAAACCGACTACAATCAAAGTAGCTGATACTACGGTGAAAGTACATAAAAAGTATAGTGAGAATGGATGGCTTTTCAATTACTAAGCCCCTAGTTTTTGAGCCGCTAAATTATTTTAGGGGCCACCCTTCTTTACAGGTCAGTATTCCTTTCCTGAAGCTACACATAGAATATTGGGACAACAAAATTTGTTGTGAGTCAGTAACAACGTTTCTCTTTGTGAAGCATTTTGCTTTAGCGCCTAGAGAACTGCAGCGTCCTTCTTAGAAAAGTGACGGGGGGAGTGGGTCCGGATGAGCAGTGGGGAGAGAACTTTAGATGTTCTTAAGGAGACTCAAGATCCAGAGGTGTCTCCTCAGTCTGGCCGACTTTCTACCGCATTTTGCATGGTGATTTCTTTTCTTGAGCCTCCTCTGAGGGTCCCGGCCAGATGGTGCTCCAGCTGAGAGATGAGCTCCAGAAGGGAAGAGGGAATGAAGAGATTTGGCATTTAGCGAGCATCTACTGCAAGCTAGGCGTGATCCCCTTTAGCCCTAGAATGGACCCTGGAGAGCGGTCCCTTCTTACAGTCAGGGAAGCTGGGCTTGGAGAATGCTGTCCCTGGAACCTGGTGAATGCGGGCCGGCCTAGGAATCGAGCCGGGATCCGCCTGTGCACTCTGCATAGGGCACAGCCCTGTGCTTCCCGAGCAGGGCATTCCCACTGCTCAGGATGGTGCTTGGTGGGGTGCTGTGCTGGGGACCTGGAAGGCAGCTGGCAAATGAGGGGTAAATTTCAGTGAAAGATTTTTAAAATCAAGTTTTGATTCTCTTTTCATTCTAGCACATGATGTAAACGTAAATTTTATACTAAATCAAACATGAATATATTACAGATTAGGGTGCAACATACAGGCGGATGTTAAAATAAAATCTGATCTGCAAAGATGTTCTCCGTGTGCCCGGGGCCCGCTCAGGCCTCACCTTCCCTGTATCCAAAGCACCTTTGTGGCCTCAGCTCTGGGACCTCTGAGGCAGAGCCATCAGCCCAGCCATTCAGTGTGCCTGAAGCATCACAGGACATGTACATCATCAGGGATCAAACATGGGAAGTCCTTGATAAAGGGCTGAATGATGTAATAGCCTTAGAGATAATACCAGGGAATTCAGAGAGCGGGGCATCTGGTGGGTCAGAAATCGCAAGAGCTCTTCACGGAGGAGGTGGTGTCGATGCCCTGGGAGGAGGGTGGGCATTCTGGGCTAGAGGCGGTATTCTCATCACGTAGTGTGTGGAAGGGACAGTAAAAAGGCAGGCTGGGCTGGAGAAAGGCCTATCTGGGGAGGAGAGGAGATGAACAGCTAATAGCAAGATTGGGAAGCTGGGCATGGCGTTTGGGTTTGATGGGGGAGTCAGTGGGGAGCCCTGGCCGGGCCACAGGAGTAGCGAAGGGTTGGGAGCATGAACTCTGGAACAAACAGCCAGGTTCAAATCTTGGTTCAGCCACTTTCTGGCTGTGTGATCTTGGGATGGTACATGACCTTGCTGTGCCTTAGTTTCCTTATTGATAAAAGTGTCCCTGAGTGGCAGGTTTGTTGTGAGGCCAGCACTCTGTGGGTTAGTAGTTCCGGAAGCAGGTGGTGGGCCAGATGGAATAAGCAGAGGTCAGAGGTAGGAAGTGGCCTGGACACTGCGCAGGGAGTTTACAGACCTTTCAGATTTAGTCTAAATTACACGATGTGCCATTTGCTTGTTCCATATCAACTTCTAAGTCACGTGTGGTTGGTAAGTGAATTAGTCTGCTCCGGTCGCCATAACACAATACCACAGCCTGCGGGGCTTAACAGACATTTCTTTTCTCCAGTGCTGGAGGCCGGAAGTCGGAGATCAAGGTGCCAGCAGTTCCATTCATTGAAGCGCTCTTTGGCTTGTAGGTGGCTGTGTTCTCGCTGGGTCTCACGTGGTCTTTTCTCTGTTCATGTCTGTGCCCTAATCTCCTCTTATAAAGACACTAGTCATATGGGATTAGGGCCCATCCTAATAAGCTCCCATTAATTTAATCACCCCTTTAAAGATCTTATCTCCAAGCACAGGCACATTCTCAGATACTGGGGGTTAGTACTTCAATCTGTGAATTTTGGGGGACGCAATTCAGCCCATAACAGTAACTGTAAACTCTGCTGGTTGCCTGTGCCAGGGTGTGAAGCTCTGAAGTTAGGGGAGGAGAGGGAAGAGAGAGAAGTGCAGTTCGAGTTATTTCCTAGGTCCTGTCCCGTCTGCCTGGACAGTCAGTGCCCGGTGCGTGCGGCTGCAGGAAACTGTGGGGCCGTGCTCGTGGGCCTCCTGCTGCCACTTGGAGCCTGCTCAGGTCCAGCTCATCTTGAAACACCTCACAGCGGCTTTTCTGTACATTTGTAATGCGCACATCCTAGCTGCAGTAACATCAGCAGCTTTAAAAAGAAAAAAGAAAAAGGAGAGAAAGAAAAAGGAGAAGCATGCTTGGGGTTCCTTGGAAATACAGCTCAGTCCATTACAGTCCATGATGAAGTAAAAAATGGATGCTGGAGTGGCCAATGTGGGTGGCCTTTATCAAATCATTCCGGAACAGGAGGAAAGTCATTTCTTTTCATTTCGGGTTCTCAATGAAACATTCCAAGAAGAAACAGATACACAGAGAAAAAGACAGAGGAGCAGAGTAGAGACTACACAGATCCTCGAGTTTGTAAAAAAGACACCGAACACTTTGCCCAGCACCCTCTTTGTACAGGTCTAGGGTGTGGTAGGGAGGAGGGGAATGGTGCCGTTGACCTTGGGCTGAGAGAAGGGGCAAGGGAGAGGGCGTGTGGGGAGTGTTGGGGGCAGGGAGAGTTGGAGGTGGGAGAGGGGTGGGAGGCACAGCTGGGACAGAGGGAGAAAGTGCTGTTTCGAGCAGATAAAAACAAAACAGGTTTTGGCATCTCTTTATTCTTAAGGCAACTTTGACCTACTTTGCCTCATCTGTAATGGGCTCTGGTATCTAAGCAATGCATCTCAGCTGAGCTAAGACTGTTATCAGGTATGTAAAATCCCTTATCTCTGGATTGGAAGATGCTAAATGGCCTTCTCATTCTTCCCCCATCCCCCGCCCCTGCCCCCACTCCCACCCCCAATAGTGCTCCATTCCTTCCTTCACAAGTGTGTGTGGGTGGACTGTGCTAGGCTCAGGTAGCTGCGGAGGCTCCCTTTTCCATCCCAAAGGGAAGTACATGGATCATCCTGCTGTTCTGTCTAAACTCCCCTTCCTAAAGTCCCCTTCCAGGGGACTGTTACTACTGTCTGACTTGCATGAGTTACTGAGAGTCTTGAGTAGAAGGACAGATTGGGTCTTCATGGAACAAACTAGAATATTCTTAAACAGAGGGAACAGTATAATGACCCCCATCTATCCATCCCCCAGCTTCCACATGGCCAAGCTTGTTTCATCTTCTCTGACAACCTCTTCCAGTCGCCACCCAGATCATTTTGAGGCAAATCTCAGATAGCTTGTAAATATCTTAATGGGTATTTCTAAATGATAAAGACTCTAAAAAGAAATAACAGCCACAATAATATTGCACCTAAAAAATGAAAAATAATCCCTCAATATCATTCAAATATCCAGTTAATGTTCACATTTCTCTGATTGCATAATAATTTTTTTACAGTTTGCTTGTTTGATCTGGGATCCACATAAGGTCCGTCCATTGGAATATGTCTGTTGAGTATCTTTTAATCTATAGGTCCCCATAGGCCCCCTCGCCCCCTCAGAGACTGAGTTGTTTCTCCTTTAGTTTCCTACAGGCTGAATTTTGCTGATAGAATTCTTTTGGTGACCTTTAACGTGCTGTTCTGTCCCTTGTATTTCCAGATCTAGAGGCTTGGTACATGTGTCCATGTGTGCATGTGTGTGCACATGCAAGACTGCTTTATAGGCGGTGTATATTTCCACTAGCAAGTATATAATGTCTGTTTCTCTCTGTGTAATGTTACTAACCATTGATGATCACCGTCTAGATTTATTAATTTATTTGGAGTTGCAAAATGGTGATATTCTAATTCTATCATTCCTTCTTCATATATTAGCTGGAATACTATAAAGTAAAATCCCTCTCCTCGACTCTTTGGTTACCCTGAGGTCCAGATCTTATAGAAAATGGTGGACAGATGCTTGGTTCTTTCCTTTGATTTATCACTTGAAAAGTGAATGAAGATTTGGTTCCTTAACATCATTCAATGAGTTGTTATGGTTTTGGCGAGCTTTTGTATCACTGTGAACTCAGGATCTTCACATGTGACCTGTTTTAATCCCCTGCACTTTTCATCCTTATTTATAATGTTTACGTTGTCCTATCTTTGGCCAATGAGAGCCTCTTCAAGCTTGGTTCCGAGTCCTTTGATGCCATCTGAGTAGCCTTTGATAGCTTCCTTACCTTCTGATATGAGCAAAATGGTGCATTTCCTACCTCAACTCTGCAATGGACCATTTCTCCAAGGATGCGTGATTGGCTTTAGAGGGACATGCTATGTAGAGATCACAGTCTGAGTGTGGGAGTGCTAATTCCCACTAGCAGGTCACTGTTTCTAGACCTTTTCTGTAGACGGAGCTAGAAAATATGTATTCTTTATTAAAGATTAAATTAATCATAAGGCGATGCTCTGATACTTCAGTTCAAATCCAGGATTACAGGGGTTTTTACTTAACTTGACCCATTTTACACTGTATTTCCTTTCGACCACAGTGAAAAGTTCTCAAAGACACTGGCATCATTACTCATTTGATTTGTCCCACAATACCCAGACACCAGCCTCAGAACAAACAATGCTAACATGACCATCTGCTGCGAGGTTACGGAAAGCCAATGAAAGTTTCCTTTCCAGTCCTTTTTGTCCTTCGGGCATGTCCTGTGGAGAATGCACTGTCAAATTACAGGGCTTTAAAGCCACCTGAGTAGTTCCTGTGGGTGCAAAGTGTGGTACACACTTTGGTCCATTTGCCTCCTTTTACTTTCAGTTTTTAGGAATTGCTTTTTTAATTTAATTTTGTTTTGTAAAATTAAGCAAAATATTTACTGGCTCCAAAATAAACTCTACAGAACTTGGTGTATGACAAAAGCCTGCCTTTATCCCCGCATCATTTAGCTTATCCTCTCCTCCCTCCATTAGTAAGTATTTTAAAAATTATGGCTTATTCTTCCATTTTTAAATGCTTATATATATTTTTATAAGGGATGTTTTGAGGTATAATTTGCATACCATAAAATTCATCCTTTAAAAATGTATGTTTATCTTCTTTTCTTAGATAAACACATGATAAGCACTTGCCTCTACCTTACTTTTTGTGCTAACGAGTACCCTAGAGGTGCTTCCTGGCATGTGTGGAGCTCCTCCTCATTCGCGTGCACGGCCACATTGCATTAAAATGCCATAATGTACGCAACCAGAACCCTGCTGGTAGACATTTGGGTCATTTTCAGATTTTTGCTATTACAAATAGTGCTTATATATTTTCATATTTTGTCCACTGCACTTGTGGGATAGATTTGTAGAAGGGAAATTTCTGCATGGACAAGTAAATGCATACATAATTTTTCGAGACATTACCCAGTTCCTCTCTCACCATAAACGTATGAGTGGCTGTTTCCTCACAGCCTTGCTAACATTGCATATTGTCAAACTACTGCATTCTTGCTAACCTGCTAGCAGAGAAACTGTAACTCCGTGTAATTTTCCTTTGGGTTTCCCTCGATACGAGTGGGGTTGAGGACCTCTTCACGAGTGAGAGCCACTCGCCATTCTTTTCTCGTGAACCGTGTTCTAATTTCTCATCCATTTTTCCGTAGGCTTGTTGGCCTTTAAAACCCTCTGACGTATGAGTGCAAATGTTTTTCCTTTTGTCTTTTTACTTTATAATAGGGCTTTGTGCCATGTAAAAAATATTTTGTTGCTGCTGTTTTTTATATAAGCAAATTTATCAATCCCTGTTACTTCTGGTTCTGAAGATAGTTATGGAACTTTCCCCCATTTTTGGTTTCTGGAGTTGAGATGTCGCCATGACAGCATACTAAATTCTCAAATGCACTTGGGTCAATTTCTGGATTTTATTTTCTGGTCCATTGGTCTGCCTACTGATTCTTGGGCCCAAATGAAACTGTTTTGTTATAGAAGCTTTATAATATAACATATGGTAAGGTCATCCTTTCTTCTCCCCACTGTTGCTCTTTTCCAGGGTTTTCCGAGTTGTTTTTGCTTGTGTACAAATCATATTTGAAAAGTTTTAAGGATTTACACTATTGCAATACATGGATCTTGTTTATATCATCATTCAAACAAAAAATTATTTTAAAAAAGGTTTGTATCAAAACCAAGGAAATGCCCATACTATGTATTTGATGAAATTAAGGAATTATTGTTAATTTGTGTGTGTGTGTGTGTTTGATAATGGTATTGAGGGTTTTTTTTTCTTTGAGCTCTTATCCTGTGACCACAGATTGAATCATGGTTTATACTTGCTTTGGAGTAATCCTGGTGGTGGGAGAAGATAGAGAGGAAACAAGATGGCCATAAATTGATAATTATTGAAGCTGGGTAACGGGCACTTGGGGCTCATTTTACCGTTCGATTTACTTTTATGTATGTTTAAAATTTCCCAGAGTAAAAAGTGAAAAAGAGAGAGGCGTTTCAAATTATAAAGGTTTTTGAAAGATGGAGCAATTCAAGACTTTTAAAAAATCAAATATAGCATAGAGTGAGTACTTTACATAGGAAATTTGCAGTCAGAAGTGGCTACAGCAGAAGCCCGAAGTAGAGAGAAAATACCAGCAGTGGTTACAGAGGACCAACTTGCTCGGGGCCAGGTGCATTTGCTAATCATTTTCTCCATTAAACATTTACCTGTAACCAAACTACAGCCTTTGCTGGGACTTAAAGTTCCAACATAGGTGTGCCAGAGTTACACCCCAGATGAGTTCCTGCGAAGTTGGGTTTAGATTTTATATTTTGTAACTGCTAGCCTAGCATATTGCTCAGAATTTGTTTTGGATAGTCCTTGAAATTCTTAAGCGTTTCAAAAGAACAAAATAAGTCAGTCACAAATGTCATGTTTTTGGAGCTCCTTTTATTTTTAAGCAATGTATTCTTTAGAAATAAAGAAACATTATAGATTTCAGACAATGGACTCCCTAATTTGCTCTTTCCACACTTCAGCACTCAGTAAGGTGAATTTCCTTCCCTGCTTAAAACCGGCAGGCAATCCTGCAGCTCTACACCCTCTGTCAATTGCGTAGGATGAAGCCTGAGAGACTGAGTCCTTTGCTCACCAGAAGTTAGTACTTTTCAAAGCTTAAGAGATTGTAACAGAAAAAATATACAGATGGAACTGGGTAGTTGGGGTTAGGGCGGAGGGAAACAAATACATTCCCTTTGATTCCTTTTAAATTTAATACTGGCTACATATATCACCTGTTAAATATTAATGGATGTAACTACTTTGAAAAACAGCTCCACATTGACTGATAGTAAAGATATAGATGCTACGACCCAGAAACCCAGCTCCTGAAACATACCTAATAGAAACGCATGCGCACGTCCACCTGCACACAACTACAAAAGAATGTGCTAACAAGATTGATCACAACAGCCAAATATTGGAAACAATTCAAATGTTCATCAGCAGCTAAACAATAAATACATAGTTGAATATTGATTATTGGACAGTCACACAGCAATGAAGATGAATAAACCATAGCTACATTCAGTAATGTGGGTGAATATTACAAAAGTAAAGTTGGTGAAGGAAGCAAGAGAAACAAGAATACACGTATTATTTATAAACTGTGTTGCTAAAGGATGTACACGCAGATGTTAAGGAAAACGACAACAGGAAGAGTGAAAATACAAACATGTTAAACATTACAATCAACCATGAAGCATGTGCTCATCATAGAAGACAGGATATGGTCATCTTGGTGGGGAGGGGGAAATAGACGAGAAGGGACACATGGACACGTTGGGCATTCCCAAAATGCTCTGTTTATCAGGCTGGTTTGACGAATGCACAGGTATACAATGTAAAATTATTTATTAAACCGAACATTTATTTATGTGCACCTTTCTGGATATGTTTTATATTTCTCACTTAAAGTTAAAATAAAGTTAATTAAAGGGATTTTAAAAAGGTATGGGAAACATAATGTCCTTTGTATTGTCTATAAATAAAAACATATCACTTATAAAACAGCCATTGTGGACCTAATTGTCCGTAATGTCAGTAAACTGCTCAATCATATAACTCACACTTACGTAAAGGACATTGGAGAAACTAGAGATACATACGTTTAGATGTGTCAACAACAGTGCTTTCTGCTGAATTAACAGTTTAGAAACACACATCTGTGTGTCCAGGTTAAATAATGATTTGTAAAGGGAAAACAAATGGAGAAAATAGTAGCTCACAGGGGGAGACTGAAATGTTTAAAAAAAAACCCTGAACTATACTGCTTTCTTTTGTACTTAGAATAAAACTCCTGTCATACACTTGGGTGTGCATATGTAGGGCAAGGCCGAGAGGAAATGACTTTACTATTATTGCAAGTGCAGCCTCTGGAGGTCCTTGTGGATGTGCACGCAGCGGGCAGCGGCAGAGCCCTTCCGAGAATCAAATGACCACTGCTGTCAGCTTGTCAAAAACTCAGTCTAAGATGCCCTTCTAGATTTTGACATTGATTAACATAGTACATATTCCCTGCACGATGGATTATCACAGAAGAGTTGTGTGTCACTTCACGTGGCACTGGATTTGAGAAACAAAAGCAAGTGGGAGAAATACAACAACATTTCCACATATTATCAGCGCGAGTAACAGAATCAGTCTGAGCAAAGAGAAGCGAGGATGGGAGTACCTAAACCTTATCGCATGCATGGCGCTGTGCCAGTCGCTTTGACCCATCCTTTCATACGATCTTACTGGCAGTACCTCCTGCAAAGTGTGCACAGCCTCCAAAGGATGGCTTGTTCTGCCCCATTTCAGAGACGAGGAAACTGGGATCAGAGGGGTAACGTAACCTGCATGAGGGAAGTGTCAGGACCCGGGGAGAGGTGCAAATTTCAAATAAAAAACACCAATTGTGATAATAGACAAGATGTTGAGAAAACGTAAATGCTTTAATTAACACATTTATTATAAAAGAAGACTAAGCACTTAGCTTAAAGAAATAAATCTTCAAAATGTAGCCCACTGCAGTCTTCCAGATTTCAAGAACTTATTGTGTAGCTACAGTAATCAAGAGTGTGTAGTGCTGTTGGAGGGATAAATACCGAGATCAATGGAACAGAATAGAGTACCCAGGAATAGACCCATACAGATACAGTCAAATGCTTTTGATAAAAGGGCAAAAGCAATTCAACGGAGGAAAGATAGGCCTTTTCGAAAAATGGTGTTAGAGCAATTGGACATCCATAGGCAAAAAAAATAGACCCTTGATCTGATTTTCCCAACTTATACAAAAATTAACTTCAAATGGATAATGGACTTAAATGTAAAATATGAAACTTAGAAGAAACATGGGAGAAAATCTTCAGGATCTAGGGCTGGGCAAAGAGTTATTAGACTTGATACCAAAAGCATGATCCATGAAAAGAAAAACTGATAAATGTGACTCCAAAATTTAAAGCATTTGCTTGGTGAAAGATTCTGTTAAGAAGATGAAAAGACAATCTACAAAGTGGGAGGCAATAGTTATAAACCACACATCCAACAAAAGACTACCATCTAGAATATACAAAGAACCTCTAAGACTCAACAGTAAAAAAAGCAAACAATCTAATTAAAATATGGGCAAAAGACATTTCACTGAAGAAGATATACAGATGGCAAATAAGCACCTGAGAAGGTGTTCAACATCATTAGCCATTAGGGAAATGCGAGTTAAAACAGCGAGACCCCACTATGCACTTACAAGAATGTGGTGAAAATGAAAAGTAGCATGAACACCAAATGCTGATGAAGTTGCAGAGAAACTGGATTATTCAGTTTTGCTGATGGGAATGTAAAATGATATCACCATTCTGGAAAAAGTTTGGCAGTTTCTTAAAAAACTAAACATGTAACTACCATCTGACCCAGCAATTGTACTACTGGACATTTACCCCAGAGCAATAAAGACTTATGTTCACACAAAAACCTGTGTACAAATGTTTATTCATAATTGCCCGAAATTGCAACCAACTTAGATTGTCCTTCAATAAGTGAATAGTGAAACAAACTGTGGTACATCTATACCTTGGAATACTATTCAGCAACGAAAAAGAACCAACAACTGATGCACACAATTTGGATGGATCTCTGGAGATTCATCCTCTTTGGTAAATGACTTATCTTGCCTCCTTGCCATTTTCCTGGGCTCGATGGATTTCTACAATTCTTCATTCTTTGTACATCACGTGTCTTTGATCAAAGGCTAATTTAAGGTTTAGGCCTTGGAGGGCCTCACAAGCAGTTTGAGGAAAATCCCTATTGTTATCCAAAGGTTCAAGTTAGCCTCCAGTCTTCAAAAAGAAGGTTAGAGCAATGAGCCATGTTTACAGTGAAATGTTTTCACGTCTTTCTAGTGCAGCAGCTCTGAAACTTTTTGATCTCAGGACCTCTTTACATTCCTAAAAGTCATTGAGGACCCCAAAGAGCTTTTGTTTATGTGGGTTATACTTACCCATATTTACTGGATTAGAAACAAAAACCAAGGAACTTAAAAGATATTAATTCACTTGGAAATAACAGTAATAAATCCTTTACGTGTTAATATAAATATTTTTATCAAAAATAATTATATTTTCTGAAACAGCCAAACACTTAGTGAAAAGAGTTGCAGTGCTTTTCCATTTTTGCCATCTCTTTAACGTCTTGCTTTCTAGTTGGCAAATCTCTTTAATAGCTGGGTTCTCACATCTGCTTCAATGTGTCGTAGTCTGTTGGTTGGGCTGACACATTTACAAAAGCCGGGCCTCCCACAGAAGTGCAGTTGGAAAGGGAAAACCTGAAGGACCCCCCGAAAGTGCCCAGGGATCCGTGGACCGCACTTGGAGAATCAATGATCTAGTGGATTTCCTCAGCTTTCTTTTGAGTTCTTCTTTCCTCAAAGTTGCAGAAAACACGCAGCGCTTGACTTTCTGTTCAAGTCATTGGAGGATTTAGTTCTTTTAGATAATTTGGGAAATAGTAAATGAAAATAGGAAAATGAAGGAAAACAGTGTCTCCAAAAGGCATTTTTTCGGGGGCGGCTGGGGGAATATCCGTTTGTTCTTAAAAAGAATACTCTGAAGACAAGGTCTGAGTGAGCTGTGAGGCCCCAGCATTTGGCAGGACAGAACAATGCTCCCAAACCAGCCCGTGCTGCCCAGGACGCACAGGTGACCCAGCCCTGGGAAAACGGGGCGTTTGAAGCAGCTATGTAAAAGCAGCGTCCATCTTAGCTTTCCTTTTAACGAGATTAGTCGTGCTTTTCCCTTCCTCTTTATTTCACTGTCTGCGGGCCACCTCTTGGCTCTCATGGTAATGTGATTAGCTGGCCTGTGGCCCACACCGAGGCCACTGTCACAAAGATCTCTGCTTCCCTGAGTGCATCTCTTTCCTGAATGCAACCTCTTGTGTTTATAGTCACAGGGGCATTGTTACCTCTCGGATTCCAACAGAATGGGACATTTACGACACCCTGCTACCTCCCCTACCCCCATAAAAGTTGATTCAGGGAGACATTTAGGGAAGAAATAGACAGAAGACAGATGTGTTTCCTTCCCCAGATGCTGAGGAGCTTCAATTGTTCTGCATATGTAACGACTTTTTATGGCTCCTTGCAAATGCCTCTTTTGACTTTTAAAAAGGTGCCAAAGTCAAATATAGGTAGTTACTGTGAACGTTTTAGCAACATCACCGGAAGCTCCAGCTGGCTAGAAATCCTCTATCAGAGGATAAATAGTAAGCATACATCCCTTTCCCATTTCACAGATGTAAGTCTGACTTCTTTGTATTTATATTTAAGATTGTGCAAAACCTACAAAAACCTAGAGTGTCTTATTCAGACAACAAATGCCTTTTATAAACACTTAATGGTTCAATAATTATTTTAAAGGCAATTCATGTAATTAAAACAAAAAGAAAATGAAATTAGTGGAAATTGTGGACTCTCACTTTTTTCTTTACAAATATTTTATTACTATATTTTTGATTTTGTATAGCACTACAATTTACAAAATTTTTTGATGTATAATCAACTCATTTACAACATTATTTTATCAATTAGTGCAATAATCTCTGAAGGACAAGTTTGGTTTTAGTGATTTTGATAATTTAGGTTGAGCTGAACAAGAAAATGTCTGGAATAGAGAGATTTTCCTGTCCTCAGCGCAGCATTTTTATCAGTGTTTTGCTGTGCTACCCTCACTTTAAAGATGGTCCGCCCGTTGTCTAACTCACTTGATTTGATCCCAGCACGTGGGATCATCAATGTGCACTTCTGACTGAATTTCAGAGGATGTGTAGAAGAGTAATGGGTGCTCCACAGACCTTCTCCCACTGTCATTTCTCCTTGAAAGCCTGGAGCTGAGAAACGAATCCATGATTGATAGAAGAATGGCAAGAGAGAGCAGAGTCCATGAGTCCATGCTTCCCAAGTCCTTGATACTCCCAGCCCCAAAATGCTCTTTTCTGGGTTCTCACCTCAGTTAGGTGTGCTCAGTGGCATGCTGGTAAATGTTTAGAAACCAGCTCTTTGGGGAGGAAAACAAGCCCTGACTTGTACTGTTTGTGATTCCTTTCTTCTGAACACTCCCACCCTGGCTGACTGTGACATCACCAAACCAGCACACCTCCGGCACACCTCTGTGTGCACTTCTGCTTCTGCTTAAATTACGAGTTCGGTGCCCCCATGTTTGTCCCTCCAGGGAGATTATAAGCTCAGTGAAGGCAAAGAGAGTGTCCAACAGGTCTTTACATCATCTATAGTGCCCGGCACAGGGTTCCATAGAAAGTTCCCCATAAATTGTCACCAGCATCATTAGTACTACTTTTATCACTGGTGCTGTTCTTGTTAGTTAATAATTATTGAATTCAAATTTACTCAGAAGAGCTTCTCTTGTATCATCTCGTTTGCTGATGAGGAACACAAGAACGTATTACAGACTACGGAAACAGCATGGTGGATCCTCAAAAAATTAAAAATAGATGACTACTACTGAACTGTACACTTAGAAATTGGTAAGATGATAAATTTGTGTTATGTGGGTTTTTTTTTAACCACCATTAAAAATTTTTAAAAATAGAATTACCATACGATCCAGCAATTCTACTTCTGGGTATATACCCAAAAGAATGGAAAACAGGGACTTGACAGATATGAGTACACCCGTGTTCATAGCAGCATAATTGACAAAGCCAAAAGGTGGAAGCAACCCAAATGTTCATTGACAGATGAATGCATAAACAAAATGTGGTATATATACAATGGAATTCTTATTATTCAGCCTTAAAAAGAGAATTCTGACAAATGCTACAACATGGATGAACCTTGAGGACATTATGCTAAGTGAAATAAGCCAGACACAAAAGAACAAATAGTGTATGATTCCATCTATATGAGGTATAGAGTGGTCAAATTCCTTGAGACAGAAAGTAGATGGTGGTTGCCAGGGGCTGGGGCAGGAGGCAATGGGGAGTTAGCGTTTAGCGGATACGGAGTTTCAGTTTTGCAAGATGAAAAGAGTTCTGGAGATGGATGGTGGTGATGGTTGCACAACAATCTGAATACACTTATCGCCACTGAACTATACGGCTTAAAATGATGAGGATGGAAACTTTTGTCATTTGTATTTTACCACAATTTTTAAAACTTTTAAAAGGATGTATTAGAGAGAATAAATATATTTATTGAAAGAGTTATCAGAATTATACTCATTCAATGTCTGGAAACCACTAAGCGACATGTATTTATTTCCCAATCATTCCTCCTCTTGCTCTTTTCCACTCTGTGGAGCATCTCTTCCTCCCTGTTCCCTCTCTCTTCTCACACCATTTCTCTTGTCCATTCCTGATTATGGATGCGTATACATCATCATTTGCAAACAATTCTCAATCATTAGAGTGATAAAATTCTTCTTCATCTCACCCACAATGACCAGTGTCATCACTCTGCAGAAACACATCTTCCGTGGTTTCCCTCATCAGGGAGTTAGGGGAAGCCAAATAGCTGTCTCAAATGAAACCTCATAACCCTCCCAGCCTTCGAATCTCAGGACAGCAGACGAAGGATGAGATAGAGCGGGGAGGCAGGAGGACCACATTTCCTTCAGGCCCCACCTGCCTGTGAAGGCTCTCAGAAGAGAGCTTTGAGGCACCCCCACTGCTCTGCAGGTGGCACAGTGAACTGGAAGCCTAGAGACTGGTCTCCTCATTTCAGCTCAACCACTGAATTGTGTTACTTTAGGCAAATCATTTCCCTATATTCAATCAACATTTTCTTTTAAAACTCCACTTTCTAATTTATTTATCCATACACTTGGAATAACACATTTCCTTACAGTTTTTTGTAAAGCTCAAATATATCAGGTTGTGCTTAAAAGCACAAAGTCTGATATGTGGCCACATGTGCAGAGCGTGACAGCCCTATGTGTTTATACACATTGGTATGAAGTATTATTTTTCTTTGGACGTTAAACCAGTAATCTCACGGCTGATACAGGCCTATAGGTATTTTGCCATACTGATTCAAATATGTAAAACACTTATTGTTATCATTAGCATCAAAAATGTTTATTAAATATTGATTAAATTTCCCTTTTTGTTGTGTGTTGGTCTCTGTAGTCTGGGTGATTATTTGTCTTTGCAAACAGTGAGGAGCTATGAGAGCAGGAATCGTAGTCCTATTTAGCTAAACCTGTTACTAACGTCCTGGGAAATGCTCTCAGTTCTAGGTTCTGTAGCTGATGTCTCATCTAACATCTCCCAAAGTTCTGGGTTGGGCAAAAGTTACAGAAGTTTCCAGTTTCTATTAAAGTCTTTTCCTGTGCTTTTATTAATTTAGGCTGTTGTTGCTATAATACATCATTTTATCCTCAGAGGTGAAATCTGTCTAAAATACAGACGGGAATATTTCAACAAGAATTTTCTTCCAACTACTTTAGCCCTCTGTCTATAACCATTCTGGCATGTACTCGGAGGACCGCTTCCCACTTTGCGTTAAGTGTTATTCAGTCCATCACTTCCTGTTGAGAGAAGGAAGTTCCAGGACGCAGAGCTAGTCCCCCGGGTGCTGCTAGTAGACGGTCATCCTCGGTTCCACCTTCTGGGAAGGAGGTCATCTTCACCTCTCCTCCTCCTTTCCACCAACCTCAGAAGGCAACTTGGACTTCTGGCCTCTAAAGATGAATATACTGACTGTGGCCCAACACCAGACACCTGGCTAAGCTCATGAAAGAGCCATTGGTTCAAACAGCCAGTTTTATATTCTTGGCCAGCTGTCGACCCTGCCCCGACCTGAGCTGGGGCTGGGGGAAATCAGAGGAAGGACTGAAGCAGTAGCACGTTCCAGGTAAGGCATGCTCACTCACCTTGTCTCTCCGGGCTTACAACCTCCTCAGGAACAGGAGGAAAGTGCCTGCTATGGGAAGATACCCACAAAACAGATGCGGAGGTGGAGGTACAGAGGGAGCAGACCCCCGATGAGATGGTTCTGTGAGGCCCTGGGGGATGTGGGCACTCTCAGTCCATTGCTCCCTACACCCTGGGCATTAACAACACGAGAGGAGTTAGAGAGCTAGATTTCCTAGAAAAAAGAGGATATTTAAACCTCATCAATTAAGCCCAACAAGGAATGCTTCCTCTTTCAAAAACTAAAACGCGTTTGTTGTCAAAAGATCTTTTCATTAAAGCAGTTATGTCAATACACCATCTGGGCACAAAGAAAAGAGTTCACTTGAATGTACGTAAATGATATTAGTGTTAAAATTATTCAAACTGTAGGTGACAGCTCTGTTTCAGCCACTGCTGCCTGCATTCTCTCTTCTCCAGGTCCCTCTTGGAAACCAGACTGTTGTATCTCGAGATTGCCTTTCCCCTGAGTAAAAGGAAGTAAGTTTGAGACTGTCTACTTTTTTTCAGGCTTCTCAGGTCAAGAAGAATTGACCTTAATTTTTTCTTGTTCAACCTATTCGTAAATATCTACCATGACTAGAAGGTACTTATGGAATAGAATTACTTATTAGTTGAGTATTTAAACATATTTTCCCTGTAGTATCTTTCAAAGAGCAGATTTTAGTTTTCAGAACTCCAGGATGGCTTCCAAATTAATAATTTGTTCGTTTCTTAAAACTTTTTCTTCCAAGATCACAGGTGAGGGTTCTTCTGCAAGAACAGTTTCAAAGCCTCTGATTCTTGCCTGCTGGAATAGCACGTGGTAGGACTGGCGCTGGGAGCAGGTCTAGACCAGTCCCAGCGGGCAGGAGACAGCACTCACTCATCTGCAGGATCCCAGCTCGTTCAACAAAAAAGCGAGAGTGGCAGATGGAGGACATGTTTTCATCTTGTTGCATCTTTAAACAGATGGACCCTTTTTGAAAGACATAAGCCCTGTTATCATTAAGAATTAGATCGTAGGAAAAATAAAACTTAAAAAATTCCATACTTGACCAATAAAGGGACTAACGCAGTAATTCACACAGGGTTAAAAAGGACATTTTTAGTCATTTGAGAAAGCATTACAAAATGTGTAAATCAAACTTACGTATCCTTGGACATGCCCTTTGATATTGGAATCTGAGTTTTATGATCTGCCCGTAATTACAGTTTTTGGTTAAGTTTTTAAGGAAGAGAAAATTAAACACTTTAAGAGCCAACAGCTTGTTTCTCAAGACGTGAGCCAGGGCGGATTTTTGTGGCTGCACTAGGCTTTCAGTCCCCAGTGGCTGGCACTCTCTTCCTAATTCTCAAAGCGCTTCCAGCCCTTCCTCTTTACGGCGACTGTGCTTCCGGCAGGGCCTGGGTGTAGACCTGCCCGCCCTCTTGCTGTGGACACGCTGTGCGGTCACAGCTTGGCCTGGAACTGGCCCAGGGCCGAGGCTGGGGCACAGGGCCGGGGCTGACACAAAGGGAGTGAGCCTGGACTTAGACGCTGGACAAATTACAAACTGAGGGCAGTCGGCAGGGGAAGCACACTTGCTCTGTCTGAAAGAATAAGGAGCCTTCTTAAATCACAGCTACCCTCGCTGCCACACACTTGACCGTGAGCGGACTGGCCGGCACAGGCAAGCAGGGGTCTTCCAAGCCACTTATTAAACACAGCCATTATTAATAATTATGTAAAATACGGAGCTAAGAAAACTTAAGGATGGTCACTTCCTAATTCACTTTTTACTACATTTTACTATTATTCATGTTCTTGAGGCTGTTTGGGGTACTGTAGCAGAGTGATAGAAATACCCTATCAGGGTGTGTTACCGGGCGTCTCTTCCCAATTCCATGTCAGTAGATGGAAATCAGCCACGGTGGGAGTGTTCACAGCCTAGAAATTGGCAAAATGCTACACATCAGAGTTTGGTTTATTGTTTTGTTGCTAGCGCAAACTTAAAAAAGTGATGGAGAAAATATTAATAAGACAGATTAAACTTAAAAATGTGTATAGCTGTTAAACTGTGAATAGCTGGAAAACTGAAAATACATTCCTTCAGTGTGTGAAAATATTATCTGATTTAGCAAAGAAGTCACACACATCATTGATGAATGACTGAGGTTTGACATAGTCTTTGTTGTTTTCCTTGTATCTTACTCTTGAACTGAAATATCCACTAACATTATGTTGAAACTACATTTGTTCATCAGCCATAACCATAGTTTCGCCGTGAATACAAGAGTTCAACAAAAATCAACCGAATGCCTTCTGTGAGAATCAGTCGGCTATATGGAATTTATAATCAAGAGTACTGTATATTTTTTATTTGTAAGTTGTGTATCACACATCTTCTAATATCAGTAAAATTTATAATAAACCTATATATTAAACACATTACGCACCCACACATGCACATTTTTACCCCTGAGAGCTGGGTGCTAAGTACCTGCTAGCATTTCACTGCCTACATGGGTGTGGTGCGTTCTAGACTTCTAGGACAGCAGCTTGCAAAACTTTTTTGACAGCAGCCCACTTTGACAAGCTAAAAACCTTAGGGCCTACCTACCTCGGTCAGTTTCCAGACAGCATAGAAAAAGAGCTCCTCAAACACATTCGGCAGAATTATGCATACTTTTGACTTAGCAATAGGGGCCTGGGTGGCTCACGTTCCAACCTCAGGGCATTTGTGTATTAACGTGTAGTGACTGGGGAAGTATAGGCAGAAGCTGAAATACACTACCACACACTTCAGGGTTAATCAAACAAGCCTGACAAACCAAACGGACAGGAAAGAAGCTAAAACAACAGTAAGGTATAATTTAAAAGCAAGAAAAGCAGCAATTGCAAAGCACGACCAGCTCAAGACGGCGCTGTTAAGGCGCGTTCCGCCCCCAGACTTGAGGAATCCCAGCTATGCCGCGGGTGCCACGGAGCCCAGCTTGCTCGCAGCCAGCCCTCTGGGAAGGGACCGTCGGGATGTTCCAGCCCTGTGCTAATTTTCGTTTGTGAATAATAAATTTTACTAACGCCTAATGATTCACTTCTTAGGTGACAAATAATTAGGCATTAGTCGTCTATAAAAATGAGAGAGTGTGGAACCACCTGTCATTTACACATGAGAAAGGAGGCAAGGACCTGAACCCTTGCCTCAGTTCCCTGCTCAGCACAAGTGGGCTGTGCGTCACCGTGAGCCCGGGCCTCACAGGTTCTGGGGAATTCGGTGGTCTCGCACGTAAATGCTCTCTCCACCAGACTTGACTCAGACTTTGGAGTCCTTGTACTAAATAAAGTCCTTGCTGATAGTCACTGACAATTAAGTGTGGTATTTTTGTAGGAGCATCAAATCCTTCAGTCATTGATTAGTCAGTGCTGGGGCCAACCTAGTCGCAGCCAAAGGCCACACTCTTCTCCATGGGGAAGGAAGGGCTTCCCCGGCCGCTCGTCACCAGGGAGGCCCAGCTCCATTCCAGGCCGAGAGGGCACTTGGGCAGACAGCCCCCGATCATCCAATGAGAGCCAAGTGACTGGTTATCTCCGCTGGGGAAACTCTGGGTCTGCTCTGGGGTGTGCTTGAAAGAGCTTATCTTCCTGTTTATTTGTTTCTCCTGATCGAAACAGCGTTGGCCCAGTGACAGACCGGCACCCGGAACTGATCTAGCAGCTGGACCTCCTCAGCTCTGGTTTAGAGCTGATTTGGGGGTTAAAGGTTACACTTTTTGAGAAAGGTAGTAAAACATTAATGATGGGTAAAGTTCTTTCTCTCCTGCCCCGTGAGTTAACTGGGTGATCCTGTTTGCTCTATAAAGTGAACTGTATTTGCTAAGGGTAATTTGAAATTGGCAGCGCAGATGACCTCCTTGATTTCCTCCTGCTGCTGGGCTGCTGTGTCGAGGTGAGCGTTGCAAGGCGTTTTCAGGCAGCTGAAAACAGCCTTGTCATGCCGAAGACCCACACTTAATCGAGTCCCTCCAGTGGGACAAATGCTGCATACCTTAAGAGACCCACTGAATTAGAGACTGGAGGACCCAAGATGTTAGGAGTCACAGGACTTCCCAGAGCCGGTACCTCATCCACAGACATGCTATCTAATGCAGGTACACAGTGCACAGTGATGCACAGTAAAATTGACAGCTGGGGAGTCTGATTGACTTTCCTCACTGCAGTCTCTGATTTTATTCCTGTTTCTGGTCCCTAGACTCCTGGGTGCCCTTGGACCATCCTTTCGATTCGCCATCTATAATGTGATGTATTTTTTTGTTCTTGTCTGTCTTTCCACTAGAATAGAAGCTACATGAGAGCAGGGCCTTGGCCCCGGTTCTGTTCATCGCCATCTGCCTAGGGCTTACAGCAGTACCTGGCACACAGTGGGCACTCAGGAAGTATTTGTTACTCGAACAAACGAATCCTATGACTGTTCTACACACGTTGCCCATTGCCTTCGTGGCACTTACCATCTCCCTGGGGAGACGTGGGTGCTACGTGGCACATGTGAAACAATGAGATGACAGGGTAAGACCAGCAGAGGCAGGAGCTAAACTGTGGGCAAGGCCGGCACACCTCAGCAGGAAGTCAGCGGGCCCAGTGGGCCAAGGGCTGAGCCTGGGCAGGCGCCTCGGCGTCTGCTGGGCAAAGATCAGGTTGGCACGGGGTGGGGGCTGGTCCAGCACAGAGGAGAAGGAAGCACATTCCAGGTTTCACTGAGGACGTAGGGAAAACTACTTATCCCCCAAATTTAACTGAATTCTGTCTTAGCTGACTTCAAGAGCAAGGCCAAAGCCATTTGTAGCAGATTATCCCCAATCTGGATTTGAGGCTGCCAACGTGCACACCATGCTGAGGCTCTTACAGTTCTGTTGTCTGTGGTATGAGACGTGGCTTTCCTAAACCCAGCCCAGAAGGCCTCCTCTTCCCACGCTGGGAGGCTGCTGAGAAGGTGCCCCAATCAGTGGAAGCATCTGAAGGATCCTCACTCTATAAGCTGAGCGAGAAAAACCCTTATCAGTCATCCCATTTTAAAAACGTCTCTTGTAATGAGTGTTCAAGAAGGGAGCGCCTCCTGAGCTTAGAGAGGAGGCTGTTTGCTTATTTGAGGATGGAAGTTTGTGTGCAGAAAACCACACGCACCTCACTAGGCACAGCTGATGCAGCTGGGCGAAGCTCTCCATCACCGTCCAAGCTGTTTGGAACAGTCCCGTAGACGCAGGTGACACTGGGGCTTGGAGTAGCCGACGGCCTAGGCGCAGGCCCAGCTGCTGTGCAGGCCACACTCTGAAAGTCTGTCCCCCACGCCTGGGGACTGCACTCTGCCGTCTCAGAATGCAGCGTGCATTGCTGGGGGCTGCACCGTGAGAAAAGTCTCGCACGACATGACGGATGCTTCCAGAGAGGCAATATGAATCCCTGACACCTACAAATCGATCCTCTAAGTCCCGTATCATCTCTGATGAATTAGGTTTATCCTCGACAGAGAGAGTGCAGCTGCACAGCATTTGGCAGCCTCGGAGAGCAATCTGACTAATTTCTTATTATTTTCTAACAATAGAAAAATCCAAATATTTAATTGAGGCAAATAGTAAATCTTTCAGGATCATGATTACCCAATTTGATTGTTTACTTTAATCAAATTACAAACTAATGATCAAATTTGGATTTGATTATGTACCTATAAAGATAACCAAGGAGCCAACGCAACTGTCAGTCAAACCCTTTTCAGACAATAGCTAGCATTACAACACACCAATTACATTTTTATCAGGTAGTTAAGTTAATTACCTGTGGTAAATGTGTTAGCGGAACAACTATAGATTGCTGTAAACGTTTGCTGACCACTTTAAAATGCTGCCCGGCCAACCGGGAGGAAACAAGGGTGCAAGAGTATGCAGATGTATTTACACCTGTGTAAAACCCCATAAAGTTTTCAGGCTGAAACCTGTGCGTCCTTTTCCCACCACAAGATGGCTCTGTATGGTTTCTTCTCAGAAGCAACATGACCTCCATGGCAAATTGGTGTTTGTGAAGCAGCGCAAGCCCTGGGCAATGATATCGTCAAAACTGGATGGTCAGCTTGAAGCTGTGTCTTCGGCCTCCCTTCCTTGGCGAGTGGAACCCTCTCCTTACTCCCGTCTCCCTCAAGCATCCCGTGCCCTTGGCTTCCCTCTGTGCCAGGTGGAAGCAGCGCCTGGAGCCTGCACCCTGGCGGGGCCTCGGCCTGCTGTGTTCATTGATGTCTTCCCAGTGCTCGCAGCAGGGCCTGAGGTGGTACTTGGAAATTCTGCGCCTGCTTCCTCATGTGCTGCGGGAGGCCACCACAGCCAGGGATGTCACCGAAAACCACGTGCTGAGTCAGTGTCGAGTCCATGTTGATCAGCCTCCACACGAGGGTGCCCTGCCTGAAGTTCTCCCCCACATGGAACGGTGGGCGAGTGTGACGTTTTTAATGTATGACGCATCCCCTTTGGCTACTGATATTAAGATAATCCCTTTTCCAACTCCCTGAACTTGTGTAATTCCAAACTTCCTCTCAGGTAGGAATGCTGGCCTCGTTCACAGTCCCTCACTGATCGTTCCCAGGCCGCGCCAGCTGCTACCAGTCCGCCTTTTTTGGAAGTCTGTGGAGCGATCTCATGGTCTCCAAAGTGTTTTCTTTTTCTACCAGCCTCCAAGCCTCCAAAACTGTGTCACTGCCTTTGACCCTTCTGAGTGCTGACCATGGATGAACATATTTAATTCTTTCTTTGGCTTCTTGACTCTGCCGAATCAGTTGCCATTCAAACTTCTGCTTTCCAGCATCCAAAATTTTGTCGCCACAATCTTATCTCTTGTTCTTTTGCCCTCCTGGGATAATACGCTTGCTTGAAAAAATCCTTCCTGTATTTTATTAGGGCTTCAGGAGGAGGCAGTAAATGCTCATGTTCACTCTGCCATTTTTTTTTTTTTTTTTAAAGATTTTATTTTTTCCTTTTTCTCCCCAAAGCCCCCCGGTACATAGTTGTGTATTCTTCGTTGTGGGTTCCTCTAGTTGTGGCATGTGGGACGCTGCCTCAGCGTGGTCTGACGAGCAGTGCCATGTCCGCGCCCAGGATTCGAACCGACGAAACACTGGGCCGCCTGCAGCAGAGCGCGCGAACTTAACCACTCGGCCACGGGGCCAGCCCCTCACTCTGCCATTTTTAATGAGAAGTGAGCCCTCTGCATTTAGTACCTCATTTACTCATCACAATAACCCTATACTGTTATTATCCTCATTGTTCAGATGAGGAAACTGAGGTTCAAAAGAATTGAATAACTTGCCCAAGTCCACACAGCTTGGAGTAGGGGTGGAGCCAGAATCCAATTCCACGTGGTCAGACTCCAGCATTTATCATGCCTTTCCTCTAGAAGAGAGGAGGTGCTGGCAATAGAAGAAATGATGGAAAGTCTGCTTAAGAAGCAATTAAAGCCCTAGGTACACTGTGCATGTGCACAAACACACACACACAATGTAGTGACCACCTCCTAGTCATGCCGTTGGTGAGGGAGGGATCCGCCACCCCAAACAGTACGAGGTAGCTGAACACATGGCACCTGACACTGGAAAGATGAGATGACAGCAGTTTATCAGCCATATACTCACAGCTTGGGGGAGGAGGACACACTGAACCACGCAGGGGCACATAGTGGTTGTTCTCAGGAGCAGAGCGAACCTCTAGGGGCTGGAGGAGGCAGGGTTTGTAGTAACAACAGGGTGGAGTACCCCTGGGTTCCCACAAGAGGATGTGATTGGTTTGTTTAATTTCATAGGCAGGCAAGGAGGCGAAACCGATTCAGTGGAGTGCATTAGGTCCGGCTGACAGGGAACTAGCCAGAGGGGAGCTTTTCCTGCTTGGTGGGGGACATACCTGGCCAGAGTCGGGGAGATCACAGTTAGACCTTTGGGGCCCTGTGCTCTAAGATGTCAGAGCAGCACATGAAACTTTAGGTCTTACAACATGCACACGCACACTCCTTGCTAGGGCCAGTTTTCCCTTCCTTCTTCCCAACAGAAGCTTGGACTTATACCCAATGAAGAGGATAAAACATAGGGTCTCTGGATTGATGGGAATCTAGCACAGTGGAGGGCGGGAGAGATGGAGGGAAAGTTTATCCAATGAGCAGGGAGACTCCCAGTCTCCTCCTCCACAAAGCTTCTGAGATTCTAGCAGCCAGAAGCGTATGGTCTGCAGAAACCTGGGGAACATGACCAGCCCGAGAGGAAAGCCCTAAAAACACTGGGGTTCCCTGAGGACTGGCCCAGCTTTCAGTCATCACCCACGTGTACAGGAATTTGATTGTTTTTTAATTAAATATGAGAAAGCAGCTAAGGATCACCACATAGCTGTGGAAAGTCTCTAATATAAGACATGGGTCAACACGAAGGGAAGAAGGCATGGTGGAGGAAACAGAAACCACGCAGGGAGGCGAAAATCCAAATCTACTACCATTAATATCCTCAGACCAATCAGAGAAGATACCACATGCATGAAACAAGAATAGGATGCTATTTAAAAAAAAAAAAAAGGAGGGCAAATTAAAAAAATTTTAAAACATGATAGGAGAAAATATAAAACATAAAAATAGTATAGAATATTTTTAACATTCAATAGAAGGGTTAGAAGATAAAGCTGGGGAAATCTTCCAGAAAATAGAGCAAAAGAGAAAAAGAAATGAAAAATAGGAATAAAAAGATGAGAATATTAGATAATTAGGGAGCATCATTTAAGAAGCGATGCAAGAAAATCTCCCGGGATGCAGCAGATGGGTTTCTAGGCCCAAGAGCCCGCTTTGTGGCCAGCCCAGTGGTAAAAATAGGCTGCACCAAGACATGTCACAGCATATCCCTGTGAAATTTCAGAACACTAAGGAGAAGGGGAGGATTCTATGAATTTCCAGAACCCTGGAGGAAAAACAAAATCAATAGAGGCATATGTAAAGATCAGGAATCAAAATGTCGTCAGAGTTTTCAGCACAATGCTGGAAGCTAGAAGGCCATGAAGCAATGTCTTCAAAACACTGAGGGAAAAAACATTTCAAACCTACAATTCTATACTCAGCCAAACAATCAATCATGAGGGTAGACAAAAGATATTTTTAGATGTACAAGGTCCCCCACATTTTACTTCCTACGTATTCTTTCTGAGGAAACTACAGAGAGCTCCACCATGATAAAAAGAGGACCAAGAGGGAAGAAGACTGGAGTCTGGGACCAGGAGGGGTGAAGGGAACCGAGGGATGACACAGAGAAGGCGTCCAGGACGGTGGCTTTGAGCAGGTCCTGGGAGCCGCCAGGCCAGACTGGAACAGGTCAGAAGTGCTCCGGGAAAAATTTCTCCAAGAGGGTAAAACTGATGGAATACCAGATGTGTCTGAGTATAATGAGAGGAGATTTAGATAACTGGGGGCGAATTTAGGTTGAATTAGAGATAAATATGTAAGATACAAAAGACCAGGGAAACAAAAAACCAGACAGTTTTTGACTCTGGATAAAATAAAAAGTTTTGCAAGAAGGAGAGAGAAATCACAGTTTACCACAGGGATCAGCTGTTCACAGCACTGATCGAATGGTATCAGAAGAACACTGAAGACTGATCTGACTAAGATCATGGCCTGATCCCAGCAGCTAACGTGGTGCTTAAGAGCATGGACTCAGGCCAGGCTGCCTGTGTTCAAATCTGCATCCACTGTTTACTGGCGGTGGTTGGGCCACTTGCTTAACTACTCTGACTCAGTCTCCTGATCTGTAATATGGGGATTATAACAGACCCCAGGGTTTGGGGAGAGTATTGAATTAATACGTGTGAAATGCTTAGAACAACCCCTGGTGTGTAATAAGTTCTGTGTAAGAAGAACCTAGTATTGTTATTTTATAACCATTTAGGAGAATGGAAGAGGGGGGAAGGGGTGTGTGTGTGTGTGTCTTAATCTTCATATTCTATAGGGGAAAATCAATAGAAAATGCCTAAAACTGAAAAATCAGGCAGCAGCACTGTCAGAATGTTATTTAGAGACGTAAATGAGCATACCAGAAAGGAAGAAAGAAAGGAAGGAAGAAAGGAAATAGAGCTAAGATGAATGTGAAATGGTTGTTTCTGGAGAACATGAAGGTGGAGGGCGTCTGGGCCGGGTGGGGGTGGGTGGGAGCATGTGGTTTTCCTTAACAAACCTCAGAAAGTGACTCGACTCTCAGTTCCCCAGAAGCAGACCCTGAGAGGAGAACTCGGGTGCAGGACTCACGGAGTGCTCCCAGGGGAAACAGTAGAGGACAAGGGGGAGCCGGACAGGGGAGGAGGAGGCCAGGCCCAGACTCAGGGTGACCCCGCTGCAGGTGAGGTTGCTGGGCCGGCCTCTCCCACACCTCTGACTAAGGGCCAGCCACAGAGAAGGAGGCCCCTGCAGCCCCAGGGCACACCTCGGGAAAGGCCTGGGTGCTGGCGCCCTGGAAGGCTGGTGACAGATCTCAGAAATGCTAAAAGATCTGTGTGGCGGCCTTTAAATTGCTAAAGGTCCTAAAAATACAGTTTAAACTCTCCAATTTGCATCTCTAGCCAGACTCTCCCAGGCTTGTCAAATGGGATGGGCAATAAACCACGCTTGTTCCACCAAAGGGGGCTCTGGAGGCCTATGGCTGGAGGGTGCTAATGTGGCCTTCCTGGGAATATCCGCCAGTTTTTTTTTCAGGTACCCAAACACCTCATGTGTACTTTCAAGCAGAAAGTAGAGGAAGCACTGTGGGGTGGAGTTCTTTCTTGAACCCCTGAAATCACTCAACAGAGAGAGGCACTCCTTCTGCATCGTCTTAATGCTGAGGGGGCTGCTGCTCAAGAAACTTATCCTAGTTATTTTTTGTCCCCCCTCCATGCAATTTAAGTAAAAACAATAGTGCTTAAGTAAATGTTAGTGCAATTACAATATTCAAACAGCACTTTTTGCAAATACAACCAGCAACTAAAGATTCTTTATTGCTCAAAACAACTTTGAAAGATAAAAACCAGGGCTTCAATATCCTCCAGAGGACATTGGCCTACTTCTCTCCCAGATTTGCATACTTTCACTTATTGCTCAATAGACATTTAATAAAAAGTCTGTGATGACGTGATTAGAACTCACAGAAAGTCTTTCTTCATCATCACCCCTCCTGTAAACAAGAGGTGATCACACTCTAATGTTTTTAACACTTTTTATCACTAAAATGGCACTGGTCCAGGTGCCCCAGTTGTCGGCTGGAAGGCTCCGGGGTGCACCCCCTGAGCATCACATGGGGCTGGCACCGCATCTCACACAGAGGTCCCGGTAAATATCTACAGGAACCAACCTTAAGCCATTATATGCAGGTTCACTCCCATTATCACTGGTACTTTAAACACAGGTGGCTCTGTGGCAGTCACGGGAGTATCATAGATTGTAAGTCTCTGTGGGAGAAGAATAAATCAGCCACTTGTTCATGGACAAGATTACTGTCACAGACCATCCCACAGGAGAACAGTCTCCCTTCTGGATGACAGTGTTGGCTCTCCTGGGCAGCCCACCCTTTGGAATGCTGGAGAACACCACTCAGCTGGAAACAAGCCCCACTGGAAACAGTCGCTAACTCCAGGACTTAAAATTGTGACCACAAAAAACAACCAAAAGATTTAATTCCAAACCAAATTGCTGAGTGTTACTTTTGAAAATTTTTTTTCTACTCATCCTCTGGAGCAGGAATTCTTAGCTTGGGGTTCAAATGATGCGAAATTATGTGCAATTATTTTTTGCTTAGATGTGTATAGGTATTTTCTGGGGAGAGGACCTTGAGGATGACCCCCCAGTTGTAGTGATGGGCAGCGAGATGACAAAGGGAGAGCTTTTGGTGTGCAATGGAGTATTTTTTCTACATTTGGTAGAGGAAATACCCATATAAACCTATTATTTCTTTGACCCTATTTCCACTGGGGAAAAGGCCTGGAAAAGAGAAAAGGCAAAGAGAACCGTCTCATTCCATCCAGCTGCAGATAGACGAAGGCACTTTCTCTTTCATATAGGAGCGGGGACCTAGACAGGAGAGGGAGCAACTGTTCCCACAGGTGCTCCAATTCCAATTTTTAGAAGATTAACATTTGAGACCAGCTATTTTCTCTTCTCCTAGGTGAGTGAATATTACTAGAGGTCATTTTAAGATTCTGGGGAAAGTTTGTGGCATCACAGACATTAGAACAGTGGTTTTCCAGGGTACATCCTGCAAGTTCTCAAACAAGGCCCCAGACATCCAAAGGACCACGGAGACCCCTCCCCTTCCCACGGCCTCTCCATGCGACCCTCCACCTGAAGAGAGATGGTTCCTGTCTCTGAAGCTCAGTCCAGAGACCAGCAAGAAAGGATTGGATGAGGCTGACTCCATGCTTTCATCATCTCCTTTTTGTCTTGCACTGCTGGTCAGTCAACAGAGAGGCTGGGAATCCCCTTTTGGACTTTGGAGTAAGATAAACTCAGTAGTTTGAGAGCTCCAACAGGGAGAGAACCTGCTTTAAGTTTAAAACCCTATCTCCCAGGGGCTGGAGGCTACCAGCCTCCTGGTGGTCTGGGCTGGGAGCCTAGGCTTCCCCATTCTCTCTGGCAGGGCTGACTTGAAAAGAGACTCTTGGCATATCACCTTTCTGTTCCCAATGGAACCTTGGAGGTGCCTTGTGTCTGCAGAATTGGGGGTTTTATAACTTAGCGCACTTCCAGGTACAGCACCTGCATCCCATCAGCCGACTTCCTTTGTCCATCTCTCCTCCATACCTCTCCCCTCATTAATTAACCCAGTAATTTAGCAGCTACTTAGAGAGGGTTATATAATAGGCCCTGCTTGGCATTTCCAGGAACTGGATTACGGAATTTCTCTCTTCCAGTCTCTGACTCAGAAGAAAGGCTTAGTAATGTCAAGAGAAGAGAGACCACTGGAGGCGCATGCGAATCATGTGGCCAGGGTGAAGAGGCGGTGGCATTTGTGAAAGGTTGGATAGGCTGGGAGTCACTGTTCGTGTACCCCAGAGAGTCCCAGGAAGGTGACAGTCATGACCACACAGTGGAGGAAATAAAAGCACAGAATCCTGTGTTCGGAAACAAGAGAGGGAGTCTGGAGCACTGGCCCCGGAGGGAGCATGGTGCCCCGAGGTGTGCTTCCCTGTCTAGGCTGTTCCCCATCTCCATAACGGGGCACTCTAGCCTCTGGGACCTCGCTTTCTAAGGAGAATTAATAAACACTTTTTGAGTGAACGGATGTCACAAAGAATATTTAAAAAGTTGCCATGTCCCTGCTCTGTGCTGCGAGGTAAGCAGGACAGACGATTCGGAAGTTCCAAGAAGGGTGCAGGTTTCACTCTAAAATGTAGGTGATAAATAAATGGTGCCACTTATTAGCAAAGGGCCTACTGAACAGGACCATATGGAGCCCACAGTTGTGGGGACAAGAAGAGGTCACGGAGGGTGGGAGCCTTAGGCCTGCGTACACAGGGCTGTGGCTATTGGACCGTCCACTGACGCAGACCTCCCTGCCCATGGGCACGGGGCCTCCTCATCTGTGAGAAGGAGTCAGAAGGTCTGCCTCACAAACTTGGGGGAGGATGAAATGAGATGATGTATTTAAAGCACATAGTACAGAAATTGGCCCAAAACTGACCTAGAATGATTGAGAAGAAAGGGGGGAGGCAGTATTTCAAAGCCAATTCATAGGATACAGGGAAGCTGTGAAAGGTGCGAGAGAAATAAAAATAAAAACATATTGGCATGCTAGAAAGCAATAAGTCTTTTGTTCAAGTCAAAAATTTACGTTTAATATGTGAAATGTTATCAGGACCAATAAACGTCTGACCCAGGGAAATGCCATAGCAACTTCCACTACTATTTCTGCGGCTTCATAGCAGTGGTGGGAAATTTACTGATTCAGTCAAGAAAGATTTATTGGCACCCGCCTTGTGCTGGGCACTGCGCTGGGTGCTGTGGATACGGTGGTGGATGAGATCCATGGAGCATGCCCTCAGCGCTTGCACGCTGCCGGGGAAGATTAATTAAAGAATTGTGGTAACGGCAGTAACATGTGGTAAGCGCTGTGAGGAGGGAAGCCCAGGGGATGGCAGAGTATGGAGCAGGGCCACTTGGCCAACCGGAGCGGTCTGGCAAGCTCTCTGGAGGAACTGACCCCTAAGCTGCCACCTAACAGATAAGTTGACATTTGCTAGTTTTGAGGGACAGTAGGAGCAAGAAGGGGAGAGTGACGCAAACCAAGAGAAGAGCGTATGGGAGGTCGGAGGGAAGTGAGAGATGGGCAGGCATGAGTGATGAAGGAAGCTCCCCGTGCTTGGACAGCATGCAAGTGGTGAGAAAGGAAGCCTGGAGATAACGCGGCTTCTCTGAGGCCTTGCCAGGGCACTAGTAAGGAGGGGGAGCTTTATCCTACAGGCTGCGGGACATCACTGAATCTCTGGCATCTGAGAAGGATCCCTCAGCAGTCGTGTGGAGAAGATTGAAGAGACTGAGCCTGGTGGCAGGATGCATCTCGAGATCAGGTGGGACAATGGCAGACTGGACCGAGATGGTGGCACCGGAGGTGAAGAGAGATGAACGGATTCTACCCCTAAAGTAAACCAAGAAGCCATCCGTAAATGGGGCGAGGACTCCCTCCAGATGCCAGCTCCCCCTCTGCCAGGGGTGACTCTGGTGGCTCAGTGAAAAAGCTGGCAGAGGAAATTATCGAACACAAAAATCTTGCATGGCCACAGATAGAAACTGTGTACATGCAAGCGCCTGACCCTGTGGGTAATCAGAGAGCAATTAGGCCTCACTCACTAGATGGAATCTGGCTCCTCCAGACTAAAATGGATCTGAAGTGGGTGGGAGTGATTACGCACAGGCCTGTGGCGGTACAATTACGGCTGCGGGAAAATGCAATGATCAGACTGAAGCAAGAGGAGCGCTAATTAGAGAGGCCAGGCTGGAACTGCAAGATGAGCAGATAATCAAGAAGAGAAATGGTGCTAGGCCTGAGCACTGTCCGCCGATGATTCCAGGAGAAGTCTGTTCCAAAGAACAGACGCTGAGAGAGGGCGAGAAACCTGCTGACAGCGTGCCGCTGGGAGTGAGCACAAAAATACAGATGACAGCCTGGGGGACCTCTCCTAACTGGGCCATTAGACAATCAGTGACTCCTGCAGGCTTCCTGGGAGATGGGGGGAATTATATTGAGGATGTGGCCCAGGGGTGGAATCTCTCTTGCTCAATCTCCAGGCAAAGTGGAGGGAACTTTTCTTAACTGCTGTCTTCCAGCTCACTTTGGGCTGACCTTGGCCAATGCAATAGTGCTCATCCACTCATTCCCTTTTTGTTTGAGCCAGAATTTGAGAAGCTAGTGTCGGTAACAGTTTGCAGATGCATCGCACTTCATGGCTGACAAAGGTGTTCGCACAGATCACAGTAATCATGGCGATGAGAGCTAATTCCTCTGAGCACAGAGCAATTCCTCTGAGCCATGCCTTTTTGCTACGTGCTTTAAATGTGTTTTCTCGTTTAATCCTCACAACCTGTGAGGTAGGCACTATTGTCCTCAATTGACTGATGAAGAAACCAAAGTACAGAGAGGTGAATTAACTTGCCAAGTTCTTACGTGACGCCCACAACGACTCTGTGAGGGAGGTAGGGCAGGGTCTCCTCTATTTTATGGATGATCAAAGCAGGTTGGGAAGAGTTGCCCAAAGTCGGGCCCAGGTAGTCAGTGGCCATTCGTGCCCCACCCAAAAGTCTTTCTACCACGTGCCTACAAAAGCAGCAGCAGAGCTGTTGTTCTGCTTCTTCAAGTTAAAGGTGTGTTTCAGGGATGGTGTCCTGGTGCCTTGCCTGATCCACAAGGACAGTGGCCCTAGCTAACCACGTTGGCTGCGTGGGACTAGTCTGGGAGAAGTAAACATTGGAAGATAAGAATAAAATTGGGATAAAAGGGACCACACACTGAAGATCTTCTAGGACAGTCCACATTCAAGCTATTTTGTCCAGTTATCACCATAATTGTACTCACTCTTGTCACACTATGTAACTGATTTTTGGATAGGAAGAAATTTGTGTAATGGATGGATGCTGGGTCAGAGTGCCCTCTCCTGTCAGAATACTCCTTGTGCAGATGCTCTCTCCTTAGGGTGTCTGCTAGGTCTAGAGTTATTTTGTGTCATGAAAGACTGACTTTATGTATTAGTTATGCTGCGTAACAAATTACCCCCAAATTTAGTGGCTTAAACCAACACACATTTATTATCCCACAATTTCCACGGATCAGGAATCTGGGCACGGCTTAACTGGGTTCTCTGCTTCAGGGCCTCTTCCAGGCTGCAATGAAGGAGTCAGCCAGGGTTAGGGTCTCATCTGAAGGTTCGACTGGGGAAGTACCTGCTTCTAATCCCACACGGCTGTTGGCAGGATTCAGCTCCTTGAGGGCTACAGGACTGAGGGCCTCAGTTCCTAGGTGGCTGTTGGCCAGAAGCCACCCTCAATTCTTTGCCCTGTGGGCTTCTCCAACATGGTAGCTTATTTCATCAATGTACCAAACAAGCCAAGAAGGTAATGGAGGAGAGTGTGCTAGGAAGATGCAAGTCCCAATATTTTGTAACCTAATCACATCCCATCACCTTTGCCTTATTCTATTAGTTAGAAGCAATTCATAAGGTCCAGTCCACACTCAAGGAGAAGGGTAATCACAGAGGGACATGAATACCAGGAAGCAGTGATTATTGGGGGCTATCATAGAAGTCTGCCAAACTCTACTCTGGTTTAAGAACGGAAGGCATAAGTCAGCAGCAAGTCGGGGGAAAAAAAGAAAGGCTACTATTGTTTGATCACTTATTATGTGCTGAGCCCTGTGCTAAGCACCTCACATGAATTAATTGTTTCATATAATTCTCACAACAATCCCGTGGCATAGATATTATTAGCCCCATTGTACAGATAACACGGAGTTCAGAGAGATTAAATAACTAGCTCAAGGTCAAATAGTAAACGGTGGAGCTAGGATTCAAAGTTAGGTCTGCCAAACTTCAAAGCCCGCTTCTAACCACCACCATCACTGGTCTGCCTTTTCACCTGTGCACCTGCCGCCTTCTTTCTGGTGCCATGGCCAGCACTGCGAGCCCAGACCTCACACTCTGCTGACAATAATGACCTCTGAGTGTGCCTTCCCGACTCCAGGACTCGCCCTTTTAATCCTACTAGATATCCTCTTTCTTTAGTGCCATATTTGTTAGTGTGAGAAGGTCTAAGGCCTGCCGGGAAGGAAGCGATCTTGAGAGGTCAGGAGCAGTTTGGGGGAGGATAGCCTCTAAACAGAATTCTCTCCACATGGTTGGGGAGTGGACCGATTTGATCCCTGGACACCCATTTGCTGATGAGATCACAGACACTCAGGGGAACTAGAAGGACCAGGGCCTTCCTTGGGTACAAGTGAAGATGGGGAGGTAAAACCACCCATGATGGGCCTTTTAATAAATGCAGGGGTGAGAGATGGAAGAAGCCATGGGTTCAGTGAGCTGGGTGGATGATGGCCCCGCTCACTGAGACAAGAAGACCCGGGAGGGTGCAAAGGGAGAGAGGAAAGCAGTTTTGAATATGCTGAATTTAAGGGTCTGTGGATATTAGATGACTTTAAGGAAGTACTGTTCATCTTGCTGGATCTGATAATAGAATTGAAGATAATACTATGTATAATATCTATAACCTCTTAGAGCTAATTAACAAAATGAGATAATACAGCAAAATGAGATGATGTATGAGACTGCTTTAAAATACTCTAGCAACACCCAAGTTCTCTTGCGGCCTAGGCTTGGAACCAACACACTGTCACTTCTAACTTATAGGGCCAAAGCAAGTCACACAGTTGATACAGAGTCAAAGAGAGAGAAAATATCTCCAGTCTCCTACATCGGAGGAACAAAGGGTGGGTAAAAAGCTGAGGGTAGTAAATGCAATTTTGTAGCTAGAACAGGCATACCAGAGTTCTGTTTGTGTTAACCTTTTGGCTTGATCTACAAGACTCACAGCCTTAGCTCTTTCCGGCTGAAGCTGTTTGGGCCTGAGGAAGAGCCTGAACCCCAGGTGGGCCAAAGATTCTCCTTCAGGAGTCACTAGCCATGGGGAGTTGAGGCCAGATTATGTAAGGTCGGGCAGGGCTGTTTGAGTTGAGCCAAAGCTCTTGGAAAACCACAGTCACAGGGGCAGAAACTCAGTGTCACAGAAGAAGCTGAGAAAAGAGCAGAGATAGGCAGGGATGATCCGAGACCCAGGACTGTGAGGGGAGGAAGCCTGAGGAGGGGAGGGAGGGAGGGAGAGAGAACACATGCATGAGCAAGTGAGTGAGCTAGCAAGACACAAGCACAGACAGGGACACACGTACACAGGAAATGAATGGAGTAGTCTAAGAGATGCTTGGAGAGCAAAGGAGTGAGGCTAAGGAAGACAGCCGAGCCGAAGAGTGGCAGACTGAGAAACAGACCGTGTGCAGGCAACTGCCACCCTATGCGGTCTGTCCGCAGCCGGTGCAGTGAGAGTCCCTCGCGTCGCACGTGGATTAGTCTGAGTGGGATTATGGTCCTTGCACACGAAAGATTCCTTGATGAAGACATTCATGTCAAACTTTTAAGGTTTCACACAGTGCTTTCATGGGTATGTTCATTTAACTGACTATATTAATACTAAGATGGCCCCCAGTGTATGCAAGTCACCTCACTACTGAGGGTCCAAAGATTATGATCCAGTCTCTGCCCTTATGAAGATTAAATCAAGATTAGGGAAACAGGAAATTGTATGTCTGAATGGTTAAAAGTAACCCAACACAGTCAAGGACTGTCTACTCAGTGCTACAGAGAGAAAGGGCTGCAAAAGTTCAAAGGCAGGAGAGACGCATGGGGGTGGCAGCAGTCAGGGAAGGATCATCTAGAGGCAGTCAGACTTGATCTGGGCTGAGAATTGTGCCCAGGGGAGGAAGCGGTATGGAGGGGCCTGAGCCCAGGGACCCCACTGCCTACCTCAGTGCTATTACCTGAATTGCAGGAATAATAGCAAGAGGAATAATAATGCTCTGCAATTACCAGTCTTGCAAACTCAAACCTAGAAAGTCTCAGAGGTTTAGGGAGATGAGGCTGGCGAACGTAAAGGTAGGAAAACTCGTTGAGAGGCTGTTGCAGAAGTCTGGGCCCAGAGCAAAGAAAAGCTAGACAGAGACGGACAGCACAGGTGCAAAAGTCAGCCAGGCCCATGATGAGCAGAGGAAGGAAGAGGATCAGGGACTCCGATTTCACTGGTGTGAGCGGGGGCCTTAGGTGTCATCATTTTCAAAACCTTCTGGGTGACTCTAATGTGCAGCCAGGGCTGGGAACCATTGTTCTGCGTTTTCATGAGTGGGAGACAGAATTATACCCCTGTAGACAAGAAGAAAGTGGGAAGTAGGTATAGCCAGATAGAGATAGTGAGATTATTTGACTTACGATGTTGAGTTTGAGGTGACTGCTTGATGTTAATGTAAAAAAAAAATCCACTTGTCATTTAGAAATGTGGGTCATTGGAACAACAAATTGGGGAGTAAACTGCAGAGAGGAAAGAGGTGGAACAATGGATCTGTTCAAAGGAAAGAAAGAGAAAGAAGAAGAAAGGCACAGCCTGGATCCTATTAGCTGCTTTCCATGCAGAATTGTTGGGAGAACCGAAAGTTGGTGGGAAACGTCCCTCACACAGGGGGTGGCACATAATAAATGGAACTATGAGTTAATATAATCTCATTCCCTCCAAAAATGACTCTAACAGGTGGGGATTAACAGTCGAGTTTAAAGGTGAGAAAGGAGATTCAAAGAATCTTATCCAAAGTCCTACAGTTAGTAAATTTAGAGTTAGGATCCAAAGTCAGGTGACTGAGGCTCAAAGACCAGCTCTCCCACTACAGTAATCATAGCAGAGGGCTGAGCACGGAAACCTGGGCACCAAGCTAAGGAGGTGGGAGGAACAATTGGCCAAGGAGACGGGCAAAGTCAGGAAGGCAGGAGGAAAGCCATGGGTGTACCACATGGGGTCAGGAGGCCAAGAGAAGGGAGGATCTTGAAGAGATTCACCATGTACCCTCGCCATGTCCACGGTGCAGTGGGCGTGGGGAGGAGAAAGCCAGAGACAACACAAGGGAAACCATTTAAGACTTTTGGAGGTGTAGGAGGGATGTGTGCGGACTCGTCCCCTGGAGAGGGCCTAGAGTGGCGAAGGAGAAAAGCAACAGGTGGATGCGTGTCCTAGACATGCGTCCCAGACACCCTCTCACAGTCCTCATGAGACCCTATGAGACAGGCGCTATTATCATCATTTCCACTTGACAGGTGAGGCTCAGGAGTGAGTACCACGTGAGGATTCCAGTTCAGGACGATGAAGGCCAGGCTTCTTTTCAAAACTGCACTCTTCTGCAGGGACCTGTTCATCACCTTCAAACAAGGCCTTGCTTAATGACTTGGAATAACGCAAGACATGAAAATTACATACCCGGTGGAAGGTCACACAATCCATCCTGTCGTTGTTATCCTCATCCAAGGACATCCTTTAAACACGTGGTCCTCATAAATCAAGATACCCATATCCATTCAGGCCTCTAAACAGTGCTTCCCAAATCTTAATGTGTGTCAAATCACCCAGAGATCTCTGATTGAAGTAGTTAGAGGTTCTGATTTCTAGTGATGCTGCTGGTCCACAGTCCACACTTTGAGCAGCAAGGCCTTAGGGCAGTGGTTCCCAAACTTTTCTGCACATTGGAATCACCTGGAGAATTTCCAAAACTACTGATACCTGTTTCCCACCGCTAGGGAATTGTGATTTAATTGGCCTGGGGTATGCTCTGGGCTTGGAATTTTTAGAAGATCCCCATGTGATGTAAAGTGCAGGCCAGTTTAGGAGCACTGTCCTCCTGAGGCTTGAAGAGGCAGCCTGTAGAAAGCATGCAAGGAAATGAATCGATAAAGATGACGAACCGATAATGCGGTAAGAATACAATAGCTTAAACTATGCAAGGTCAGTACTTTGAAGAGGGTAGTGGCAGTTGGGAAACACGTCACACTCAAGCAGCGCCTAGGAATCTGTCGTGCCTCTGAGGCACGAGCGCCTGTTGCTGGGAAGACGAAGCCCTCGGCTCCCTCTCGTACACAGCACCCGCTCCTCACCGGTAGCGGGCGGGGCGCGGGCCGGCGCAGGCCTTCCTGGAGCATGCGCGAACGCGCCGCCGGCGTGGGCGGGGCCTGCTGTCCGCGCGCAGGCGCACCACTCCCGCCCGCAGGCCCGCGCCCCCGGAAGTGCGGCGGAGTCACGCGCGCGGTCAGCCCGGGGGGTTGGCGCCGGGCCGGGCGTCGGCCGCGCGCAGCCGCTTGGTCCACGTGGCTGCGCACCAGGCCCCCAGCGCCCTGGAGCCGCCGGCCTCGGTTGCCGAGGCGGTGTCATCCCTGACCATCGTCGACGCGTTCACCGCGGCCGGCGAGAGCCCCGCGGCGGCGGCCCCCGCGCTCCCCAGGAGGTTCATCTGCTCCTTCCCCGACTGCAGCGCCAGTTACAACAAGGCCTGGAAGCTCGACGCGCACCTGTGCAAACACACGGGGGAGGTAACGAGGCCGCAGAGGGGCGTGGCGGCCAGGCCCAGGGACGAGGGACGCGGTGGCCGGCCCGGTGGGCGCTGCCCAAGCGGCCTGGCGACAGCGCGTGGGTGCGCAGGGCCGGCTGTGCAGAATGTGTTCAGCTTTGGCACCTTGGCCCGCGGAAGCGAACCAGCTGTGCCTTAGGTTAGGGAAGGAACATGAACAGGTAGACCAGAAGTTCTAGGACCGAGCTCTCCGCGCTGTGGGCTTATTAAGAACCGCCCCCCCCCCCCACTTTGATCTTGAGTCTTGGCCAGTCACCACCTCCCCATCATCTGTAAATACGTGCACGGTTGAAAACCGCCCCCACAACAGACACCTGTCTTAAGCACCGGCCTCCGGGAACTGGAATGGGAGATAACTCCTAAGTACTGGAGGTTTTGCAGGCAGCGTGCGTTTATTCTTTCCTAATTCGGTACCATCCCAGCACTGGAGAGAGCGAGCAGTGAACAGGGAAGGCTTCTGCTGTCGCCAGCCTCTCGCTTTAAGGGGGACAAACGAACGAATAAGTAGGACTGAGTCGCAGTGAGGCGAGGGCTGCGGCGACTGGTCAGGAACAGCGTTTTTTGACTGGAATGACAAGGGAAGGATCCAGCCATGCAACATTTGAGGGACACACAGTCTGGTCAGAGAGAGCTGCGGATGGAGCCTGTGGTCCTGGGGTGGAGGGCAGGCCCGTGTCATGGGCTAGGGGACCACAGGGCAGGAGGCCTGAGAAGCAGGCCTAGAGGGGTCATTTGTAGGCCAGGGTATGCAAGAGTTTGGGTTTTATTTTGAGGGCAATAGGAAGCCTTTGGAAGATGGCAGGTGAGGAAAGGGAGGCTCAGGGAGGCTAAGGAATCTGCCCAGTTTCCCAGATTTGGCAGAGCCTGGCTTTGTGCTGCCTCGGCTGAAGGCCTTAGTTCTTAAACCAGGGCCCGGCAGTCCCTGCCTTTGCTTCTCCCACCTGCCTCACTTACAGGCCACTCCTCCCTGTGTCTTCATGGTTCCCATCCTCCTTGCCCTCTGCAGCATTTGAAGGCTGACCATTTACTCCTTGGGACCTTTTCCTCTTTCTCTTCCACCCTTTTCGTTGGCTTCTCTTCTGCCCTCTGCTTTGTCCACCCCGCCCGGTCCTCTCTTGGTGGTCTGCCCCGGGGCCTGGCTTCACTTGTGACATCCATCATGCTCTGCCTCCGTGTCCTTCCTCTTGCCCATTCTCTCCTCCACACTTTGGGCTCTGTAACCAGTGTTCAAATTAGAGCTCACCTTTCCTTTTAGACTTGTGTGCTGTATTTTGGATATTGGCATTACCAGCTTCCTTCATACAGGCTGGAAAACTCGGAGTCATCTTTGTTGTCCCAAATCTCACACGTTAATTTGACAAATATTTATTGAGCCTACTCCATGGCGAGCTGTGAAAAGTTCTGTGGATCTGCTCTGGTCATGTACCTCGTCTGTCTTCCTGTCCTCTTGCTTTGCTACTAGTACTTGCATCTGAGGCCTTGGTACCTCCCTCCTGGACTGTCGTGGTGGTATGTTTTCCATAGTTAAATAGACACAACTGGTTATTTGAGGGGCGTGTTTTGGCTTTTCCTATAGGTTCAGAATGGAGTCCCCTCCTGCCGACTCCTGGCTCGCAGGTGTGGTTGTGATTAGGGCTGTGAGCTGTTTGCCCGGGCACCTGTGAGCTCTTTCAGGTGTGAAACATTGTCGTGTAGCTGTGCCAGGCATTCTCTTAGCACAGATGCTGGGCTTGTCCAGGATGAGACAGAACCTGCACGTTCCTCTGCTCTAGCCTTTGAATGGATAAAAACAGGCCGCGGTGGAGATCTGTGCAGACAGGTCATGCTAGTGGCAGACAAGCCATCTTTAAGGGAGTTGCTGCTGCAGTCTCAGGTCAGGAGCAGGTGAACAGTGCTGTACGGTCACTCTGAAGGCTGCCTGCTTATTTCATATGCTGTTCATAGAACAAAATCTGCTGCAGTGGCTTTGTGAGAAGTTGTGGCATTTGTGTTGTGTAACTTCACACAGGAAAGCGTTACCTGGGCATGGTGTAGCAGGTGCTGCACGCTTTGTGAGTAGAAACCATCTCTGGAGACAGAGTCCGTGGCTTTGCCTACTAGACATTTTAGGCCTGAAAATAATACCAGAGCTACTAACTAGGGCAGAATTGATGTGCTTTTTTTCTTTCTTTCCTGCCTGCTAGAGACCATTTGTCTGTGACCATGAAGGGTGTGGCAAAGCCTTTGTCAGGGACTACCATCTGAGCCGCCACATCCTGATTCACACTGGAGAAAAGCCATTTGTGTAAGTAGTCAACTGTTTAAGGCCTTCGAAGTGGTTGTTTGGCAAATAGACCTGGTGAGAACGTTGATTGTTCACCCACGAGGTCAAGAACGTTAAGCTTCTTTGCTTTGCATCTTCTGATGTAAGAGGAGACTAAGTTTTGAATGTGTGGAAGAGAGGGGTTTTGTGGGTCATGTGTGTGATAACTTCAGGAGTGAGTAAATCTGAAGTTCTCTTGAGTTCCCACCCTCTCATCTCCCTGCAAAATGTATACTAGATGGGAAAGCAGCCCTGAAAAACACGTAATTCAGACTAGATGGAAAATGGTTCCCTGACGTACTCTTGGCTCCACATTGTCAGGGTCTTCGTAAACTGACAAGCTGCTGGGATAAGAGAGAAGCATGAAGTAGAGCTTTTAATGGTTTATCTTGTATTTCTTCAAATTAGGCCTCTGTACCTCTGTCATACCAGTTTTAATTTTAGTCTTCTTGGAGTTACTGATTATTTCTGAGAGGATAGAGGTATAGCTTTTCTTTTAAAGCTATGGATTTCAGGGGGCCAGCCCCCTGGCCGAGTGGTTAAGTCCATGCGCTCCACTTCAGCAGCCCAGGGTTTCATCAGTTCAGATCCTGGGCACGGACCTAGCACCGCTCATCAAGCCATGCTGAGGCGGCGTCCCACATAGCACAACCAGAAGGACCTACAACTCGAATACACAGTACATAGAGCACAACTATGTACTGGGGGGCTTTGGGGAGAAGAAGAAAAGAAGAAAGAAAAAAGGTTGGCAACAAATGTTAGCACAAGTGCCACTCTTAAAGAAAAAAAAAGCAGTGGCTTCAAATTTAGGGGGCATCAGAATCACCTGGAAAGCTTCTTAAAACAGTGCTGACCCACCACAGAGTTTCTGGTTCAGGAGGTCTGGGGTGGGGCCTGAGAATTTGCATTTCTAGCACATTCCCAGGTGCTGGTGAAAATGTTCCATGAAAACAGTTAGTTTTCACTGAAAAAAACAAAATAAATGTAATAGCTGTCCAGAGCTGTATGCGGGAGACTGTGTCAGAAAACAGCTGTGTGGCAGGTTTTGCAGATGCTGGAATTTGGTAGCATAGTTTTGTTCCATGAGACAATTCCTTGAGCAGTAAGCTTTTCTAACCGCCTGAGTTGATTTCTTTTAGTTTTAAGAGGATGATGGATGTGAAGTGTCTCCTGTCTCCCTAAGGTCCAGGCAGTGTGAGGAAGGTGGGTTCTCGACACAGGATTGCCTTCACTGTGGTTTGCCGCATGGAGAGCCATCTCCTCTCCGGCTGAGCACGTGTGGCCCGCGGGAGTGGGGCAGAGTCCCGAGGACGGCCGTGTCTTCACTTCAGTCCCAGTTCAAGCAGCCAGTGTGTTGTCAAAATAAATGACCCTGAGGGAAGCTTCATTTATTTCAAAGTACAGTTCAACTAGATTAGCAAGGAGTAAGCGTGGTCTGGAAAATAGGGCTGGAGGTTTCGCTTTGGGGAGTTTATTCTACAGCTAGACTTGTGCCTGAATTAAATGTCTGTACCAGGTTCTGTGCACCACGACCTGTAGAAGTAGAAGAGGGCTACCTTTTTGTGTGTGAAAAGGAGGGGAGGGGGAGACAGGATGAACCTGTATTTATATTTTCTTCTATTTGTGTAAAGAAACCCTAAAAGTTACATAACAGAACTGAAAATGTTGTCACCTGTCTTGGGAGTGGTGGGGAGGGCTGGGTGGGACGGGGCAGATGTGGAAGGAGTCGTGGCTGTGTCCCTTTTTATGCTTTTTGGTTTCTGAGCTGAGTAACTGTACCCTATTTAAAAAACAGAATCTTAAAGAAAGCATGGGTCTGGGTGCAGATGCACTGGATGGATTAGAAAGGCGATGGTTATTCCCGCTGGAACCGGACAAGCGTGTGGTAATCTCCTCCGGCTCGCTCGCTCGCCCAGACCTCTCCCTTTAGCTCTGGATCTCCGTTGTCCAGCTGCTTGCTGGACAGTATCACGTGGTTGCCTCTCTGGCTTCTTAAATTCCACGTGCCCGAAACCCCTCACCGTCCAACCTGGGCTCCGCTTTCCCTGTGGTCCTCTCGTCCCTTGTTCTTGTCAGGTGGCGTCGCTGTCATCCAGTGACCCACAGTGAAGAAGAGCAGCTCCCGTGGATGCTTCATTCTTTCCCACCCTCTACAGCAAACAGGTCACCAGGTGTTGCTACTTACCCCTCAGATCCCTCTCCCCTGCTCCAGCTGCCACTGTCTCAGTCAGGCGCTGCCCTCCTCCGTGAGGAATGGAAGTGTTTTCTCTGCCCCCCGACTGGCGCTCTCCCTCAGTACCCTCCAGGGGGCTTCCGTCCCTAAAACCCCGCAGTGCTTGTAAGCACCGCTTACACAACAAAGTCCGGGTTCTTAGGACGTCACAGAGATGACCTTTGTGATTTGACCTTTCTGTGCTCTTGCCCCATTTGCTTGACTCTCACACATGGAATTGTGGTCCAGCCATGCTTAACTGAGCAGCAGACCCCCGCACCCCCGACTTTGCCAGGGTCTTTCATGTCCCGTGCCTGCTGTTTGGTCCCTGTCAGGACTTTTCCTGGCCCTGTCCTCCTGCCCCACGCTTGGGTTAGATGGCTGTGTCAGGATTGAAGTCAAGAGTGACAGAAAACCCAGCCCAATGGAGGCTTAAACAGGAGAGTCTCTTTCTCTTGCGTACGTGAAATGCAGAAGTGAGAGGTAGATGGTCAAGGGGTGCTGCACAGTCCTCAGGCCCCGGGCTCCTTCTAACCCGTCTCTGCCATCCTCATCTTGGGGCTTTAGCATTGTGGTCCGGGATGCCTGGTGGAGCTCTGGTTGTTGCATAAGCATTCTAGCCACCAGAATGGAGGAAGGGGGCAAAAGAAGTATGCCCCCTTTTTAGACACTGCCGGGGGGGGGAGGTGATCAGGATGGACCAGAAACTTAGCCTTGTGGCCACCCCTAATTGGAAAAAGCTCTATTTCTGTTGGCTGTGTATCCAGCTAAAACTCCGAGTTCTGTTCCTGAGGTCAAAAACCACACCTGCTGCTACTTGTAGCAATCTCTGCCACAGTGCTCCTCTCGTGGGCTTCCAGGGGCCTCTGGCAGATCTCCCACTGTCACTGTGCGCCTCTGTCCTTCTGCCTGTCCCTGAGGATAGCACAGTGCCTGATAGGAGTATTCAGTGAATGGCAGCTAAGATCAGGGCTTGTAAGGAAGTCCTGCTTCATCCATCAGGCTTATGAAAACTCATCACAAAAAGAGCACATATTTAAAAAAAAAAACACAGGGCTGGCCCCGTGGCCGAGTGGTTAAGTTCGTGTGCTCCGCTGCGGCGGCCCAGGGTTTCGCCAGTTCGGATCCTGGGCATGGACATGGCACCACTTGTCAGGCCACATTGAGGCGGCATCCCATATGCTACAACTAGAAGGACCTGCAATTAAGATATACAGCTATGTGCCGAGGGGATTTGGGGAGATAAAGCAGAAAAAAATAAATAAATAAAAATTAAAAAAATAAAAACACAGCGTCACAAAGAATTTAGATAATTTGAGGCCAAGATACAGAAACGCTCCTTAAGGGGAACTAGAATGGCTTGGTGATGTGCCAGAGGCATCGTGGTTTATGGTTCTGTTCTCAATATCTGTTGTTACCTCTAATGATGAGCTGAAACTAGTTTTTTTGAGGTCTTTTGGAAATGCAGGTTATAGTGACATTTCAAGCAAAATTAAGGTTATCAGATTCCAAACTGAGAACTTACTTAAATACGCCTGAAGCTTAAGCAAGCTTTGGTTTTTGGGCCCTACTGTTTCTCCTCTTCCCCCTGCCCGGTGTGGAGGGGAGGTCTGCCACAGTGTGCTTGATTTCAGAAGCCTAACGTGAAAATGCACCTCGTCACGTTATGTGATGAAACCACGTCAGAGTTAAGAGGCCTCCATGGTATGGCTTCACACTTTGGAATGTGTTAACGACTATTTTATACTGTACTTTGAAATAATTAGCTTTCATAAAGTAGGAGGATATACACATCTTAAAACGCTTCTTCCCTTGGTTTACTGCTTTGATTTTATATACTTTCTTACAGTTGTGCAGCTAGTGGCTGTGATCAAAAATTCAACACAAAGTCAAACTTGAGGAAACATTTTGAGCGCAAACATGAAAATCAGCAGAAGCAGTATGTAGTAAGTATGAATGATTTTATATGCTTAAATTCTATTTGTATGCTATCGCCTATGTTTCTAAGATTTTCATCATCCAAATTTTGTCAGTGACGCTAGCTATCATAATAATGGTTTATTTTGAAAGCATTTTTTTTTGCTAACTCAGGTACGTTATCGGCAGGCTACCTCCAATGAAACATTTTTGCTCTTTCAAATGTGTTTCTCTTTAAAGCTTCCTGACAGAGTTTTATAGTAACTAAACGGTGAAAGTAGCAACTATGTAACATCCACAATATTTTTATCCTGAAAGGATTCTGTTATGAACTGTCTTTGATTTTTCTCAAGACTAACACACCTCTACCAAACAGTGCAGTTTTGAAGGTTGTGAGAAGACCTTTAGGAAGCATCAGCAGCTGAAAATCCATCAGTGCCAGCACACCAACGAACCGCTGTTTAAGTAGGTATTTTACGTGGGGGAAAATCGCTTACATTTCAGGCGAGAATCAGATCGAAAAGCAAAGGTTGGATACAAATGTTCTGAAGCAGTTTCTTAATCAACATTTTTCTTTTAACATGTACAGTATATACCCATTTACATATTGGGGCATTTTAAAAGTTTAATTTTGCTGTTGTTTCTCTAAAAGAAATATTTAATGTTTCAGAATAATTTGTGAGATTAGTATAATTGTGGTTAAGCTTGAAGGGAGGGCTAAGAAGTGACTTGACTGTTTAGAGCATGTTCAATGATAGGAAATGTCATTATGAAGACACTGAGTATTCCTTTCCTACAGAACAAAAGTGAGTGAGCTTAGCCTGCATTAGAGAGGGTTTCGTGGGGAACATGAAAGGGCAGCTGGACATGCTGGAACAGACTTGCCAAGGGCATCGAGGAGCCTGACTGCCTGCTCGAAGGTGGTCTTGAAGAGTGCTGGGTGGCTGGCCAGGGCCGCCTCCTGCTACACAGGACGCCTCGCCCTGGGAGTTGCTGCAGGGCCTGCGCCTGGCCTTGCTTGCAGGTCTGCCACTTCTGCTTGTCTGCTGACGCCTAACACAGCAGTGGCGTGTGCTCTCTATTGCTCACAGAGGCGGCTGCACCTGCTGCTGTGCTTTTCATGCTGTCCCAGAGCAGCAGCATTAGAAAAACTAGACACAGACGATTCAGGGTGGCTTAGTGGTTTAGCTAAGCCATCTATTTTTAGCCATGAAAACAGTCTATTTTTAGAAGTATAAAGATGAAAACATGGTTATCACTTATGTTAATAAGTTATCATTTATTAACATAAATTGCTTATGTTAATTTGATCACATAAGCAAAAAGAAAGTAATGACCTTTTTCTCTCAGTTTGTTTTGCCCCAAGGTTGGTCAAGTAAGTTGAATTTCACGTCTGATCAGGTCTAAATTTTAAATCTCCTTTTTTTGACTGGTTTGCTTGTGGGAGAAAAGGACAGAGTAATGTTTACCGCGAGTGGAGTTCCCCGTGACAGTGGACGGGCTAATTCTCCACCTGTTCTTAACCCAGGTGTACCCATGAAGGATGTGGAAAGCACTTCGCTTCTCCCAGCGGGCTCAAACGGCACGGGAAGGTCCATGAGGGTACGTATGGACCTGCTTTGTGACGCTCACTCTCAGCGAGACACCAGCATGGGGTGTATTTGGTTCTTCGACCCGCTCGGTGCCTTCTGCCCTAGTCCGTGGTCATACTGAGAAACTCGGAACTTTGCAGGCAGGGGCACCGCTCTGCTTATTCGGGTTTATACTCTTTTTTTTTTTTTCAAAGATTTTATTTTTTCGCTTTTTCTCCCCAAAGCCCCCCTGGTACATAGTTGTATATTCTTCGTTGTGTGTCCTTCTAGTTGTGGCACGTGGGACGCTGCCTCAGCGTGGTTCGATGAGCAGTGCCATGTCCGCACCCAGGATCCGAACCAACGGAACACTGGGCCGCCTGCAGTGGAGCGCGCGAACTTAACCACTCGGCCACGGGGCCGGCCCCGGGTTTATACTCTTGAGCAGAGAGGCACTGTTTGCTGTCGCTTCTTCCCCTATCTGTTGTTGTCGTTCAGAGTTAATGTTCTGTTGTTTACAGTGAGTGCCTGGCTGTGCTTTATACTTAGGAATGTGTTGGTTCTCCAGCCAAGGTTTTGCTTTTTCACACTTGTTTCTAACCTCTTCTCTTTACCACCTGGGCCGTTCTTTTCCTTGTTGGCCTTCGAAGGGCTTGGATAAGAGTTTGAGGTTTTCACAGTAATCAGATTGCAACTTTTTTCAAAAAGACTTCATTAAACTAACTACTTGAATCTATTATCTGTTTCCATGAGGGATTTTTGATAATTCCAATTTCCAAATCCCTAGGATTTCTGAGATTTTTTTATTATTATTATTTAACAAGAGATTAGTAGCTGAGAGTGAGGAGCAGCCTCACTCTTTTTAGTTTCTAACTGGTATTTAGTTAGGTGAAACTCAGGTTGGCTGTCACACTGATTAATCCAACTCTGGTGCTTTGCACAGTGCCTGTTTGTGTGGAGTGTTTTTTCCTGGGTTCTTCTGGTTTTTTCTTCATAAGCTGTACCCTGCTGCTTTTTTGCAGCAGGACTCTTACTGGATGGTAGGACTCGAGGGAGCCAGGGGGTGGGCACATAACTACTGAGATAGAGTGTTGGTGGTTTGCCAGGGACAAAGGACCACATAACTCTTTTTCTGAGGAAAAAAAGAGCAAGCAGAAAGCAGAGCAGGGAGAGGGGCTGTGAGCATGAGCCGTGGAGTGGGGCGTCAGAGCAGCTGGGGGTGCGTGTGCAGGATGCCCCCTGACAGAAGAGCCGGAAGGGGAGGGCACCTTCCTGTGCAGTCTGTGAAAGTAAAAGCCTGTAGGAAGTACCTTCATGCAAGTGTTTGGTTTTACTGTAAAGTAAGCTTTTCTGAGATTTTGTTCCCACCTCTTGAGACTAACAGAATACTCTTGGGAAGTAGGTGAAAAATTATAGAGGCATGTAAGTTTCCTTTCTAATAACCATTGATGTTTACACTGAATATTCACAAAAGGCAATGCAACAATTTTTTTAATAGGTTATATATGTCAAAAAGAATGTTCCTTTGTGGCAAAAACATGGACAGACCTTCTGAAACATGTGAGAGAAGCCCATCAAGGTAAGGCAGTTGTGAATGGGATGGTGTCACTATTTGTCCCTAGAGAACTGAGCTCATGCTTTTAAAGAGTGAAATACTAAAAATGTGCTCTAAAATAATCGTTTCTATAGTATGTCTTGTGAAATGCTGGGTACCTCAGCTGTCTGACACGTGAGCAGAGATCTGTGGTCCCAAGGTCAGAAGAGCTCTGCCGGGTCCCATCTGCTGTGGACACCAGGCGTTCTTAAAGGCTCTGGCAAGTGAGGAGTCTCAGTCGGTGCTGGTGTTCTGAGGGACAGTCTGGGAAAAGTGCCTGTGGACTGGACCACAAGGAGCGAGGCGGGTCTGTTTAATTCTCTCTCCTTGTCCACAGCCACCTGCTCCTTAGCAATGGAACAGTGACTTTATGTGATATAAGAACTTGTGAAAATTGAGACCAACTGTCAAGCAATAAAAACTGGAGTTAGTTTGCTCTGAAATTTCTGATTTATGATAATCACAAGGTTTTTGGCATCAAATACATTACTTATACACTCAATATTAATTTTTTCTATATGGTAATACCTGGAGAGAGTGGCTAAATTTGTTTTTCTACTCCCCCAGAGGAGATAAGATGTGAAGTATGCCAGAAAACATTTAAACGCAAAGATTATCTGAAGCAACATATGAAAACTCATGCCCCAGAGAGGGATGTGTGTCGATGTCCAAGAGAAGGCTGTGATAGAACCTACACAACTGTGTTTAATCTCCAGAGCCATATTCTCTCTTTTCATGAGGAAAGGCGCCCGTTTACATGTGAACATGCTGGCTGTGGCAAGACGTTTGCAATGAAGGTGAGCACTCACCCTCACAGGTGCCGTCCTTTAGGTCTGTGGCTTTCCAGCTGGGTGTCTAGGAGCCCTGGATTCCAGGATGGTGGCCCAGGGCCTGCACATGGGGAAGGCTGGGGGAGCATGGCTCTAGACCGGTCGTCCACTCTGCTTTAGCAGGAGTGGTTCTTAGCTCAAGCCTGCAAAACCACCAGATTGACCTATGCCAGTGGTTCTCAAAGCGTGGCCCTGCACCAGGAGCATCAGCATCACCTAGGAACTTGCTAGAGAGCATATCCGCAGGCCTCACTCTAGACCTGCTGAGTCAGACACTGTGGGGGTGGGGCCCAGTAATTTGTTTTAACAAACCCTCCAGGTGATTCTTCTATAGGCTAATTTGAGAACCAGTGGCCTGTGGTACCACATGCTTTTTATTGGAGTCTGCTGATATTTTGGGTGTCCTTTTAGACTGCCATCATTAAGGACTGAGAAGGGAAGGGGGCAGCAAGGACACGAGGGACCATACAACTCCGGGGATTTGGTCTAGATCTTGGTGTGATTCGAATTGGTAAACATGACGCTAAGTGGAGGGACCCATGCAGTTTCGCAAACTCTCACTCGAGTTGGTGCTCCTACAAGCGCTTACCATGGATTATAATAAAGGCTGAGGAGGGAGATGCTGGCTCAGCAGAGGTCCAAACCGTTGGAAAATAACTTCAGCATTATCATCAAGCACAGCAAGACTTTGTCAGAATTTCCACTGGTTTTGGGGAATGCTGTTGATACATTCAAAGAACCTCCTTCAGCTTGGAATAGTTATTCAGAACTCGCTCCCCACGCCCCCTTTCTTATGCCAGAACTAAGAAGCCGTGGGTAATTGAGACTGGATGAATTCCTAAGCTGGGTCCTGGGAGAGGTGGGGATCGAGGTCCACGATTTGAGGAATTCTACTCTGGTGGGGGAATCCTTTTAGGTAGAGGTCAGATCCCTCAACAGAACATAACAGAAGTCTGACAGTTTAAGTAACTCACGGAGTTTCATTTTAATAGACACCAAATGGTAATGTCTCTATAACTTTTTGTCTTTCCTTCATTGTAGCAAAGTCTCACTAGGCATGCCGTTGTGCATGACCCTGACAAGAAGAAAATGAAGCTCAAAGTAAGTTGAGACAACTTAGGCTTTCTGTTAACTTAAAAACATAGATTGCTTAAGCCAGATGCAATCTACTTAGTATATTTTCAACTGCGTATTACTGTGTGCGTCTGCGCTACTACTGACAGTGACCGTATGCACTTCACTTCCTCATAAAGGGATGCTGGGTACCTGTCAGGGCGTACACCTATTGGAAAGTCAGTTCACATAGGTTTGATTTTGAATTCTAACCATTTGTTTTCCTTGTTTCCAAAGGTAAAACCTTCTCGTGAAAAGCGGAGTTTGGCCTCTCGTCTCAGTGGATATATCCCTCCTAAAAAGAAACAAGAACAAGGCGTCTCTCTGCCGACAAACGGAGAGTCACTGCGCTGCCCTCCAGACCAGGTGCCCCTGACTGCCGCAGTGCTCGCCCTCAGCCAGAGAGCAGCTTGCTTTGTTTAAAAGGACTACACATCAGCCAGCTCAGTTATTTTTTCTTGGCAGCACATTTTTCTTTATTAAAATTACTGATGCAGAACATCTAATTCTCTATTCTATTTTCTCTGTTCAGAGTGTCTCCTTTCTGGGTCCCTTGAGTTTCTCTATATGCATCCTCTTCCTTTTTGCTCAAATGACGAAGCACACACATTACAGCTTTTCCTCCTTTAACAGACTGTGGCCTGGATGAGAAGGTAGCTATTCCAGGCATAGTCTGGAGTATGTGATTAAATATCTCCTCCTAATAAAGAGAAAAGAGCCAAAGATTAATTTAAAACCAATGTCTTTGAACAGGGCCTTTAAGGAGGCAAGTAAGGTTAAATGAAGTCAAAAGGCTGGGGCCCTAATTTAATATGACTAATGTCCTTATAAAAAGAGGGAGAGACACCAGGGATGTGTACCCACAGAGAAAAGGTCCCAGGAGGGAACAGGGAGAAGGCGGCCATCTGCCACCGGAGAAATCAAACCTGGGACACTTAGATCTTCAACTTCCAGCCTTCAGACTGTGAGACAATAAATTTCTGTTGCTCAAGCCAAAAAAAAACCCAAAAAAACAAAAAACCAATGTCTTTGACTCTTTCTGGTGTTAATGCTCTAATATCCATACAACCATCATTCTTGAATTGCTGCTACTTAAGTGATTAGCTTATCAAATCATACATATGTGGTTAAGCTGATTGAAACCTATACGATAATCAGGCAGTTACACAAATTCCATGTAACTAAACTAACGCAGTAAAGGCGTGATAGTTTTAAATCTCCACTCTGTCATGGCACTGAGGGGCTATGTTTGGCCCCAGACTACCCCCTCAAAAAAGTACTACAAAGCAGTGGGTTTGGGCCCTGGCAGAGTACTTCCCCACATCCCCAAAATTTGTTAGCCCAGTGCAGTTCCCACCACTCACTAACACAGAATCACCTGGGGCGATCGGAAAACTGCAGACACCTGGTTCTAGAGACGCTGGGTCGGCTGCGCTGAGACCTAGGCCTACGTGATTCGAACGTGGAACCAGGCTTGAAGCCACTTAGACTAATGCTGCCTTCCAGTTGCTGGTAAGTTATTGAAGTCTAAATGCATAATACATGTTCCATAAACTTATCCTGGGATTGTAAACTAATACACACTTTCCAGAAGACAACTTGACTAACACACACACACAGTGCTCCTCAGAGGCATTTAAGAAAACGAAACAAACTTTAAAAAATGAATCTATGCACTTTATAGTTTTCCTATTTAAATGTTAGATATTCTACAATTTGTAAAATAGAATGGTATATAGCCCTTAAATTATGAAGTAGAATATTTCACATGGCAAAATATTTATGCTACAATGGAAAAAGCAATGTAGATACAGTAAGCTTGCCTTTTGAAAACAAACTGGAAGGCTACCAGCACCACTGGGTGGAATTACCAGATGCTTTTCTTTGCCTTTACATTTTCCAGATTTTCTACAATTATATTTTTAGGTCAGAAAACAAAAAACACAAGCAGTTACTCATACCTGCTTTTACTTACTATTTTATTTTCTGGCTCTTCTGCATTCTTCCCTTTCTTTATAGTAATTTGAACTTTGTATTTTTTCTCAATCCATTGCTGAATCTGTTTACTCTTTGTGTCCAAATCATGTTGTCCAATGTTTGAAGAAAACGTTAGTTCCTTTGTCAGGGTCGGTCCTAGTTTGAAACAGTTAGACTTGGTGCCAGGACTATTTACTATCCACTGAACTTGATCACCCACACTTCATAAAATCTTAGCTTGCCACCGACGCCCTAATGGTCTTTTCATCTGATTTTAGTTTCACAGACGAGTAAACACTTTTTTAAACAGGAGAGACAGACATAAAGGTACCAATTTTTTACCTGACAAGTCTTTAAACATGAAATGCTTCCACTTAATGTTACTGTCATTTGAGGAAAGAACAACAAAAGAATAGTCCTTTATAAAAGGAGCAGATTTAGCTTTCTGATAATTGTCCCTATTTTTCTTTGGGATGTGCATCAGCATCTGGGAAGTGCTCTTCATCTGACTCCTTTTGCGGTGCCCTCCTAGCTACAGTGGGGTCATCAGACTGCGGCAGACAAGGGGGAGCTCGCCAGGTCCTGCATTTACTCACTCTGCCTCTGGAAAGCCTGACTGTCAGGCAGTTATCTTAAAGGGAAGGGACAGACTACTCATTAAAGGCACTGGGACATGAGAGTTTTCATATGTGGGAAACCCATAGAAAAGTCTCCCAAGACAGACCAACTGACTAAACGTGAAAAAATACAACTTTACAACAGAGGAAAAAGGATATGTTTGTGACCTCAGGCTAGGGGAATGATTTTCTTAAGAAAAAGTTGATAATTTCCTATATCAAAAACACTACTGGGTAATTAAAAAAAAGGGGCCAAAAAGTGAGAAATCTAACTGGGATAAGGTTTTGCATCATACAGAACAGAGAACTCTATAAATGAGGAAGAAAAGCCATGAAAGTAGAGAAAAAGGGCATATGGATAGGCCACTCAAGGGAAAGGAAACTCAAACGGTGACAGGAAATACCAGTTAGAACAGTAAGATATGGTTTCTTACCCATTGGCATGACAAAGATCACAGTCTGACAGTACCAAGTGTGGGTGAGCACACAGGGAAAGAAATTTTACACGCTACTGACATTCGCCCGATAGAATCTGGAGAACGCACAAGGAGACACTGACAGATATGCTCATTGTTCATAATCATGACAAACTGGAAACAAGCCCAATGTCTATGGAAATGGACTAACAAAACTATGGCATATTCCTATGATGAAATGTCATTTAGTAATTATAATAGCTATAGCTATTATATAAACACAGTTCTTGAAAACAACAGTGTGCCATTTATGATTTTCATGCATACAAAATCATCCTAAATACTGTTTATGAATATTTCTCTATGTAACTGGAGTTTAACACATGGACTGGATTGATACCCTGCGTGCATCAGAGTGAGCAGGGCAGGGAGGATGGAGCAGGAGAAGGGGGCACAGGGAACTTCAACTTTTCTGTAATGTTTTGTTTTATTTAAAAAGTCTGAAATATGACAATAACACTTGTTCATTTTGGATGGTGGGTAACAGGTGTTTACTATTATATTTTCTGGAGGCTTTTTAATTTCCAAAATAAATGTAATTTTTCTAAAAAAAGAGTTCTTTTATTAACAACTCCTTGCTTCCTTACAGCTCCTACTAGTTGGTCCTAGTTCTGTATCAGAACAAAATAATACCTTTAACACGTGAGCCCTTCAACTCTCTGAACACGGCAATGTGGCTTCTCCAGGCTGTTCAACGTTTTTTTCTGTGACGTAGTTTGATGTCCTTATCACCCTAGTTGGCCTCTTCTGAATATTTTTTGTTTTCCAGTCAACATCCTCGTAGTTAAATTCAGTGTTACAAAACTGAGACACAGAAAATGTGTGATTTTCTCAAGACACACAACCTCATTGTGACAGCTCTGGGACCAGTCTTCTGGCCCCTGTCCCATTGCATTTTCCTTAAAACATTTTCATAATGATCAGCCCTTATTAGGAATCATGAAAAACAAACATCTACACTTAATATCCAATTCATGGCTATAGTTTAAATGACAAGTCCTTTGTAAGCTGACTGGCAAAACATGTAAATGAGTGTTACTACGAATACTGTAACAAATACTTGGGCACGGAGATGCTCTATGAATCACTTCAGAGTTTAGAAAGTGCTTCCACGTAATTAACCAAACACCTCCACTGTAAAGATGAAAAAAATTGAGGAGGATAAATGAGTGGCCCAGGACAGGAACAAGAACTTGAATCCCTCTCTTCCGAGCCTCACTTCATTACACCCGTCAGTTACTCTGCCTGCCCTGGCCCGAGGAGACAAAGCTAAGGACAAGGGGAGAAGAGTTCCCATCATTTTGGTGGTGTTTACCTTGTTATTCCCTCATTTAACAAAGGTTTAAAGCAAGAGATGATGGACACAGGGCATCAAGGAAAAAAGAAAAAAGGAATGGAAATAAGGGAGAGATGAAAAAAAGACACTGGAAACAGAAATGAAACCATGAATTTTCCAGTTTTTCACTTCTCCACTGTCCCGAGGCACCTTGGCAAATGCCGGATTTAGCTGTGGACGTGCAGTCCTAAGGGAACAAACAGCAAAATACCCACCAGGCGTAGGTCTAGCCTTTCCGCTCTCTCTCAGCCGCAGCCGTTCTTCGTGGATCTGGATTCCCGTCATGAGCTGGTACTGCGGAGGATTGGTGCCGGGGTTCCTTCTGACGAGCCTCAGGTCTCGCTCGTCCATGAGTCGAATCACGTTTGCTCGGTGCATGTTCCCCAAATCATTGCCCTTCTCGTCAAGTACATGAATAATTCGCTCATTAATTTTCCTCCCAATATTACTAAAAGCTGTTTCGTTCTTTTTTTTCTTTTTTCTTTCATCCTGGGTGTCTTCAACAGTACTAAAAGCTTTTGCACGAATTAGGTAGGACAGTCTTGGGGCAGAAGCAATAAGGGACAATGGTGCAGGTACTGTCTTTTGCATGATGTATTTACCAAAACATCTTCTAGTGTAATTCTTTTCAGTCTTTATGATTTGTAATGTTAACCTCTTTAGGAAAACAGCAGCCATCCTAAAAAGTAGGGAGAAAAGTTGATTAAACTCATTTATTCCTGTGGTTTGATATAGTGGTACACGGAGCGTATGTGTGAGGCTGTGGGTACTATGTCATCTGTGAAGGTTACGGATCCATGCATAGGAAATTCATACCAATAACAGAGACTATCAAGTGACCATAGTCACAGTAACTCATGGTAGCACCGTTCCCAGTACAAGTTATTGTTAGAATAAACCATATTTGCATGGTGCTTTCATTTTCCAATTTTTTCTTCCCCCAATATTATCTCATTTGACTCTATTTCCCATGGATCTTGTAGTGCCAGCCTCAAAAGTAAGTATCAGGGGCTGGCCCTGTGGCTAAGTGGTTAAGTTTGCGTACTCCGCTTTGGCAGCACGGGGTTTTGCTGGTTCGGATCCTGGGCGCGGACACAGCACCGCTCATCAGGCCATGCTGAGGTGGCATCCCACAGGCAACAACTAGAAGGACCCACAACTAAAATATACAACTGTGTACTGGAGGGATTTGGGGAGAAAAAGCAGGGGAAAAAAAAGTAAGTAACATCCTGAGGGTTTATGTAGGACAATGCAGTATATAAAATCCTTGGTGATTTATAAACACCAATTCATAAACTTTTAATATAATTAACTGCTAACAATTTATCAGTCTATCGATGGAGCACTATCACGGGAAAGGGGACTCTGCATGAAGGAGGCTGACCCACTGGACGAACCAGCTGAGACTCAGGAAGGAGATGCGCTGACAGTACTCAGAGTGCTGACCTCAGACCGTGTAGACCGCTCACAAGGTAAGGAAGGCGTCACCACCAAATGTTAACTGAGCGTTAGGCACACACCACAATGCTGGTTTTACTTCATGGTTAGAACGCTGCACTGTAAGCGGCATTTTGATGTTTCAGTCGCTTCTCTACCATAACGAGTGTCTCTCTCCTTCCGTTCACACGTTAGGTAAAGCTTAGAAATGCAGGCTGAAGGGGGGACAAGAGGACGCAGTCATCTCATCTAGGGTTTGCTGAGAAATACCAGCAAATGAAGAACTCAGAGGTGTGCCTTGTCAAAGATGAAAGAGGGTAGGATGAGGTGCCTTAAGTAGCACTCCCCAAACAACGGTCCCGGGGCCACCTGCAGGAGAATCACCTGGGGTGTTTGTTAAAACTGGAAATTCCCTACTGTCCCTAGCTTTGATCCCATCCAGCTGTACAACCCACTGATCTGCCCCTGTCACCACCCCTCATGCCCTTGTTGATGATTGATGTGAAGGGAAAAAAGGCACAGTAAATTGAATAGAAAGTGATAGAATGTGTGTCTTCTCACATCCCCCCTGACCCAGCTTGCTAATACCCACATTTATTGCTCTGGCTCCAACCTCTCCTGTGAACCCCAAACTTGTAGAGTTAAACGCCTACCCAGCCTCTCCTCTTAGATATCTGACAGTCCCCCTAAGGTTAACACGTCCAAACTGAATTCTCGACCTCCCACCCTACACTTGCTCCTCCCTCAGTCTTCCCTGTCTCATATAATGACAACACGTCCTTCCAGTTGCTCAGACCAAAAATAAGCAAAGTTATCCTTGACTCTTCTTCTCTTAGCAATTCCTCAGCAGATCCTATTGTTCAACCTCTAAAAGCATCCCGGATCCACCCACTTCTCACCTTCCCCCCTGCTGTCGCCCTGCTCCAGAAACACCATCCTCCCTCCTGGATGACGGTACTGGCCTCCGGACTGCCCTCCCTGCTCCTGCCCGTGCCCCCTGTCATTTATTACCACCTGGCACACCGTGAGCCTTTTTAAATGTGTAAGGGAGATCACGTCCCTCCACTGCTGACAACCCCCACTGGCTCCCATCTCACTCAGGGTAGAAGGCAAGCCCAGACAAGGGCCTCCAGGGCCCTCTGTGACCCAGCCCCACCCACCTCTGCCCACAGCATCTTCCCAGCTTTCTCCAGCTCACTCTGTTCCAACCTCACTGGGCTCCTTGCTGCTCCTTGTAAACACAGAAAACACCCTTCCCCAGGGTCCTTGCACCCACAAGTTCCCTTCCCTCACACAGCTGCATGGTTCACTCACTGCAGGTCTCTGCTCAGATGGGACCGCTGGGCGAGGCCTTCCTTGTGCACTCGAACAGCACACCCCATCACCTTCAAACCCATTAACCTGCCTTTTAAAGAAAACCCCAGCCTGACATATTACATGTTTGTTTACACGTATCTTCACAATCTCTCCTCACAAGAACATAAGCTTCATGAGAAAATGCAACTGTCCGTTTTGTTCACTGCTGGGTTCCAAACACTTGGGCTGAGAGCCTGGCTCAGTATGTACGCAGTGAATGAATGCACGAGCCAAAGGAAAGAGCTAGGAAGGACGTCGGTGTCCGCTGGCATTTAACCTCTGGGTCTTCAGATGCGGCATTCCCCACCAAGACACACAAATGCGAAAAGCCACTTTCTTCACATTTCTAGCTGATATTTCAAATGCCCACCGACCTCAGTGAGATCTACGGCCAGATGTTTCATCCAGAGTGAATGAGATGAGTTACTTTCTAGTCATTCACTGGCTGGGGACTCCAGCTGCAGATGCTGTAAAGGCTCTAAGCCTGGAGCGAACTGGATTTTAAATAGCTGAGATACTTACTGTTTAATAAAAAACAGTCAGATATGTGTTGGTGGAGAAAGTCCCCAAACCAAAAAAAGCAGTAAAGTCTGAAGAGACCAGAGAAGCCTTTTTCCCATTTATCACTGGAAAATAGCAGCACCAAGTCTCAAATTTCCCTCTGAGTTAGGGCGAAATGAACAGTTACGGATGACAGCTAATGTGCTCCGTGCAACGAATTATCAACACATTAACATGGAAAATATAATTCAAAAGCTAGGATTTTTTTTTAAAAGTAAGCAAACAAAGTAGGCATAGAAAAAAATGAAAAGAAATTTATGAAAACTCTGGTTATTTGAGGTTGAAGACAAGTGATTTCTTTTCCTATTCTTCCTACTTATTATTTCTCACGTTTTTCATAAGGAGGAAGTATTTTTTAAAATAACAAAAAACTGTATTTATTTACAAAATAAAGACTATTTCAGAAAAATGATGTGGAGTTTTTTCAAAGCTTTAAAAACACTTTCCAAGAAGAAGAAAAGGTAAAGGGTAGAAAAATACTATGTTTTTTAAAAAAGTTATTTACCATTATGCAAATTTTTAAAAGCTTTACACTTTCTTGACTTATACAGAAACTAAGCTTCAACAGAAGCTAAATTTTGGCTTTAGATGAACAAAGTAGAAGATATATATGTTTCTTTAAAATAAAGCATTCCACAGATAAAAATATAAACCCAAAGTTAAGAAAAATCCTGTGGCTATTAAATTTGAATTGCAAATATCAACATAAATTCAAGTAATTAAAAAACTTTTTATTAGGAAAATTCTCAAATATGTACAGAAAGACTAGTGTAAGAAAGCCCTAAGCGCCCATCACTCAGCTTCCTCATTAACATCACATGGCCAAACCTGTTTCGTGTTGATGCCCCCCGCCTCCCAACCATCCATGAACTATTTCAACATAAATCTGATCTTATCAGTAAAGACTTCTGTATGTCATCTCTAAGAGGGGAGATCTCTTTTATCTTTTTAATAACCACAGTAACATTATCCCAACTAATAATCACTCCTTTCTAGCATCAAACATCCAGTTGGAAGATTTTCCTGTAGTGTAATTTTGTTTGCTGATGTTTCATTTATCGTGTGGTAGCATGAAGACACTCCCACTGGCCAAACGTGTGATAAGTTAAACAGTAAGGGATAATGACTGAAATTCATTTCAACACTCTGAATATGCAAAAATCTATAAAAAGGAAATATCATTTGCTACAACTGGATGTGACTATTACCCTGACTCTTTACTGTGAAAATGAGTAATTAAAGAAAAAGAATAAAGCATTTACCCTACCTTTTTAAGAAGACATGTAATCGTCCCGAGTTGATGAAGAAAAGCTCTTCTTTAGAGGAGAATGCCAGCTAATAAATGGAGAAGAAAAGTAAAAGCAATTTAAAAATCACCATTTTGCCACCGCAAATCAAATCATGGATTCAGGCAAGGATGGATGCAAATATCATGAGGTAAAAAGCTGAAGATGAACCAAGATACTCATGTGGTGCCAAAGGGTGACCCAAAGATCACTTCCAAATTGAAACAAGAAAAACACACTCTGGGCATCATCCTCGTAAGCAGAGGTGAGACCCAGCATCTCAGCAGGACAAGCTGACACCGCAGCGCGCCGCCTCCTGTGCTGTGGCAGGTGTCCGGTGCCTTCTGTGAAGCAGTCCTGCCTAAAAGGTTTAACCTGAACCTGCTCCACCTCCAGACTTAGCTTCCGGTGTCAAGGAACACAAGCACCAGACTTAGAGAGGAACAAATCAGATGACACCAACAGGAAACAATCTGACAAATACAGACTGCGGGACGTGACAAGCGGCTTGGCGTCTTAAAAAAACTCAGTGCCACTGGGAATAAAAAGACAGGGGAGGGAGGCTATTCTTGAATAAAAGACTAACGAGACAGAATTATAAAATGCAGTATGTTTGAAAAAAGCAACTAAAAAGACATGTTGAGATAAAGGAGGAAATGTAAATATGGATTAGATTCTTGGTGGATTAGATACTATCAGAGAAGTGTGGTTAATTTTCTTAGGTGTGAAAATGGCATTCTTAGGAAAGGAATGCTGAAGTATCTAGGGCAGAGTGTCATGACATCTGCCACTTACTTTGAAATGGTTTGGCAGAAAATAGAAATGCAGTTACGGCAAGATTTGCTGAATCCAGGTATATGGGTGGTTAGTTATTAGTCTTTCAACTTCTCTGTATGTTTAAATTTTTTTAATAATTAAAAAGTTTTTTTAAAAAAGACTCCACAGCCTACAGGAAGGAAAAAGTTCACTGGCCATGCCAGTATTATTCCAGTCTGTATAAGTTATATACTTCGCCATAATTTAATAAATTGGCATTGTGGCTTTATATATCTTTAAAAATATCCTCTTCGGGGGCTGGCCCCGTGGCCGAGTGGTTGGGTTCGCGCGCTCCGCTGCAGGCGGCCCAGTGTTTCGTTGGTTCGAATCCTGGGCGCGGACATGGCACTGCTCATCAGACCACGCTGAGGCAGCGTCCCACATCCCACAGCTGGAGGGACCCACAACGAAGAATATACAACTATGTACTGGGGAGCTTTGGGGAGAAAAAGGAAAAAAATAAAATCTTAAAAAAAAAAAAAAAATCCTCTTCATTAGTTTCAAGCCTATGTCTAAGTGAAGCCTATGTCTAAGGAACTTTACAAATTTAAAATTCTGATTTTTTTGTAATGTAAATCACCTTTATTTCTCCATCTAGTTTTCATCACACCAAAGTCTAAAAGTGTCACACCACCATAAATGGTGGTGGTTTCGGTTTGAAGCAGAACTTGTACAATTTTTTGCTAACAGTTAGAAGTTAACACGTCTCTTTTAGAGTAGTGGTTCTTAGAAACCGGAGGCCTAGCAACGTCATCTGGGGATGCTTTTTCAAAACATAAGGTGTTTCCTTGCCCCTCTCCTGTTAAGAACCACTGTATCAGGACCCCCAGAAAAAGATGACATAAGAAAGTGAGTAAGAAAACATTATACTATAAGTGGGGTCAAGCAGTTTAAGCTAGGATATCTGGGATTACCTTTAGCCTTTCGAGGTTGATGCAGAACAGGAAGCCATGTTCTCTGATGAAATGTCTTTGATACTTCAGTCAAATAAATAATAGGCTGGATGAACCAGGAGTCTAAATTAAAATAAAAATGCTCATGTTCTTATCACACATTTAATCACTCATACTCCCACGACTATCCTTTCTGAGACGTCCAAAAATATTTTAAAAGCCAATTAAGTCAGTTACTTAAAATGCATAATTTTATAGTATGAGATATTCATTTCTGATTCCATGATTACTCAGACCTTTTTGAAATCATGCTGTGCTGCATGAGTCTGCATCTATTAGCAGTTTCAAACTCAGCAGCTGACTCCACATTCTGGAAAGAAACACCTAATTTCTGTGTTGTTGTTCCTTATTTCCTTGAGATTGGGTCACTGAAAAATCCCGTTATCTTCCAAGGACTGGAGGCTGAACTGACAAATGTCCCAAAGCCCCTTGACGACTCTGTGCTCTATTTTCTCTCTTTTAGCAACTCCTGCTACTTTCAGTCTCATCTCTCTTCTTGGACCTCTTCAGTATCATCACTTACTTTCCTAGGACAATGTACGAAAAAATATCAATCGCATTATTCCAATGCACACAACACAGAGGAATTTTAATGTTTGACCCACGCATTCCATAAGGAATTGAAATGATTTAAATTTTAAGCCATAAAGTGGGAAATCATGAAGTAAATATGTGGCTACTTCCACATGTTGTGTATTTCAGGTGAGCTTAGAGATGTGTTCTCTACATTTTCACATTAGTCTTTGGTTGTCTAAAATGAACAATATTCTTTGAGGACAATTTTCCCCAACTATTATGAGAATGTTTAAACATACAGAAAAGATGAAAGACTGTAGAGTGGACACCCCAATACCCATTCACCCAGATTCTACATGTTGCTCTCCCTGCTTTATCTATCCATCCATTTACTCCTCTTTCCATCCATTTTATTTATGTTTTGATACACTTCAAAGTAAGCTGCAGATATTGGGAAACTTCATCCTCAAAAACTTCAGCATGAATATCATTAACCAGAGTTCAATATTTGTTTACAATTCTTGTCGTTTTCTTTTGAGGAAAAATTTACATACAAGGAAATGTACAAATCTTAAGCATATCATTTGATTCATTAGTTTTGACAAGTACAAACATCTCTGTAAATAAAACTCCTATCAACCTGCAGAATATTACCGTCACCCCAGAAAGTTCCCTCATGCCTCTTCCAAGTCAATCCCCATGCCCATCCAGAAGCAGGGACTGTTCTGATTTTTCTCCATCTGGGTCCATTCCATGATTTCATACAAATGGAATCCAACAGTATGTACTCTCTGTTGTAAGGCCTCTCAGCATGTTTTTGAGATTCATCCATGTTGTTGCACGTATCATTAGTTTGCTCCTTTTTATTTCTGAGAATTGTCCCAGTATATGACTATACCATAATTTTTATTTTTATTTTTTATTTCATTTTTTGAGGAAGATTAGTCCTGAGCTAACATTCACTGCCAATCCTCCTCTTTTTGCTGAGGAAGACTGGCCATGAGCTAACATCCGTGCCCATCTTCCTCTACTTTATATGTGGGACACCTGCCACACCGTGGCTTGATAAGTGGTGTGTAGGTCCGTGCTGGGGAGCCAAACCTGCAAACTCGGGGCCGCCGAAGCGGAGTGCGCGGATTTGACCACTACACCACTAGGGTGGCCCCATATACTGCAATTTTTATATCCAGTGTCCAGTTGATGAACACTTACGCTATTCCTAGTTTTTGGCTATTACAAATAAAGCTGCTGTGAACATTACTGTACAAAAAAGACCAAACGATTATTCTCCAAAGGACAGCTGCATTCCCTTTCTAATATAGTATTCTGCATTACCTCTTCACAGGTAGCCCTTATGATACATTATTCCACATTACCTCTTTAGGAGGTACTGATAAGGTATTTGTAAGGCAACTTCCTGGAACATGATTTAAATGTGTGGTTATGAGAGGGCCCTATCTTGTACGAAAGTAAACTGCTTGCATGCATTTTGAAATTACATAGACTGAAAAGATGAAAATAACTTCTCTTACGTGAAAGTGTTCACGTACTGCCTGTCTTTCCTATACATCTGATATTCACAAGCTCTTATCGATACCGATTCTTTCCAGGGAGGCTGGATCGAAGTTACATAGATCCTAGTGAAATAAATACTTGTGAAATTAATTTTGCCAATGCCTAGGACTTTAAGAATCCTCTCTGACACCTTCCAAAGGAGCTTCACAAAGTCCTTGCTTCTGCCTGCAGACCTGCAAACTGCCCCACCTGCCCGATTGCAGCTGGAGTTGTGCAGCCTTGATCCCAGGGGACTGCATCATGACACTCTCCCTTGGCTCTGGCTTTGCTCTTCCAGGACCAGCACAAAGTACTCTCTATACCGAGGCCCGCTCTTTGAGAAAACACTGATTTGTAACACTAGAAAAAGCCAAGATATATCTTTGGCCAATTTCTTAACCACACTTCTTTAGCCATAAAATTTTTCATTTATTTTACTTTTTCAGTTATTTATTGAAATAACTATCCAGAAAACATTTTTTAAAAAGCTTTTACATCCAGAGCTAGACTCAATATTAAAAGTTGGACTTATTTTTGTACGTTAATCTTCTAAACGGTCATCTGCTCTTCCAGAACGCCCTATCTCAGCGGCCAGCATGATGGTCCATTCCGAGCCACAAGTCGTCTTTTCTGCTTCTGCCCTCCCTCACTCTCACAGCTAATCCAACACCAAGTCTCATCAATTTTACTTCCTAATACCACTCCACTCCATCCACCTCTCTCCACACCCACTGCCACCGCCCTAGGATAAGACATTTTCATCTCTTGTTTGCATTCCCATTAGTCTCCTTCCTAGGCTCCTACACCGCACTTGAACCCTGTAATCAATTCCCGCCTCTGCACTGCGGTCACCACCCCCAGTGCTCTCTCCACCTTAAATTGCCCTGCGACGACCAACATCTTCTATGAGGCCAAAAGGCCGTTCCCACCTCTCCACCCTCGTTATATACCAAACTTCCTTCCCTGCCGAAGCCACAACGGCCTTTCAGATTCTGGAAATGCTCTTCCCCTTGGTTTAGGAAACACCAGATGCTTGCCTGCTGCTATCATTCTTCTAATTACCTCCCTAGCTAAGCCACACCTCCCTCCTCCCTGTCTCCCGCCCCCATCTGATTGTTGAGCTCAACATTAAATGCTTCCACAGTAGGGTTTCTTTCCTTTATGGCACTTACTACAATTACAATTTTGTGATTACCTTATGACCGTCTCTCTCCTTCACTAGATGGTAATTTCTATGAAGCAGGGAATGAATCTCATTTATCCTTTATTGTATTGTGCCTGGCACAATAAACAGTAGTTCATTTTCCAGAACCCTCTCCACTCTATCTACTTTCTTAGACTGAGGCCTCTCGTGACATGGACTTGGAACTGCGGCTTTTCAGGGAGAAAACTTCTCAGGAGTCTTATACATACATGAAGCCTACTAAATGACAAATGGGGGAAAAGGAAAAATCCCACAATCCCTTAGCGACCTTCCCCAACAAAGCTTCCTCCGGGGGCTGCAAGGAGCAAGGCAACAGTCCCGTCTGCCCTTCCCGCTCCGGGGCAGAAACCAGGACCAAGCGGCCAGGAGCGCTCCGAGAATGCACACCCGGTCACGTGCACCGGCGGCGGCCACGCCCACCCCGGAAGGGGACCTGCGGCGCGCCTCGGCTGGAGAAGGGCCCCAGCGACGTAAGGCGTGCGTGCGTACGTGCGCCGGGATGGCGAAGCGGAAGGGCCAGGGGACTGAAGGAGCGGCTCCGGGCTACCGGGACAGCGGCTTGCGCCCGAAGTCAGCTTTAGCGCCTGGCTGAGTCCCCGACCCGCGGCAGGGCCTGCGGGGCCTCTCTGCGTCCCGCTCGACGGGATGGGTGGCCGTGACCTTCCAGGGACACGGCCGAGGGCAATGTCGCTTCCTCCACAGGCACGTCCCCAAGACTACGTCCTCACGCCGCAGGTTCCCCCGCTGCGTGCTCAGCGCCCCTCGCCCGTAGCTTTACCTGTACCGGCCGGCGATGAGCAAAGTCTGGCAGAAGGAGCCGGTAAACGGGCTCCGCCGTGAGACCCCTTCGCTTTCCGTAGTGGGCGGGGCTTCGCCCGGCGTCTTTTAAAGGAAAGGTGACGTGGGAGGAGCGCCTTTCCAGCTGGCGGGATAAATACCTCCGACAGAAGGTGCGGGGGGCGCGCAAGTTCCTGCTGCTTAGAGGGGCGTCTCGGACTCTCTGCCGCGCTTGCGACCGTCAGCGGCTCTTCTCGTTACGTTACGTTGACGCCAGCCTCCGTGCTTCTACGTGCCCACTGGGGCTTACAGAGGCTTGTTTCGTAAACGTCTTTTGTTTAGTAAAATGCTGTTTTAATTTCATGTTTAATAAACTGTTTCATAAGCGTCTTATAATTATTGTGCGTCGGGGAGCCCTGCCCCCTGTTTGCAGGTGAGCAGACGGAGCCGGGCGCTAAGAGGTTGCCCCGGCGGCGTCGGTGACTGCGCTCGGTGACCGCGCGGGGCCGCCGGGACAGACGGAGGGGGCCGGCGGGTAAGATTCGAGCGGAGTTGTGCTTGGGGGGCTGGGAACCGCTCATCCGTTGTCCGTGGGGTTGCGGGGGTCGCGCACACCCGCTGGGGCAGGGCCGACGCCCCGTTGTGGTCCGTGGTCCGGGGCCCTCAGGTGCCAGCCTCCTGCCGCGCTCGCCTCCTCTCCGGTGGGAGGGTCCTCGGTGGCGGAGTGGGGATCTGCAGTCGTGACAGCGAAGCCGCCCGAGTGGAGAAGACTCGCGTTTATCCCATGGGAGGAAATACGTTTATACACTGGAGTCCAGCGGAACACACTGCTTTGTCTATTCTCATTAAATAACTGCTCGAATCAGGTGTTACCTTCCTTATTACAGATGAGGAAACTAGTTCAGCCTGAAGTAGCTGCTTGGGAGCAAGGACCGAGGCTCCGTTTCCTCATCACGTCCACGGCGTCTGGCACGGAGGCGCTGATGTTGGCTGAAATAGTGAAGTGAACCCAGACGCAGCTCGTGTGTGTGACCCGAAGTCCGAGGTTAGCGTTTGCATGTTGATCCTTTCCAAGCTAAACAAGAACTAGAGATTCGTTTTATTCTTCCTCGATACCACGATGCAAGTTTGTGTAGTGTAGATGTGGGGACAGAGTGACCAGCACGGTACCTTGGCAAATGGTAGGTGCGCAGCATTTCTAAGTGCGCCGTTTATAGCATTTACCTACGGGCCTGCCAGGCTCTGTGGTAAGGGCTTTACTAATAGGAGTCATTGAATCCTCAGGACAGCCTTGTTACCCCATTTCACGGAGGACGGAACTGAAGCATAAAGAAGTTAAGTAATTTGCCCAAGGACACACAACTAGTAGAGAATCAAGAATAAAAAGACCCAGGCAGCCTGGTGCCAGAGTTGGTGCTCTGAATGCCGGATGTTCCTTCTGCTGCTGAATAAAGAAGAGCGAAGCCAAGTTCCAAGTCCGGGAGGATACTGAGCGTAATGTGTAAAATTGATGGAAGACTTGAATAGCTAAAGGAAAGACTTGAAATTTGGTAAGATGAGGATGTGAATTAAATTCACACCCAGTGATCTTGCATAGCCCCAGCTCCTGCCAGCATCCAGTTTGTAGCCCCTCTTTGAAGCCCCATCTCTAAGTGTCCAGAGTAGATGCTTTGGGAGATTTTCTAGACTGCCGTTGTCAGATGTCTCAACAAGAAGGAGATGCTTTAGTATTCCTGGAAGGAGAGGAACAGAAAAGGGGTGGGCGTTAGAGACCTGCCCTCAGACAGAAGCTGTTTTTTTCATCTGCTCCCTTGAACTCTGCTTTGCCCTCCAGCTCAGTGGGACACGGCAGCTTTTAAAGAGCCTGCCTTGGGCTCAGCTCTGTCCCGGCAGACTTTGCAGACTCTTGAATAAAGACGGTAAAGCAGGCAACTGGCCCTCCTAGGACCCTTCCCTATATTTATGGCCTCTACTTGTGGAGGCATCCTTCTTGGTTTGGGGAGGTCATGTTACTGTGCCGTAAACTATCTGGTTCAGTATGTGCATAGAGGAGGACTCTCGGAGGTCTATAGAGCTTTCCCAATTATTATTGTTTCTACCCATAATTTACAAAAAAAACGAACCGAAAAATACCAAAGTGTAACTCAGTAAGATTCAAATCCTGGGGGCTCTAAAACGTCTACGTTTTCTTCCACGATGAGATTCCATGGTTGGTCCCTGAATGACACATTTTCTCACACAACGCCTATTGTGGTGTTTTGCTCTGATGAAGGATTAAAGGAGATATTTTGTCCCTGTCCTTGCCTGTCATCTTTCAGAGTCACCTCTCTCTCCGCTGGCATGGAGGGAACCTTCCGAACAAGGAGACGTGAACAAGGAGACTCGTAAGAGGCAGTTACTTAGCCCGAGGTCGTTGAGGTTCAATATATCTGTTCCACAAAGTAATTATCCTATGGGTGATTCCGTTAAGAAGTTACTAACATTAGGCTGTGACTTCATGATGCCACAATGACAGCAACAATTACTTTAAGAAGCTAATGTTAAACTAATCAAAATCCTAGGTTTATTTTGAAGTTACGTAGATGTGGCAAAGCCTGGGTGGGTTCAGATATTCAGCATATTCTCCAACAAATAGTTGTGAATGGATCATAGGTAGTTAATCTACACCTTCCTCCATTAGGTTGTAAGTTCTTATCAGGGCAGTTTTGCTAAAATGGGGGAGCCGAAGTCTTATGTGTCAGATCTATGCAGTGCCAACTAAATCTGGCTGAGAGCAGTTGTCTTGAATGGCAGCAACCTCTCATCACAGAGCCAGTTTGAATAGTTGAGAGGGTCCATGCTCTCCTGAGTTTATGTTGACAGACTTGTCAAAAAGGACACGGAAAGCAAGGTGCGCAGGGAGCTCTGGCTGAGCGTGAGGTCGCTCAGGACAAACCTCCTGGAGATGCTCTCAGCCCAATCCTGTGTCTGCTAGCATCACATCAGAAAGCTGGTGGCCTCACCGAGTGTCTGCCGTTTATCCTCAGGCAGAACTGTGATTAATCCATTCCAAACACGTAAACATCCAGAAACAACAACAAAGAAAGAAAACTCCAGGCGAGGAGATTTAGCCCTCCCTCAGGAGCTCCTGTCAATGTTTTAAAGGACTTAGGGGTCTTTTCCTTTAAGTAACCAAAATCCCTCGTGTGGCTACTTCTGCCAGTTCCCCAGAGGAGCTGGAGAACATCTGGTGACCACATCTGTGTTAAACCCTTTATGTGCTCTCAAACTATTATTTGATTCAGAATAAATTTCTTTATCATGTGTAAGATTTCCCATAACATTAGACTCCAGATTAATCATTTCTCTTGTCAAAAAATGATGGCCCCAATTATTAAAACATGATGGTGGTTGTGAATGAGCAAAATAAATTTGTCTGAAGTGAATGACGTAATGAATTTTTTAAAAAGCTTTCATGTCTGCAAAATAAAAGAGTATTTATATATAGAAGGTCCATTTATCTTCTGTGAAAAGTCTCTTTTGCAACTGAATGAAGCAGAAAACAGGTTCAAAAGTCTCCTTTGGAAAAACAACAGAGCCATGTGTTTCCATTTCAAAGGGATTGAGTTTTGGGGTGATTCAGTTAACTTTGGTCATTTTGAAACCCTTAATGAAAATAATTCCCATTACCCTCATAGGACATCATGCAGAAATATAAAGAGCTAATACAAGAAACCTTACAAAACATTACACAGTGTTTACTACTGTGTAAATCAGAGCAAAACAGGACCAAGTTATTAGTGTTTTACATTTTAAATAAAACTCAGTAATGTTTTCAAACACCCAAATGAGATCTTCTAGTTACGAGGCTGTATAAGGAAGGCAGTACTGACAGCAAATGTAATGTTAGTGATAAAACAAGTTCGTATTCTTACTGTTTCATATCTTTGAGGGAAATGGAATTAAAGGCAAATTATCCCATTTTGGAGGGTTCCTCCGATGTGGAGTTTGCACGTTGACTGTACAGGGAGACTCTCCACTGTACGTTTCCGTCATTGTTCGGCTGCTCTCCCCCGAAAGTTGCTAGGGTCCTCTGCAAAGATTGTAAAGGCTGCTTTGTTGGCAGCCTGGGATGCATCCGTGCCCTCACCAAAGTGGAAGTGAAAGCTCTCAGTTTTCCTTCTTTCTTTTTTTTTTTGCAACAGTAAATCTACTAATTTTACAGTCAGTTGCACAACAATAGGTTAATTTGTGTGAAGTCTGCGTTCACAAAGAAAACCCAAACTTCAGGGGCTTGAATGCCTGGAACTGCAGTGTGATCGCTGAAGGGTAGACTCGCTCCCAACTTGCTCTGGAAGGATGCGGGCAGCCCACTGTCACCTGCTCTTCCGCACAGGTGCTGACCCCTCGGTCGATGCAGGGCCTCCTGATGGGGTAGCAGGAAGGCTGGGCTTTTGTGTGCCACAGAGAACGCTTTTGCAAGGACTGGGCTGGTTTTCTCCAGCAGCCACAGGAAGCAGAAGAAAGAAAAGAGTAAGGGCCACTGTGAGGGTCAGAGTGGGTTAAATTTAGTTAACATCAGAGGTTATAGCTTTTAACAAGAACTTCGAGAAAACTTATTCGAAGATGCAATTTGGTTCTTCTTTGTCAACTTTTCTTTTTTTTTACCCTATTGATCGTGACGGCTTAACAAAGTTTTTATATGCTAGAGGTTTTCGTCCTTTAGGGAATAAAGGACTGTGTTCCTAAAAAGAGATGCAGGTGGAGAACCTTATTATAAAGCTTCCATGATTTTCAAATTGGGAGCTTTAAAATAGTCTCCCTGCTTGACTAAGTCAAAAATAATTTGTGAGGGTTGTTGAAAAAAATCCCCATTAGAAATGGAGGAATGTTTCAGCAGTCAAATGCAGAGGCTCAGTTTTCTAGAAGCTTCTTTGTGTGTATCTTATTTTCAACCATTCTAGTATAGTTTTCCCAGTTGTTATTCACAATTACCAAAGAGGCCTCTTAAGTTTCCATATGTGCATTTCTTTAAATTTAGAGCGTAATATTGGACAGAACTAGTTGCTTATTGTATTTCTATGTAAGCAAAAAAGATGGCCACAGATTTCTGTGTATGTCATTTATACTCTTGTCATTCTGTTACTCCACATTTTCTGTTCAAGGACTGAATTGTTATGGAAATTGGTCTTTCAAAAGGGAGTCGTGTAAACTCGAGCCTTTCGATTGGAAACTCACACCTTTCAAAAGGTGTGATTACCCAGGACTGACCGATGTTGAGTGTCTTGCCTCATAGGAAGGCCTCATGTATTATTTAGCTTCATTTCTACGATAAATAAGAGGCTTGACTTTTTTGGAGGGACTGTATGCGTTCATTTAGCTGAGGTTTTAGAATGCTGGGCTTGGATTTCCAAGCCTTGTTTTCTATCCGATGGCGAGCAGGGTAAGCGGAAGGTACACATCTGAGTGCTGTACTGTAATTTGCATTTGACAGCGTGTTTGTTTTAGGTAGGGTGAGGACTCAGTTGTTATTTGGGAAATAAGATGATTTGTATATGAGAATCTTCTGGATACCTAAGCTTACCTCTCAAATGAACACCAAACTTCTTACCATTTTGAATAAGAGTATTTTATATGATGTATCACAAGCTTTATTGCTTTCTGAAACGTGGTATAATGAATGTTTTTTTGAAGAATGGGATATCATTATGACTATCCATATTATATGGTGGTATATAATACCGTCACACCTGTATTAAATGCCGCTGCACTGTGTGGCCCAAACTGTCATAGTTTTTGAATTGGCAATTCTACTTTTCATAGGTTGTGTTACTCCTCTCTTGCCGTTATACTGTTAGCTACCCTTTCTTGTTGCTGTAATTGCTTACCTAAGTTTGATAGTTCTTCCCCCAAAATTCTGCTCAGCGTCAAATTTGATCTCACCTGGCCAAACGCAGGTGTTGCTTAAGGGCCCTTCCGGCTCTCTGTCTCATCTTATCCTAGATCAGCCCACATGCCACAGCCAGGGTAACCTGGTTTGAGTAAAGCTCCATTCACATCATTTTCTTGCTGAAAACACTTCTGGAGCTTTTCCTGCGGCCTGCCTGCTGGATTGGGTTGTGCTGTGGCGCTCTGGCGTTTATGGCCCTCTGCGGCATGTCTATAGCCTATTGTAGCTGACAAGTCAGTCAGTTTGTCTGCTCTGCCCAGCCCCTTTCTCAGTCTCCGCTCCTGCACATGGCCCTCGGAAGGGGAGCCTTACCGTCCGGAAGTCCTGCCCCCGTGCCCTCTTTCTGTTCACAGCTGACTGGACCAGGGGAGAGGCCTGACCTGCAGGAAACCAGTCCACCGACTGTGACAACTTCCAGATTCAAACTGGGAGATTTGTTAGGTGTCAAAGAGTACTTGTGGCAGGGATACCAACTGGATGTCCATCCTCCTCTTTCCCAGGTTTTAGCTGGGACATAGCTGCCCAGAATAAAGACAGTATGTGCACTCCCTTACAGATAGGGCTGGCCGTATGACCAAGTTCTGGCCAGTGGAGTATATGAAGTGGGATAACAGTAAGTTCTGGGAAGGTCCTCATTTATGCTTGTTATCCTGGTATAATTATTAATAGTGAAGACTTCTCTCATGATGGTTCCAGTTTAGATGGCTTATTACACGGTCACTCTAAATAAGCAGATATGTGCAACTTCCAGAAAGTTCTCTCAGAAAGAGAGTGTGCTCTTCTCCCCTTCCTTTTTTCTGCTGGCTGAAAGGTAGACATGATAGCTGGAGCTTGGTCAGCATCCTGGAGCATGAGGGGCTCATGAAATGGAAACCATGCGTGGTAGAGCAATGAGATAGAAGGAGCCGGAGTCCTGACACCATGGCACACCATGCCTCTGGATTTCTTGACTGTGAGAAACAAGCTTTTATATTGCAGCTGAACCTACTCCTAACCGACACAGTGCCTGAGCTAAAAAGGCTTATAGAGTTGTTTATTTCACAGTACAAGCCCATGCCACGTGCAGGCTGGAGTTCTTCAAGCAGATGAGTTGGTTTGCAGAGAGAAGTAGGAAAATGGAATAGACCTCTAGACAGAACTACATGGAAAGACAAGGGCCTGTGGGGGCCCTGTGAGAAATGGGGGCAGGAGACTTCATTTCTGCCTTTCTAATGCCAGTCCCCGTGGGGTCCCCCGGTCTTCATTTCCTGTCTTTCGATAACTCTTCGGTGGATTTTCTCGTGGTAACTTTTTGTTCATTGCAGCCAGACAGCATCTTCACAGCTGTGACTCCCTCTTCACCCCGCACTGCCGAGCAGCCAAATGACTAGCTTGTGTTCCCTAACCATATGCCTGTCCATGCTCTACCTACTGCCCGGAATACGGAGCCCTCTTTCAAGCCCTAGCCCAGGTACCACCTCTTCCCTGAAGCCCTCCCTTAGCCTGACTGAATGAATTTCTCCCTTTCTTGGACCACTGTCATTTTATTTTTGCTTCTTCTGTGGCATTTATTTTTCTTTGTCTCCTAATAGAGTTACTCGGCATCTCCTGCCCTCCACATTGTCAGCTGCTTAAAGGCAGGGACTGCATCTTTGCTAGCTCTTACGTCATCTGTAGTTTTATGTCGCCTGAGGCCCACGTATCTCTAATGTACGCTGAGTATTTGTTGACGTTGTGGGCAGTAAAACACACAGCTAGCCTATTCAAATGGTCTCTGACCATTTGAGAGAAAGCGACTCTCTGTGAATAGGTGTGCGAGCTCCGTGCAGGTCTCGTGTCTTTTAGAGGCTTTCTTCTCCTTTCTGGCTTTGAGTTGAGAGGACTTAACAAGAGACCATGAGGTATTTTATCACAGTTTTAGGAGGAACCTTTCTAAGCCCCTGTGGGAAGCTCTGCTGAGATAGGCATCTTTGATAGAAACAAACTCCTTGGCTAAGCATGCTTACTACTGTAGTAATTGACACTAATTGAATTAGAAAGTCTAAACAATTGATGAAAAAAATCCCAGAGAAAGTCTGTGTCTCATAAAGGAGTAGCTGGGTCTTTGGATTTCCTTGTATGAGTTATTACATTATAGACTCTGTAATTGCAACCTACACTCCATGTAATCATCATCATCATTGTCAACAAGATTATTAAATGATCGCATGTGTAACCTTGGGCTGACCTTGCTGCCTCTAAGACAGGAAGTTCACAAAGCAGTAGAAAATTCAGTCTAACTACTTCATTAATTTTCTGTACATAATTGATGGATTTTTATGACTGATTTGGTCAAATGTTTTGGTTTTAACGTTCACAGTAAAAAAACAGACATCCTAAAATGGATCCATGTGTAAGTATAATTGCAACTTTATTACTGTAAGAGCATGTGACAATAATGGGGACTAATGAAGGAAAAGGTGTGGGTGGCTCACATCTACGATGCATCATTTATAGGCTGTAATGGACAGCCTTTGACAAATTATAGCACTCCCTTCACACTCAACCATCGTGTCATGACGCACTGGTGTGCTTAAGTTTTTAATATTAATAATCATTTAAGTCACAAAAGTTGCCACGGATTTTAGTTATTTAGTTTTATTTTTTACAAATTAGAATGGATTTGAAGTTATTCTTTCTACACTTGGCCTCTAGCTCACTTGCCTCCTTGAATGGGGGAGAGAGAGCCTCTGAGTTACAGGAGGAGCTGCGTCTTATCCCAAACCTGGTTAGACCAGGCTGGCGCATGCTTCCTGGACACCCAGAGGGTGGCCAGAAGGCTTGCGCAGGAGCTTCGTCACACCCGTGTGGGGCTGCCCCAAAGGGAGATAACTGCTTTCCCAGGCAGAGGGGACAGCATGGATGAAAGGTCAAAACCACGCTGAGAAACACCTTAATGTTAATGTAACAACGTAACAAAGTCAGAGAAGAAAACACAGGACAAGGAAGAATTCTCCCAGTGTAGAGAGGTCTGGAGAGTCACGTGGCCAACTGCTGGTTGCCAATAAGGCTGAGCAACTGGGAGTGCAGACCTGGAGCCAGGGGCCTTAGGTCAGCTGATTCGGTGGCTGGTCCAGTTACTTACTCTCTGTAAACCTCTGTGTCATCGTCTGTTATACGGGGATGACAAAAGTATCTTCCACATAGGTTTTTTAACATTTAAAAAACACACACAGACACTCATACAAACACATGCAGTCCCTGGCGCATGCGGGTGTTCAACAAATGTTAGCTATTAAAGTAACCAACAGAAAACATGCTCATGAAAAGTAAAAGTGTGTCATTCAAAGAAAAGACTTGGATAAGCCTTTTAGGAACAACAGCAGATTCAATTGTATTGGCTGAATTTTCCCTGATCCCAAACCAATCTTTTTCTATCACCTTTTAATTTCCTTATTTGTAATCTGGTTTAAAGCTGGGTTATAAAAGCAATCTTCCTCATTTTCTCTTGTTTTTATTCATTTTTCTTAATGCCCTGTTATTGTAATACCTGGTAAGCATGTTATAGCATGGCTTAACTTTCCTAGGCTTCTTTGATTGAGTGAATCTTTTGTTTACAAGGAGCCTATGAATTTGTGTACATTTTTTAGTTACTGCCTTTTCAAGGAAACTGAATAGTTGAATTTAAAATGGAATGGTGATGACAAAAAAAAGCATTAAAATAACGTCTTAAGGGGCCGGCCCCATGGCCGAGTGGTGAAGTTTGTGTGCTCCACTTTGGCGGCCCAGGACTTCACCGGTTCAGATCCTGGGTGCAGACATGGCACCGCTCAACAAGCCACGCTGAGGCAGCGTCCCACATGCCACAACTAGAGGGACCCACAATTAAAAATACACAATTACGTACCGGGGGACTTTGGGGAGAAAAAGACAAAAATCTTTAAAAAAAAAAACCATATGTATTTAAAAAAAAAGTTTTAAATCTTGACAGTGAATGAATTTAAGGATTTAAAAATTGAAGGAGAAATTCAAATCAAAACTACAATGAGATACCACTTCACATCTACTGGAATGGCTAGAATCAAAAAGAAAAACAATGCCAAGTGTTGGCAAGGATGTGGAGAAATTGTACCCTCATAAATTGCTGGTGGAAATGTAAAATGGTGCAACTATTTTGGAAAACAGTCTGGAACTTTCTTAAAAAAGTTAAACATAGACTTACGATATGACCCCAAAATTGTATTCCTAGGTATCTAGCCAAGAGAAATGAAAACACATGTCCACACAAAAACTTGTACATGAATGTTCATAGCAGCATTATTCACAATAGCCAAAAGTGGAAATAACCCAGATGTCCATCAACTGATGAATGGATAAACAAAATGTGGCATGTCCATACAATGGAATACTCTTTGGCCGTTTGAAGGAATGAAAATACTAACACGTGCTACAACATGGATGAACCTCAGAAACATTGTGGGCAGTGAAAGAAGCCAGTCACAAAAGAACACACTGTTTTTCCAGTTATATGAAATATCCCAAAATGGCAAATATAGAGAGACAAAATAGAATAATGGTTTCCTAGATCAGGGGGTGGAAATGGAAAATGATTATGAATAGAAAAGAATCTTTTTTTAGAGTGATGGAAGTGTTCTAAAATTAGATTGTGGTGATGGTGGCTTAGCTTTATAAGTTTACTGAATTCATTGAATTGTACACTTAAAATGGATTGATTTTATTGTATGTAAATTTTATGGTGTGTATTGATGTTATATATCAATATGGCTATTTAAAAAATAAATAAAAAACCAAAGGAAACATTATTTTAATAATAACATAATTAAAACACTTCTAGGAAAATGCTATTATATAACAAGATTGTCATTTTACCAAATTTCTGTTCTTAGTGTTGCATCTGTTTTATCTTAATAACCTGTAAAATGCTCATTGGGATGTCAAATATGAACAGCGTTTTTATTTTCCTAAAATTATGTAAAAAAGTAGTTTGTATTTATTTCAATTTATGAGGTGTTAGGAATATATTTATTTTCCCCAGTGAGTTGGTATTTCATGGAATTCAGGGCACTCAGATTTTATACTTTTGCCTTAGCAATTTAAAAATATAGCAGTATTTTCATGAAGTTTGTTTAAAAAGTGTCATAACTTTAAAATATCATTTTGGTTACTGTCGATAGAATATTATGTAAAATGAAAATTAAAACGCAGGTAAAATTTGATTAGGTTATATATGAGTCAGTTTTAGGGAGAGAGATTTTATAAATTCAGGCTGTATAAATGGAATTTCTTTTATAAATTAACCTGTATAAACAGTAAAGCTTATTATTCCACAAGAATACAGATATCTTGTTTTTACCCACAATTGTCTAAAACTTTCTCATGAGAGGAGGCTGCACGAGAGCTGACCTTTCCTATTCAAAGTGTTGGAGTGTCCACGGTGTGCTGCAGAAGCTGGATCTAGAAATTAGTCCCACGGATACCACAAGAATTTCTATCCTGTCCTTAGACCCTTCCGTGAAAGCCTTGTCCTGCTGGTTTAAGGGTTTCGGTCGCAGTCTGACTGTGGAATAATTCTTACATGCCCTGAAGATACTGTTTTGCACGGGAGTCAGGCTTGCAAGGAAAGGAACCCAATGGTTTGGTGAATTTTGTCTCTGATTCCACGGCTGGTGACCCTTGGCTTTCCTGAGGGGGGCAGCACACACAACCGTTAGGAAAGCTACACAGAAGTCTGTGTAGGAGGGGCATTGACAACAGAAAGGATTTGTCAGCCAGGCACCAACAGTTAGAAAAGGCTCCAGGACAAAGTGAGTACATGGGGGTCAAATAACCCCGGGAAGTCACTTCCCAGAGCCCAGCGCCCAGCACCCTAGAATTAGTGCTGCAGTCCAGCTCAGACAGTGGATGCCCTGGGCGGCAGCGCTGGACTCTGTGCTGTAGTTGCCGGCAGTCTAATTTTCAGCATCAGTGCCTTCCTGGAACTGATACTGTAGCTTAGCTACGAACCTGGACGACCCAGCCACGTGTACATATAGGGAAGTGGTGTGAGTGGCAGCAAATTGTGGTGCTCAGCCAGCAAGAAGTGCCTGGCATTTCCCATCATGTTCCTTCTGACTGTCCCAGATCTGCTTCCCCCAGGCTCCCTGGGGCTTTTCCTGCCTCCAAGATAAGGGCTGGGTGTGAGATCTTTGCGAATTCTTCCCTGATGTTCCTTTCTGAGGATGCCTCCTCTCTGGTCTTATTGATGAAGGGTTCTATCTTGTTTTTGAGAAAGAGAATTCTGGGTCAGAAAACTGAGCCTCAACCCCCACGAGTCCTGGTCTGAATTAAGGCTCCTACAGATCCCACGTGGCCCCAGCATGAAGGCTAAATGGCTTCAGGGTACATATTAATAATAATGATATGCTACACATGCGTATATACCGTTTACTATGTGTGTGAGGCACTCTTCTAAGTACTTTACATATATTGACTCATTCAGTTCTTGTAAAAACTCAATGATCAAGTACTGTTAATTGTTCTTCTTATATATCCTTGCATAGATAAGGAAACTGAGGCAAGAGAGTTGTCCAAGGTCACACAGCTACTAGATGGCAGAGCTGGGATTAGAACCTAGGACGTCCGTCTTTAGAGTTCATGCTTTTAGCTACTGTTCTATAAATGAGAGTTACAATAATATTGTGGTTTGTTATTTCTATAATAACAATAATAGTGATTTATTGTTATTATCAAACTGAACATATACCTAGGTCTTACTTAAAGTGAATTATAACCCCAGAAATTCCTTCGCTTTTCAAAAACACTGCTAGGAAGGCGATACTGAAAATCACCTACTATGAAGGAATATTTGTATTAGAATATACTTTATCCTCAAAATTCTTTCTGTTCAGTGTGGAGGACAGAGCTCCGTAGTGAGAGTTGGAGGGCCTGGATTTATTTCCTAACTCCGTAGTTTCCCTCCTATGGTTCTTTGAGCAATGAATTTTGATTCTCTGGACCCTTGCTTCTTTATCTGTAAAACAGGGTGAGAGAGCCACGGAATGGCATGGATCAAATAAGATAAATTAAAATATTTTGGAAACTATAAAACAAATGTAAGATGTTATTAATCTCCTAATCACAGGTCCCCTGAAATACTTATCTCTGAATAATTTTCTGACTTCTATGCATAAACTAAAGAGGAGATATGCTATGTAAACCAGTACTACTCTATGTATGGTCCGTGGGCCAGCAGCATCAGCAGCATCTGGAAGCTTCTTAGAAATGTAGTTTCATGGGCCGATTCGCAGATCTCAGTAGATTCGGAAACTGTGGGCATGGAGCCCAACAAGCTCTCCAGGGGATTTTGATGCGTGCTAAAGGTTGAGAAGCACTCATGTGGACGGTTTCTTCATTCATTCATTCAATAAATATTTATGGAATGTCTCTAGAAGGGGCCAGGCGCTGTGCTGGGAGGATAAGACACAGCTGCCATCCTCAAGGAGAGTGTATCCTTCTTAATGAGCTCCTTTTCAGTCTTCAAGATTCTGTTCCAATGCCTCCTCGAGGACCCAGTGCGACTCCGTCCTGCCCTTGGGCAACTCCTGATCTACAGAGAGATGAGCTCCCAGCCACTCTGACTGCGCCATGGTGACTGTTGCTTTACCAAGGTGGCAAGATTCCAAAAGGACACAGCGCAACAGACGGGCAGGGGCAGGGAGAGCAGTGGCCCAGAACTTGGGTGGTGAAGGAAAGGGAGAGCCCCAAAGAGGGGCCGCTCCCCAAGTTCAGGCTGTGGAGGGTCTCTACCCAGCCCTCCTGGGAAGAGAAATAAAAATGAATGTCAAAGCTCCCAGCCCTGTCGTTTGCTGCCCGCAGTCGTCTGAGCAGACTGTGAAGTGGACGGTGTAAACGTCTGAGTCTCCTGCAGATTCATGCGTGCTCCAACCAGCGCTTCCACTGTTGTCCTAGTGAGGCCCAGGGCTAAGGGCCCTGCTGAGCGGTGGCAGTGGGCATTAGCTGAACTGATGTCCCGACTCTGGTGGCTGCAGTCCAGAATCTGGGGCGCAGAGTCAGGAGAACGAGGTAAACTGCAATCCTTTCAGCATATTGCTCCAGGAGAGCTCAGTGTTGACCATGGGCTCAGTGCGACACCTATTGCATTACCAAGTGGCTGCAGTGTCTGTGCTGTCCCCTGGGAACATGGACAAACAAGAGGGTATGACTGTGGCTGTCTTAGAAGGGGCACATCGAGCAGTTCTCCTTGATTGGCCTCCTGTGGATTGGCATGCTTCCCAACCAGAGGCCGCCTGGCAGCGAGGAACAGAGTGTGGGCTTTGCTATTGGGGGAAACTGGGCCTAGGCCCTGACCTTGCCATTGGTCAGCTGTGACCTTGGGCAGATCGCTGAACTTCTCTGTCTTTGCTTACTCTACTGTTGAATGAGGATAATTTTAATATGTAGCTGGAGTGTCTCATAAATGTTAGATACAACAATATTATTGCTATTATTGTTTTATGATCAAATATTAGATGAAGTGCTATGGGATGGGCAGGTTCAAGGTTTCCATAAACTGGCAATGACATAATCACTCCTAAAGAACCATTAACCTTGGGTCTGCCCAATCAGAAAGGCTTCAGGGGATAGCCCGTTGGGGCAGGTAACCTCTAAGAGTATGTGCCCTCTGCTTGGGTGGCCTGGGGTTCGCCGGTTCAGATTGTGGTTGGGGACCCACGTGTAGCTCATCAAGCCATGCTATGGCTATGTCCCACGTGCAAAAAATAGAGGAAGATTGGCACAGATGTTAGCTCAAGGACAGTCTTCCTCATCGACCGCCCGAAAAAAAAAGCCGCAGCCAAGGAGGGGGAGGCCGAGGCTGAGAGGAGGTGCCTTCACATCCAGTGGTCCCTGTCTGAGCCTCAGCAGAAAGGGCTGTCACTCCTCTCCCCATCTGCCTGTAGTTGTCTACACCTTCTCTTCTCTCTACACTCCACACGGGGCAGAATTTCAGGAGAGATGGTCTTCGATTGGTTGATCACTTGGAACCCTTCCAACTACATTCCTCAGTCGTTGGGGACTTCCTAAATGTAAGACTGATGCAGAGCGCTCTGCTCATTCCACGTTCCTGCCAGCAGTTCCCAGACCGGAGAGCTGTGACAGGGCGTTCTGGGGCCCGAGACCTTATGCAAAATTATGCTTGAGCTTTTCCTACTGCTCTTCTGTTTGGAGGTGGGAAGGGGCAGGAAGCTGGTGAAGAGGACGTGTGGAGCGGAGGAAGCAGTGCGCTGGAGGCTGGGGCTGGGCCGGGTCGTAAGACAGAACTGGGTTCACAAACACGGAGGCCCGTTTGACGCGTCGACTCCTCCTGGAGACGCCGCCCAGCCTTTGTGGTGCCTTCAGAGGGGCTATTTATACATTCCAGTCTCCGCTTCAGAGTTGCCTCCTGTGTTGGCGACACTGCGGCTTTGCTGAAGTTGTGTTTAAAAAAGAAAGTAGTAATTATGGACTGCACACCCAGATGCGGGGGTCTGAACGAATCCAGAACACAGGCTTTCACAGGAGCGCTGTACTCCTGCTGCTTCAGGGGGAAGCTGGAATCCTCTCCATGTCTAGCCAAAGCAAGCTTCCTGGAATGAATTAAATAAGGATTTTCTTGTCCTTGAAATCCAGCCATATCATGGGTTTTTGGGTCCATATTTTGACTTTTCGCGGTGATGTTTTTATCCCTCATCCTTCACACATAATGGAGGGAGCGGGTAGGGAGAAGATGGAGACTGAAACGTCTGATCCTAAAGCAATCTTTGCCTTTCACGGCCCTGAATTCTGCCTTCCTCTCCACGTCTAGCTCAGCAGTGTATTTGCCAGAAGCGTGGAGATTTCATACCAAATTCTCAGGACATGCCCAGTTGCTCTCTGAACGAGAGACCCCAAGAGAGAGCAGCATAAGCACCTTTCAGCTGAGCCCTGATCAACCTCAGAATCATGAGAAGTAATGAGATGCTGGTCATTTTAAACCACTGAGTTACGTGGTAGTTGTTACGTAGTAGTAGATAACCAAAACGTAATCCATTAGACAAATATTAAGGAAGTGGAAATATTACTCTTTTAGAAAGCAAAAAGGTAATATTTATCAAAATCTAGGAAGGTATTTATATCCTTTGCAGCAGAAATCTTACTCCTCTAATATTATTGTACAAAAATTATTCAATAAGCAAAAACCTGTATGCATCAAAAGTGTTCATTGTAGCATTAAATTTTTAAAACTTAAAATATATAATGGAGCAAAACAGTGATAGGTTTGATAAATTGTAACACATCAGTACATGAGAATGTTACTCTGGTTTTTAAAATGGTACAATAGAATCCTTCTTGTGCAATTCAACTGGAGACAGTGATAAAAAATACATACACATTTAAAATATTTATTTTTACTTAACAAATACATAGTTACATTGATTTGTCGGCCTTTTTTGAGTATGAGTCCGCTGCCTTGAGTTCCAAATTGTCTTGTGCATAATGCCACCCATACCACGTGTGCTGTGAGAAATTAAAGACATTCAGGAAGCAATATGAATGCAGAATCATCTAGATTCCCTCCCCCACCCTGGTTTTTACAGTTATCTCACTATATCTATTTCAACAGTCTTTGTTTTTAGTGACTCTCTTTTATGAGATTTGCAACTTGGTTCTTATTGTCCTTTCTGCACTCATGTTTCAATGGTTTATGTAATATTTAATTGAATTGAGTAATTATAACATCAGGTATGACTGGCAAGAACAGATTTGGGGACAAACACAACTGCCTTTTGGTCAGAGGATCATGCAAGGTGAGGGCAGAGTGTGCAGGGGGCAAAGAGCCTGGCCACTGTCCCCAGGTAGCCGTCAGGGAGCCTCTCAGCACGGGTCGTGGGGACCATGATGACCAGTTACGTGGAGCGCAGAAAAGAGGCCTTCTGCTCTAAATGTGAATGTGACATAAAATACGGAACCATTATGCTTTAATGTTAAGCAGAGAAATAAAAAATGCATGTATATGATGGCAAGAAGAAGTAAAAAACGCAATCATGTGGACGAACACTGTGACAGCATATCTCAACAACCCAGTTCCGATAACGGACAGAGTGGGAACTGTTCTTGACGGCAGTGTAAATAAACACGTGCTGGGCCTGGAGTGGATCCCTTGACCAGGTTAAATTCATCTCAAGGTGGAGTATGGGAGGCCTTCAGGGCAAAGCTGAGCGAGAACTTTGCTCACCAAGCTTGTTAGAACCTGAGGAAAATAAGTCGCGAAGGTTGTGGAAGTTGTTTCCTTAGTGAATCCTATTTGGTGGAGCATTAATGTGGCAGGATCTCTTTGTGTAGCTACATCTGTAGTCCAAGGGCTGAGCTAAGTGACTTCTTCCCAGTTTTCTGCATTTGTGAAGTGGTAAAGCTTCAGTATGCTCTAAACAAAACTTCTCTGTCTTTCTGACATCTAATTGATCATAGGGTTACTTAGGGTGGCGCATTGGATCTTTTTGATATTATTTGTATGTTTCGATAGAGAGAGAAATTAGTAGAGTCTGGATTATCTGTGCAATAGAATAAGAATGGTCATGATAAAATTTATAGTTTGACTTTGGAAGGTATTTTTATGTTTCAAAATCAACTTCTTCAATGTTTGGATAAATTACTACCATTAAACTAAATAATGAAAACAAAATTCACTCAACACTCCATTCATGAGCACCCACTGTGTCCCAAACGCTGGTGTAGAAGCTGGGTATGTCACCGGTCCTGCCTTCAAGGGGTTTGTTGAGTCTAATCTGTACCAACCTGGAATGCCAAGGTATGACAGAATTCAGCTAGCCCATGCCTCCTGTTTCACAGATGAGGAAACTGAGGCATGAAGAGAATGAGTAACTGTCTTACAATGTCGAGCCAGCTGGGCTCTGTCATTTCATTTTAGTTCCTGACTTAACGTTAATAAGACATGTTAGTTAGCAAAGCAGCGTGGGGTTGATTCCAACTATGTAACATTCTGGAAACGGCAAAGCCATGGAGATTCTAAAAGGATCAGTGGTTGCCAGGGGTTGGGAGGGACATAGAGGATTTTTAGGGCAGCTAAACTGTTTTGCGTGATACCACAATGGTGGATGCATGTCATTATACATCTGTCAAAACCCATAGAACATACAACACCAAGAATGAGCCCTAACGAAACTATGAACTTTGCGTGACAATGAAATGTCAATGTAGGTTCATCAATTGTAACAAGTGCACCACTCAGGCGGGGGATGTTGATAATGGGGGAGGGTGTGGAGATGGGCCATATGGGAGCGCTGTACTTTCTTTTCGATTTTAATGATCGGTTAGAATCTTCTGTGTTTACTGTTTATGTTCATATATATGTATTACATATGAGGTTCTCAGTCAAAATAACTAATCCAAAAAAGGGAAAGCTTCCAGAAACGAAGATGGGACGGTCGGGTTTAGAAGGCACTGAACCCTGGTCTGTGGAGTGACGTGGATCCAAATCAGCTGCCTCCAGCGAAGGGATGGCGAGAGCGGCTTCTGTCTGGGTGCAGAGAGTTAATCACGCCCAGTGTGGTGGAAGCACCACGGGAGAACGCGACAGGGGCCAGGAGTCTTGTCCCCATCTCTGCAGTACGAGGGAGGTAACTACACTGCCTGGCTTGCCTGGGACGCATCTGGGATTCTCCAGGAAGAGCTGGTCGTGCCCGATGAGGCCCTGGATCCAGCAGCATCGGAGTCCCCCAGGAGCTTGTTGGAAAAGCAGGCTCTCGGGCCCTACCCCAGACCTGCAGAATCCGATCTGCAATGCAGGGTGACGCGCTCTGCTGAGGACTCGCCGGGGAGCTGGGGCCAGCCCCAACCACTGCTCTTCTCTGGAGCAAAGCAGAGCCCTTTGGGTGTGGCCAGAGCAGCCTGCCTCCGCGGCGGTCACCTGACTTCAAACCACCCGTCTCTGTAGGGCCCAATGACCAGATACCATTAACTACTGGGTGTCTCTGGAGCACCCCCAGCCCCTGAGGACGGCCACACCATGGGCAGGAGGCCCTGGACTTTGACACTGCCTTGTTTCCTGGAAATGATACACTCCCCCTGAAGTGGCCGCTCTGAGGCTTACCCTGGGGGACTGGCTTGTGGGCACAGAGCCCAAGCACTGAAACAATCTCATCAGGAAAAAAGACGCTGAGATTATGGGGTGGGAGCGACTTCTGATCTTTCCTGAGGAAGGCTTGTTTGTGTAAAATTGCCACTTCTCGTGATACTGGCTCCTCTAGGTTCAGCTCCCGTGCCCTGTTTTTGCAACTCAGAGCTCTGAAGTGCACTGTGATTTATGGCTACTGTCCTCAAAGCCACCTGAAAACAAGAAGCCCCTCTTCACCTGGACACACAGCTGATACAATAACCGCTAGTAACAGCTCTTATTTCGTGTGCATCAATGATCTTGCAGCTGGACGTGATGGAAGTGGTTTTAAATCCAAGCGTGTCTGACCCAAGAGGCGATTTCACCCTTTATGCTATAATGCTACCAGGTATGTGTGTCTGGCACTGTGCTCCGTGCTTGCCATATTGTTTCTCCTACTTACGATGGCCCTGAGAAATATTCTTTTGTCCCCATTTTCCAGATGAAGAATCGGGGCTCAAAGAGGTTAGATAGGTTGCCCGATGTCACAAAGCTAACAAGTGATTGGCTCAGAATTCTAAACCCACCTCTGTCTGATTCCCAAGCCAGGTCTTTCCCACTACCCGACACTGCTCTTCCGGCAAAGCCGACATCAGTGTAGAGGCACGAATCAGCCTGACACGTGTAGGAAATGAAGTCGTTTAGAGAGCCTCAGGATGACACAGCAGGAAGAAATGATTCCACTGAGGGTTTTCCAATGTTAGGGTCCACGGATAATCAGCTGGCTTGGGGGTGCATGACCCCCTGGACGTTGGGGCTGTGCATGATCCCCTGTATCTGAGGTGTGGTTCAGGACCCCTGGATTTGGGATGCTGTGTGACCCCCTAGATTTGGGGGTACTGTGCGACCTCCTGAATTAGTATACAGATGAAGAAACTGAGGCCCAGAGGGCAACTTGACCTGGGCGTGGTCACAGAACCAGCTGGGAGGGACTCAGGCTCTCCTCTCTCCTCAGCAAAATAAATCATTATCTCCTCCGGAGCGTGGAAACCCGGCTCTGATTGCTCCCTTTTCTTCCAAATCTGGAGATTAAGCCTTGTGTTCCTCATGACCTTGGCACTTGATATGAAAATGCTTGGCTTCTGAAATGGAGAGGCAGGCGTAGACTCCTCAGACTGCACTTTCTGCTGGTTCACCCATCCCTGAAGGGAGGAGAGCCTGTGGTGTCTGAATGGGGAGGGTGCGGGGCTAGAAAGAGTTACCAAGACCTGGAGACATGCATGTTTGAGTCGGAATCTTATGCTTTCATGAGAACGAGCCTTATATATGTACTTACTCCCAGTTACGTAACTGCCTCCCTGCCAAGAGGCCAGCCTTGGCTGCTCCCCGTGGAAACATCTAGGGAGACAGCGACCTCCAGGAGACAGCGACCTCCGCGACGCAGCACAGACTGAGCTGGGAAGGTAAGGAGCACAGAGGAGGGAAAGAGATGTTGCCCGGGAGGGCGTCTTCCTCCTGGAACTGGACCCACACAGGCCCGGTAAAGCATGGGGGACCCAGCTCTCCCACGTGCCTACTGTGTGCTGCACCTGGCCCACAGCTAGCAGCATTTAGTCATTTTTATATCTGAACAACCAAAGCCTGACAACTGTAGAAGGGACTTGCCCCGGGTGATTCGCTGGGATGGTAGCCACAGTCTTTCGTTTTCGTCCTCAAGGGTCTATGACGACAGACAGGCAGGCCCAGATCTAGCCGGCCTGAGCTGCAAAGACAGCTAACGGCCACGCCACTGCGGCCTCCACTTCCGCTTGTGTGCGGGCCTTTGTGCTGCCGTGGGCAGCCCTCTGCCTGATCTGTGCGGGACCTCATCACCGCCTTCATGGGGACAAACGCAATCAGACTCTCTGCAAAATGAAGAGCCTCCCCTGGTAGTTTTCAGGGAGATGCTTCCATCTAGGGCACTCATGAAGTAGCATTGCCCACTGGGACCGCTGAAAGCCCCAGGTCTACTTCTGCCACCCCGATCTAGCCTTCCTTCTAACCCTGTCTCCACCTGGCGGCCATCGTGTTCTTTTTTGTGTGTGGTAAGATAGACAAAACCCAAAATTTACCGTTTTAGCCACTTTAACTGTACTGTCCAGTGGCATTAGACACATTCACATTGTTGTGCAACTGTCAGCACCATCCATCTCCAGAACTCTTCTCTGCTTCCCAAACTGAACCTCTGTACCCATTAAACAGTGACTCCCCATTCTGTCCTCCCCCAGCTCCTGGCAGCCACCATTCTACTTTTTCTTTCTTTCTTTTTTTTTATGAGGAACATTCGCCTTGAGCTAACATTCTTTGCCAATCTTCCTCTTTTTTTGCTTACGGAAGATTAGCACTGAGCTAACATCTGTGCCATTCTTCCTCTGTTTTGTATGTGGGTCACCTCCACAGCATGGCTGCTGATGAGTGGAGCAGGCCCACGTCCCGGGATCCAAACCCACAAACCCTGGCCACAGAAGCGGAGCACGCAGAAGTTTAACTACTTGGCCACAGGGCCAGCCCCCACCATTCTACTTTTTGTCTCCATGAACTGACTGCTCTTCCTGCCTCATATCAGTGGGATCATACTGTATTTGTCCACTGTGACTGGTCATTTCACTCAGCATAATGTCCTCAAGGTTCATCCATGGTGAGACACGTAGCAGATTTTCCTTCCTTTTTAATGCTGAAAAATATTCCACTGTATGGATGTACCACATTCTGTTTATTCATTCATGTCAGTGGACATTTGGGTTGTTTTCAAATGTTCTTTTTTAAAATGCTAATCTAATATCCCTGCAGGGGGTGGGATAAGCCCCCAAAATCTTTAACAAGCTGGCAAGGCTGTGCCCCCTCTCCAGGACTATCTCACCGCCCTCCCTTCCCGAGGCATCACCCCTGGGGCCCACTGGCCAGCCTGCGCTCCTTCCACCAAGTGCCTCTGGGTCTCAGCCTGGGATGCTGCTCCCACTCTCATCACCTGGGTAACTCACCCTGCAGGTTTCTGCTTTGACGTCGCTGCTCTGGGGTCCCATCCAAATCAGGAGACCAGGATACCGTCTCTCAGGGCACCCTCGTGTTTCCTCCTGGTTCACATTGTCATGATACCTCTGCTCTGTGTGTGAGACCTGTTTCCACCGCTAGACTCCAAGCCTAGAGTTTTGTTCACCTCTGTATTCCAGTACTTAATGGAATGCCTGGCAGACAGTAGGTGCTAGACAAATATAATGTAATGAGAGAATGAATGTTAGAAGGGGTGCACGGATGGAAGCAGGCTGACTTGGATTTGAACCTTAGCTCAGATGACCTGAGCGAGGCTCCTAGCTTCCTCATCTGCATCAGGGTGACTTGCATCAATCTTTCAAGTTCGTTGGGAGAATTGAGGGAATCAAGCACCAGCACAGTGCATAGGACATAGTGGGTACTCAGCAATGTCGCTGCCCTTCCTCTCTCTCACCACAAACCAGCCTGAAGGGGGCCAAGGATCAGAATGTGTTTGCTGCCATTAATGCCCCAAATTGTACTGGCTCACATGTGAGGTGGCATTTCCCTCAGAGAGAATGTTGGTGGGAAGATTCTGAGGCTCTGAGCACCTTATGAGGTCCAGAGACCCTCTTTACAGGACCCAAACCCCCTACCTCATCTCCATCAGCAATTCTACTGCCTGACCTTATTCTTAGCCGTAGATACTGACATCAGTGGGGATGGGGGTGCCGAAATAGAGATTGGCGGCGCAGCTGGAAATCCTCCCTAGAATTCGGTAACTGGCCATTGACCTACTCCCGCCAAGAGGAAGGCTCACCATGATTGCATAAAATTACCAGTGGTTCGGGACATCCTTTCCGCTTCTCCCCACACGGTTCTCAGCAGGCTGAGCAGAGAGCCCAGCGCATCAGCGCGCATCGGCAGCACGCCCGGCCCGGGCTCTGGAGCATTGCCCCGGGGTTCTACTTGGCATGAGCAGACATCAGTACATACACACAGACAGTTGTGGACAACTGTTCCAATCGGAAGCGCTGGTATGGGGCTTTGCAAGCGTTGGCTGGGTGAGAGAGAAACTGTGAACTTGTTTATTTCTAGATTCAGACACTTCTTTCAGATTCAGGGCTGACAAAGGAAGGCCCATTATGTGGGACACCTCCACCGGGACTTCCTCTTCAAATATCAGCTGGGTCAGGTTCTTTCTATGCAAATCATTTTGAGCATTTATCCTGTTTTTCATTAACATAACATCTCCTGGGCCCTAACCCCAGCCTCTCTCCTCTGAGACAGCCACGGGCAAGAAAAGCTCGGCAGGGGGAGGAGAAAGGGCTGCATCTTTGTGAAGAAGGCAGAGATTTTATTCCCATCGCCTCTGGCTGCTATACGTTGTTGTACACAACATCCACATCTAAGAAGCTTTATTTTTTCAATAAAGAACAAAATGAAGCTGAGATTACTCCTGGGTTAAGAAGCCCCAGAATCTCGAGGGAGTTCTGAATTCTACCTGTAGCACACTCTACACAGGGCCGTGCTTCTCCAGGAGAAGGGCCAGATGCTAGGCAGAACATAAAGTAAATCATGCAGGGGATGTGCTCACTGCAAAAGGCACTTATTCCTGAGGACCCCTCTCCTCAGTACGGATGGAGGATTTGTTCTGTGTGGGGGAGGGCTGGAGGCGCGCTTTCCCCCAACTTCTCTTCTGGGAGAGCACATTGTATTTCTCTGCCAGGTGGGTTGGAGGTGGACAGGGGACGAGCACCCCCATAGCCCTTTTCTGCTGCGGCCCACTTCCCCCAAATGCCACATTCTCAGTTTATCACTTGACTCACAGGTGGTGCCTATCAGCCTGCCTCCAAATCCACTCCTTCTTTGTACCAATACAGCACTTAGTGGGGAGACATGGGCGTGCGCGCAGGCAACGTTTGTAAAACTGAATTAATTTCATGCTTTCTGGTGGGAAGTAGGGATTTCCTGGCTTTGAAGGGCCTTTGTTTCTGACATGATAAAAGCAAGGGTACAGAACTGTATATAAGATATAATCTCAGCTATGAATGCACACACACACAAGCTTGGACACACATGCAATTAAAAAAAGAAAAAGATTGCACACTGATACACCATCGTATTAAAAGAGGTTATCTCTGGGTAATTAGAATTAATTGGTTTTTATTTTCTTTTTTACATTTTTTCAAAATGTCTATAGGAGCCTATATTACTTTTGTAATCACACACAAAAAATAAACATTTTATCTCCTCTATAAAAGTGCTCTTGAAACTGGTTAATTCTTAAGTAATCATCAGGCAACATTTTCAGAGGAATTAATGCACAGCCAGCTCTGAGTGAGGCCTTGGAGAAATAGCACCAGGCATCAGTGTCTGAGGTTGGGGGAGAGACATGGTGGCAGGGAAGGAGGGAGGGCTGTGGTTTCACAGGATGGTACCGCCACCGTCATAGTTTGCTTACTGATATGTGTCTGGGTCCACCTGTGGGAGCTCCAGGCAGCCCTCGCCCCAGCCGCTGGAACAGGTCCACTCTTAGGCTTAAAGGTGACGGTCAGACTTGTATTATCAGTCAAGGTCCAACTAGGAAAATGGAAGCATCTCCCAAAATTGAAAACGGAGGAAGATAAATATAGGAAACTGGTTTCGCCGGTGAGAGGCCAGTAGGGACTGTGAAGCTAGGGAGAAATTGGTGCCAGCAGGAAGCCACCCCACCTCTAGGCTGCGGGGGCAGAGGGAGCGGACCGGGGTGAGCCTGCAGGAGCTGGGCCTTCCTGCGAACCTGGAGCCGTGGCAGAGCAACCGGGCAGGGGAGGAACATCCTAGCTTCTCCCTTCCTCCCTCTAGTCTCCCGCCAGGGCCTCCTGTGCCAAATCCTGCTGGAACCAGCTGGGCCTGAAGCCCGTGGAGTTCAGCCCCTGTGACACCGAGCAGAGCAGGGGAAGTGGGAGGAAGGGACCTGAGGGCAGAGAGGCTGCAGACAGGCACATACCTATCCCTGGGCCAAAGGAACCGGGCTGCCAGCCCACCCACCCCCTCCCTTTCCTACTTCCCCACCTGTTAGCAGGATGTACTTGAATCATGCCAGCTTGAATCATTTCCTATCTACACAACCTGCCAAATGGCAAAGATGGAAACATTATGTTAGTTTAAAACGATCTCCTAGATGTTTTTATAAGTGAGGGCGCTGTGGTTTCTGGATTCCGGTCACTCATGGCCCTCATTCTAAGTTCTAGCCAACTGAGCATGGCCACAGGGCCAGACGACCAGAGCGGGAGCTTTACAGCAAGAAAGCTGGCTTGAAAACTCGTCTTCACCTGGACAACATGGGGGCTTTCTCCTCCCTTTCCCAAAGTCCTAAACTGGACGTCCCCACTTAGCAGCAGGTGAAAAAGGGGGAACCAGGCCTCCGGAGGGGGCACAGAGGCAGGAAAGGAAGACAGAGAGGACAGGAGCAAGAGGGGAAGGCTGGGGGCTGGCTTTGCTTTTGGGGCACAGTGCCCTTACCCCTACCGTTGATAAAGAGTCTTGCTAGTCAGATTACTACCTCTCCCTTGTGGAGGAGTAAAAGAGAGGGGAGCATCCCTTATAATGCTTGCCTGAGTAGTAAAAATGTAGATGGAGGATCCTATGTAACACGCCAAGGCAGGATGCCTCCCCCCAGACCCTCCACACCGAGCAGCTGACATGGGGTGTCTGGGGGCGGCCTCAGCACTGAAGGTGAAGTCATGGGTAAGGAGGTCAGTGTGTCCAGCTGGAGTATATGGACTAGGAGAACCACCTCCACCTCCACAACGGAGAGGTAGATGGCATCTAATTAGCCTCTTGTTTACATTTATTTCCAGTTCCTCATATGATCCTATTTTTGATAGATAAATAGAATGAAACTGGTCATACGTATGTACAGTTTTATATTCAGCTCTTAAAAATTGACATCATATCATAAATGTTTTTAATCTTTAAGAGTTCTTTTACAACATCATATTAACAGGTTGTAGCAGTCCATCTAATGGTTGTTCAAAAACGTAGATGCCAATTATAAGACTTCCTCCCACAAACAGGGAGTAAAAATGTCGTCACACCTCTTCTATATTTTCTTCTTTAAATTAGTTGCTGGAGCACCGTAGGCCCTTTGGGCAGATAGTCCATTTCGTCTCTCTCAAGATTCCCTGCCTGTCCACCTCCCACCCAGGGTCTCCAAGAACACCTGAATCTTCCTCATCCCCAGAGGACTCCAGGTGTCAAGCTAAGAAACCCAGAGACCCCGCTCTCCAGCACTGCAGTTCCTCCCGGCTGCCACATGGTGTCACTGTTGAAGAGCAGGCAGGTACACTCAGCTGGCGGCAGCCATCCATGCACCCTAGGATAGTCTTGCCGTTCGGCCCCTGGTAGTTTACATGTCCACTCTCAGCCATTGTTCTCTAAGACACAGCCTCTGGGAAGGACTCGTGGGGTCTTGAGGCACTTCCAAGATCAGCCACACGCAATTCTGAAATGAATTCTATTACTATTCTTAGGCTCCTGTTGTGAACTTGGGACATGAGCCTTGTCTCCTTCTTTGGGGGTCACTTTGTTTCAGGGTCTTGTTCATTTCCCTGCCCCCCTTTTGTACCTGACAGACCTCTCTAACTTCACACTTGAGGAAGCAGTGGTTGGACTGTGACCCATTCAGAGAACCCTGGGCTTCTCAGGCAAACCAACCGACTTCCTCCCCAGCCAACAGCTCTGCCAATCAAGGAGTGTGTCGGCTTTTGCCAAAGCATTTGGAAAAACAAAATGTTTTATGTCTTTCTTTCTTTGGGAAAGTGGGTGTCTCCATGCTCTACATTTATAGGAGACCTTGACACATTTTTGCAGATGCAAAATCTACTTCAGTGTGATTTTCTCTATCTGTCCTGAAATGTTTTCTAAATAAAGATCTCTTCCAAGCACCCTGTGACCTAATTGTTGTCCTACTGCTGGACTTTTAGGAAGTGGCCATATTTTAAAAGCTGTCATAAATAATGTTGACTTCAGAAAGATAGCAAACTGTCCTGTGTTTATCTCCACTCCCTCCCAATACCCTATCGAAATAAACAGCAAAAAACGTAAATAATAGGGGAAAATGTATGGCAGAGCTAGATATTGGGAAAACACCATTGACAGAAAAGAAAGTTTGTGACACTGATGTGGTGATGACAGCAATAAGAGCTACGTGGATTTACTCTGTTCCCAGCACTTTGCAATGTCATTTAATACACACGGCAGCCCTGTGAGATGGACAGGTGGGAGCTATAAAGGAGAAGGAAGCAGACGGATGGGAAAGCCAAGCTGCACGCAGTCTCCGTTGCCACACGGTGAAGGAACAGGAGGGCTCTCGGAAGAAATCATTGTGGGGCTGGCCCCGTGCCTGAGTGGTTAAGTTCGGGCTCTCCGCTTCGGCAGCCCAGGTTTCTCTGGTTCGGATCCTGGGCGTGGACGTACACCCCGCTCATCAGGCCACGCCGAGGCGGCGTCCCATGCAGAGGAACTAGAATGACCTGCAACTAGGATATACGACTATGTACTGGGGCTTTGGGGAGGGGGAAAAAGAAGTGGAAGATTGGCAACAGATGTTAGCTGAGGCCCAATCTCAAAAAAAAAAAAAAGTGAAAAACCACTCTATTTCGAAAAACAAGAAGAAGAAAGAAATCATTGGATGCATTCTTCCATTCAAGCCCAAGCTTAGCTGATGGTGGGATAGTGGTGAGCGTGGGGTGAGGGGCTGAGGGGCAAATGTGCAGAGACCCCTCCCCAGGCAGGCAGCCTTCTGATGTGGGTGGCACCCTCAGAGGCAGGGCCAGGGAGATGAGGCTGCCTCCATAAAAACGGAGCTCAACTCCAAAAGCCCCCAAGTGCCCAGCCTCCCAGAGCTTCTTCCTGGGGGAACGAGGGGAGAAGGGGACAGACCCTCCCCGTCCAGTCCAGACTCCAGTGGGCAGGGGCTGGACAGCGAGCTGGTGGGGAAGCGCCCGGCTGTGGGTTGTCAGCCTGTGCTTCTCACGTCGGGGGACTCCCACAGCCCACCCCACCTGCAGCAGGCGCCTGGGCCTATCGCCACAATCAGGAGGAACTTGCCCAAATCGGGGAACGCCTTTTCCCCGGCCTAGGCCTCTTCTTTTTTCCCAATGAGCCACGGGGTGAAAATATCTAAACTCCATAGGTCAGTCCGAGGCTCCTCATGGTTTTGTTTTTACTGCCGTTTTGTTCTCAATCCAGAGACATTAAACAACAGCCAGCCACGCACACGGGCTCAGCTCTCTGCTGGAGAGAGAGCTTCCTTCACCCGCGGATCCTACCGCCCGTCTTCTCGGGGTGGACCAAAGGCTGTGCTGGCAACCAAAAGATTGTCTCAAAGCAAGGAGGTGCTTTTGACAGCTTTTATAACCTGCCTGGGCATGAACGATGGGCGGTGGTGAGGTCCGGTCATCCCTCCGGTGCCCGGGGGAGGTAGCTTTGGCGGACAGACCCCTTTCTGTTCTCTGGGAGCAACATTACACAGGGACGCTTCCGAACAGGAGCCTCACGGTCATCCCATGTGCCATCTATCTGTTTGGAGAAGGAGTGGATAAACCTTGGTGTAATATATTAGTTATTGTTTGTTAGTTTTATCTTTTCTGCAAAATAGAGGGAAAATTATTATTTTGAGGATGGGTGGAGGGATTTCTGACTAATAAATAGGAATTTCCAAGCATACTAAGATTACACACCAGGACAAACCCTGCCTTCTGTCACCCGCAGCCACATGTGCTGGCCGTTGGGAGAGGTGGCCCACTGGGTGTCAGACGCAGGAGCCGGGGCACTGACACTCGCGCACCAGGGTATGTGATATACGTAAACTGACAGCAACAACAAAGTAAATAATTCAGAAAAGATGAAGACAAGAAACAGTGACAGACAATAGAAGCCACAGTTAATGTTAAGTAATTATTAATAACAAGGTTGTTAAGTTTAGCACATTTTTTTAAAGTATTTTTAAAATAGAAGAGGCATAACGTAAAAATTAATACTAGTATAAACTCAAACATTTAGATGATTTCAACAGAGGTTGAAATACCCAGGGAGGGAGTAGAAAAGAAGTAAAAATATGCTAAATATTGCCCCTTTTGTGAAGTTGGGGGAGTTATATACATGTTTACTTCTCGACACTGATGAAAAGTACATCTTCATGCATGTTTGTTAGAAGAGAAACAGGATTAAAAAAACTGCCAACAACTAGGGGAAGGAAAGCCATATTATATGTTTTTCTATATTTAAATAATTGTTTCCAGTGAGGCTGCATTGTTTCTGCAAAAATACTTTTCATTTTTTAAAGACTTTTAATGAGTTGTTAATTATAACATGCCCACTGGAAAGATGTGAATTTCTTTTATCTCAGTAAAAAGTGTAAAGATATTGTCATTTAAAAAAATGTGAAAGCATTTTCTTATTGTATGCGTACATTTTTGAATGCATCTCTGATTATTTTATTCGGAGAAAATACTGGAAGTGTGACCAATGAAGTCAAAAGGTAGGCACAGTTTTAAAAGTTTCTTGGAAAATATTGCCAAACTGCCTTTCAGAAAGGTTGTACCAATGTATGTTTTCATCAGCTGTGTATCAAGACCATTTCATCGTGTCCTCACCAATACTGCATATTTAATTTTAAAAACTTAGCCAACTTGCAGAGAATAAGAGAACTGAAGGGTAGCATTTCATTAATGATATAGTCAAACATTTTTCCTATATGGTGCTTTTGGCTATTATGATTCCATTTATTTGGAACTGTAAAATATATATAGTTTTTTTAATATTTATGTTACTTCCATAAGTTGTTGTACTCCATAAGTCCTTTACTCCTGATCTTTATGAGCTCTTTATTTGTTAAAGATATTAACCCCTTGTCCTATTTAGCTCGTTTTCCCAGATTTCCATTTGTCTTTCAATTGTGCTTTTTGACATGTATTCAAAACCATTTAATTTTGTCATAAAGTTCTTACTTCATGCATAAATAAGTTTTCCCCCAGATTTATTGAGTATTATCGACATATAACTATATAAGTTTAGGGTGTACGATGTGATGATTTGATACACGAATATATTGTGAAATGATTACCACAATAAGATTAGTTAATACTTCCATCCCCTCACATGATTATTAGATTTTTTTGTGTGTGGTGATAACACTTAACTTTCAAGTATATAACACAGTGTTGTTAACTATAATCACCATTAAATAAGTCCTTTTCCACTTAGAGATCAGATATATAGATTTTCTCATGTTTGTTTATATTTTACTCCACATTCCATGTAAAATTTTAGTCTACATTGTGAAGAATTTAACTTTTCTCCCCCAAGCAATCACACATTGGTTTTATCATCCATAAAATGGAGATAAAAACACCTACTTTGCTGAACTATGATGATCAAATGGTATTATATATGCAAAATTCCTAACAAGTGGCCTGTTATCAAGAACTGTGAAGGGTTTGAGATTTTACCCTGCCTTCCAGCTACCAACTTAGCCTGCCTCGGTTTCATGGATGCCGGTAGATGACACGAGACTCCTGTATCAGAAACAAACGACTCTGTTACAGCACAGCAAGCAGCAGGAGCATCACCATATCTGCATCAGGTCCCCTTGCCACAGTCCCATGGTAGTGAATGCACCAGCCCAGAGGATTGCCTACACCTGCAGTGGGATGCATTACAGAAGAGGAATCCTGAGCTTAGAGAACCCACATCTTCCATAACGTTCAGTAAGCATGCCTGTCTTTTGCTCTGAAGGATACGTCCTTCTATCTTTCAAGGTGGTTTACTATATAAACATCTTTAAAAAGATGATCTGGGACAAAGAACAGTTGGTGCCTCTCCTGCAAGACATGCAGAAAAATGAGAGACCCATGGAGAATTGTCTCCCAACACCTGCCTACAGAAAATGTTCAGTAAACAGAACTGTGTTGTTATTAACTACTGAGTTATTTTATATACCTGGATCTGTCTTTGGGCTTTCTATTCTCTTTTATTCTTTCATTATACCACTTAGATGTAGTTAATCTTATGTTTCATGAGAAAAATCAATGTCATTTTAAGAACATTACTTTGATATCAATGCTGAATGGATGACTAATTTAAATAAAGTTGTGTATAGCATAGTTGTTCTAGTATTTGTCAAGGAGGAAAAATTGGTTCACAAAGAAGCCACTGTCCACTTCATTTCGTGCTCCAAACACCTACCAATGATAGACAGAACGTCTTTTAACAGTGGAAGCTGGAGAATCTGCCTTCCAGGAATTCCTTGAAGCTGGGCTCCACGCATGTGGCCTCATCTCTGCCAATCAGAGGAGTCCCCGTGAGGGCTTGGACTTGGTAGTGAGCAAGATGTCATGGACTGAATTGTGGCCTCCAAAATTCATAGGTTGAAGCCGTAACCCCCAATGTGACTTGTTTGGAGATGGGGCCTTTAGGGAGATAATTAAGGTTAAATGAGGTCATATGGGTGGGACTCTAATCCAATATGGCTGATGCCCTTATAAGAAAAGGGAGAGACACTAGGGATGCAGGAGCTCGGAGGAGTGACCACGTGAGGACACAGCAAGAAGGCGGCCCCCTGCAAGCCAAGGAGAGAGGCCTCAGGAGAAACGAACCCACTGACACCCTGGTCTTGGACTTCCAGCCTCCAGACGGTGAGAAATAAATGTCTGTTGTCTAAGCCCCACATCTGTGGTGGTATTTTGTATGGCAGCCCGAGCTGACTAATACTCAAGGTGAGGCAGCGTCGCACGTGCTGGCAGAGGCATCTGTTTCTTTGGGAGATGGCAGGGGTGGAGGTTCTGGCACCTAGTTCTGAATATCATCAGGGAAGAAGGGGAGGGGCCGTTGTGGCTAAAATAGGACTTGTGAGCTCAATGGGCGCCGTTCCTAGGTGTGTGACTGCAGAGCCTGGAGCTCCAGCCCTGCGAGAGGCTCCTGAGTGACCTAACACCCTTTGATAAATGCCCTTTCTGTTTAAACACTGCCGTTATTTGCAACTGGCAACCCCAATCAAGAGTGATTTTTCTGTAGAAGAATGTATTAGAGAAAACCTGACTATAGTGACTAAACATGGAAAAGTTTGTGTCATGCACCAGGTGGTCTTGAGGTCAGCAGTCCAGGATGGGGGCGGTGGTTTTATGGAGTCACCTGCTCTGTTGTCCTTAGCCTGTGGCCTTCGTCCTCATAGTGATAAGGTGTCTCCTGCGTCTTCTACATCAGGGGTCAGCAAACTTTTTCTGAAGGGGCCAGAGAGTGGCATGTGGGCCATAGGTTTTGTCACAGCTACTCCTCTCTGCCACTGTTGCCCAAAAGCAGCCACAGACGTATGTAGACAAATGGGCATAGCTGTGTTCCAATAAAACTTGATTTATAAAAGCAGGCAGCAGGTGGAGTCTGGCCCACAGGCCGCAGTTTGCCCATGCCCTGTTCTGCACCCACAATGCAGGAAGGAGGAAGGGCAAGAGTCAGCCCTGGGTGATATCAGCTTATGGCTCGCGGGCTAGAGCTGTCATGTAACTACCCCTACCTGCAAAGGCGGTTGGAAGATTGAGCATTAATTAGCATTTCCAGCCTTCAGAGCAGTGCTTTCCAAAAGTTTCCATGTCACGTTATTCACAGAAATAATATTTGTGTAGCATATAGGGATACACAGTCAATACTGCTTAGAGCCAGAACAATAGGCCCAGGGCAATGGCTGTCCCAAGTGCCACCTGGCTGCCTCAAAGGCTGACGGCATCAATTTCGCAGACCCACCTGCAGCCCATTTGCAGACAGTGGTGGACCGCTCTGCTCTGGAGTGAGGCAGGCAGGGAGCAAGGGTGCGGGACCCAGCAGGCTCCCCAGCGAGTACACATACTCTGGGGCTGGATCTTTAATAACTTCGTGAAATAGAAACTCCCAGCCACAGTAGAAAACCTGGTTTTAATCAAATGCCTAGTCTAAATTTTAATTGAGGATATCTTCACAATAGGACAGTCTTAAAACGTTTTTGTGACACTCTTATTCTGGTGCCTACCAGGTAGTGGGGCTGATATTTCAAATTGTAGTTTATTCACCAGAAATAAAGACTCCTTTTTGCATCCTGTGAGTGGCTGTGATGTGGTGACAAGACACCCAAGCACTGGCCAAAACCACAAAGCTCCATATTTTTGTATCACTGTGCATCTTTTTAAAATAATTTCAAAGATTAAAAGCTTCCCTCTAAGCGGGCCCAGCTCCCGTTTCCTTCGGTCTCTCCCGGTCCTCTGCGCCCTTCGGTACTCAAGTTCCTTGCTCTTTTTCTACTTTGGGTTTCCTCCTGGTAACTGAGAAATGGCAGGTGTGAGGAAACAGACGCTCCCAGAACTGCCTTTGCCATAACTAGAGACGTGTTTCCTGATACACCTTTGAACCATTTTGTGTTCCTGGCCTGTATCTGCCACTGGCTGCAAATAAAAGAATATTTGCTAAATGGTCCTTAAACCAGAAGGGTATATATTGTTTACTTAACAAGAAGTCAGGAGGCAGGCAGCACCAGGGTTGGCTTAGCAACTCAACGACATCATCAAACAACACATTCTTTTCTGCCATACAGCATGGCAGGTCAAGTGTATTTGTCTTCGCGGACTCAAGCATCAGCTTTGCATGACATTGTCCAAGGCATGAAGGAAGGGGATGAGCCTCAGATGTTTTCTCCTCTTCCACCTCTCTCTTCCAGAGAAGAAGCCTCTGCTGTAGTTCTCCATATCTCTCACTGCCAGCGTTGGGCCTCATGCCCAACTTAGATTAAACAATGGCAAAGAGAAGAGGAGATTAGTAAGAGTGGCTCTTAGGCCAATCACGAGTCAACCCCTCTGACTGAGCATCCCATTGACCAGACAAGATGGGGCTCCATGAGCCAGACAAGGAGGAACGGTTAGTGAGTAGGTGCCAACAGCACCTGTCATCACCCCTTCAGCGGTGAGAGTCACTTTCCTTAATGCCTCTTCCTCACAGGCAGACCAAGCTTCCCGAGGGCAGCAGGGGTCCTGCCCTCCGTGTCTACGTTGTCCCCTCTCAGAGTCCACTGGAAGAGCCTGTCCAAAGGGAGACTAAATAGATGTTTTAAAAAATATGTGTTCTTATGGTATACTACTCAGCAATAAAAAAGACAAATTACTGACATAGGGAACAACACGGATGAACGTCACAGATGATATGTTACGTTGAGTGAAAGAAGCCAGATGCCAAAGAGTGCATACTTCCTGATTCCACTTACATGAAGATCTAGAACAAGCAAAAACATTTTAAGGTGAAAAAAAATCAGAACAATGGTTACCTCTGAAGAGTGTGGGGCTATTTGGGAAAAGAGATGAGGAAGCTTTCCGGGAGAAGGGAAATTCGCTATTTTGCATTAAGGTGTGGGTTACAAGAGTGTATCATTAGTCAGAACTGTGCTGCTAAGCTGTGTCCCTTCCAATGTGTGTACATTTTACAGCAGTAGTTGAGTAGGGGCGAGTGGGTGGGGAAATATAGATGAGACAAGAATGGCAGAATGTTGTTAATTGTTGGAGCTGGTTGATGGGAATGTGAGGTTCACTATCTTTATTCTGTTTATTTTAAATGCTGAGTTTTGCAAAATTAAAAAAATATTTTCTCCTATCTCCTTCATTCTACCTGGATCTTTAGTTTGCATCTCCTCTCTCTGAGACTTTTCTCCAGGAAAGGGCCTGGTCAGTAGCCCTCTGCTCCTTGCGGGCACCAGGGAACAGAAGCCTGTTGTTCTGTGAGCATCTGGGGGGCTGGGCAGAGGCCCAGGAGCAGGCTCTGCCTCCTGGAACCACACCGTGAACTCCGCCTTCACAGTTTGCAATCTTTGGACTTGAAGCGGAGACCGTCGCTCCCCTGTGTGCCCAGCCCCTAGCACCAAGCCCCCTTAGAGGGAGTGCTCGCCAAATGTTTGGTGAATAAATCAACAGAAGAGTTAAGCCAATAAACTTTTCATAAAATAAGTGTATTGTAGGCGGAACTCAATTTATAAATGGATTTTACTCCAGAGATTCATTTGTCAACAGTTTGGATTTCTTAATGAATTTCTCCTGAGTGGAGAAGTTTCCAGTTCAACTGCAAAGATGGTGGCCCACTTCTAATCACCTTCTGTAACACTGTCTCAATGAAAACATGCATTCTGAGATCCAACTCTGGAAAACCAGTCCAGTCAAAAGCTGGAAATGTGCAAATATTAAGCAGTCCATATTTACTGAGAGGCAATGACCCCAGGCAAGGCAGACAAAAGAGCCTCCTAGAATCCTGTCTCCCAGCCTGGGTAGACGTTCTGCTGCCTGCTGCCCCGGTGCCCTGTTCTTCTCATCACTAAGGGTGGCTTCAGAATTTCCATCCAGAGAAGGGCTCAGATGCCTTGTCTAGAAGCACTATTGTTTACTTAGACTGCAGGTGTGTTTGGAGTTGCTTAGAGGGGATTGCAGAGGCCCCCCGAGGCACACCTTAGCACTGGCACTACCCATATGTGGCAGTTGTTATTGCTTTTGAACACGTCTGTCACCGGTAAAATGCCAGCCTGGTGAGGGCAAGCATAGTGCCTGTTTTTCTCACCGTTAACCAGCGTCCCCGCCACACACGCCTGTCCAGCACTCAGTAGCTATTGTGGAATGCTGAATGAATGCACTGATGTCTGAAAGCAAAGGACCAAGTGTGCCATGCATGTGGGGCCTGCAGGTGCTTCTAGATTCCCAGCAGAACGTCCCCAACCACTGCCCTCTGGGGCTGGCTGGACCTCACACAGGGGGCGATGGAGGCTTCTCCCGAGGGTGTTAAAGAAACGCTCTCCAGCGGATGGAGGTGGGACCTATTGCCTCTGAGTGTTTACCATGTGCTATGTGATGGAGATTTGATGTACAGTCTCCCGCTTACTGTCACAAGTGTGGAAGTGACAATTGTATGACTACCCCCATTTTACAGAAGGGTAAACAGAGGCTTGGAGTACGGCTCTGCTTGGAGATAGTAAAGTGCATGAACTCACTTAAGATACCTAAGACCCCAGCCTCAGGGTCAAGCCCACGGCGCTGTCGAGGGAACTGAACCATTCCCGTGCCCAAGCTCAGTTACTATTTGACTACTGTGGATGACAAAAACCCACCCCACAGGCGGCCAGTCTGCGTGAGGCAAGAAGGTCGAGCTCTGAGAGGGTCTTTCAGGCTTCCAAGCAGGCTGAGGGGCAAGGCATGGCTGCCTTACTATCCGCTCCAGGAGACCCAGTGTGTTCACTGCCCATGGCTGCTGTAACAAATTAACACAAAGCGAATGGTTTAACGCAATACAAGTTTATCATGTTCCGATTCTAGAGGGCGGAATTCAGAAGCCAGTCTCCCTGGGCTAAATCAAGGTGAGGTGCGGGCAGGGCCATGCTCCCTCTGGAGGCTCCGGTGACACTCCACTTCCCCTGCTTTCCCAGCTCCTGGAGGCTGCCTGCATCCCTGGGTCCTCCATCTCCCCAGCCTCTGCTTCTGCTGTAGCATCTCCGACTACTGATTTGCCCTTCCTCCCTCTCATAGGATGCTCGTGATTGTATTTAGGGCCAACTTGGATAATCCAGAGTAATCTCCCTGTCTCAGGATCTTCAGCCCAGTCATGTGGGCAAGTCCCCTTTGCCAAGGATGGTAAACTTTGTTAAATTCTGAGGATTAGGCAATGGACACCTCGGGAGGCCATTATTCAGCTGACCCCACCCAGCATCTTCACAAGGATTTGGTGTCAGTGGGCTCAGGGGCAGGGTCAATGTGCCAAGTAAGTAATTCGCTCGGAAACCTAAACTTCCAAATATTATTTGTAAAGGTATAGAAGAGAAAAATCATCCCACTAGCACTTGAACAAATCAACAACTTTGATTCTTCCTGTTTTCCCTCCTGTCCTTGGCTAAATGAAAACCTAATTTTATGTGACTGTAGTCACAGGATTAATACAACTTTCTGTTCTGCTTTTTTCACTTAATATAATGTATATTTCAAAGCATTCATAACTGTAACTGAGAACTTATTTTAAATTACCCTTTAACGTAAAAGATGGCAAGAGACGTCTTTATAACACCAGGGGACCATGGAGATAAAAAGGGGTGCACAGGACCGCACCCACATGTTCCCGGGTGGAGTCTGTACCACGATTCCTCCCGGAAGTCAACATGAGGGTCCGAACCCCAGTCCTCTGATGGCTCGCCCCCAGGACGGTTTAAGATGCTTTCAATTGAAAGCTTTAGAAATATGTCTAACCCTTTCTTATCATTTGCAATTCCTTTGCTTTCTGCTGGTTGAAAAGAATGTGTAGGAGCCACATGGACGGTGAGGAAGAGGAGAGGAGAAAGTAAGTACACTAGAGGAAGCACTGAACAGACACCAGCCGGTGCGTCATTCTAAATTTATTTCCTAGCCCATCCCAGCCCGGCAGCTGAGCTCTCAGCAAACTCCAGTGTTGGCTGGCTGATCAGGCCTCTCTTCTACTGGAAGCATTTCTTGCTGAAATAGCAGCTGCACACGCCTCCCGCAGAGAAGGGAAAGACAGCCAGCCAGCGTGAAAAGTGGCCTGAAAGTTTATTCAACTCCTGCGTCCAAAGGTTATTCTGACTCTGCCATTTTCTCTTGTTAAATCCTCTAAAGGTAAGGCAGGAGCGAAATTTTACTGTGATAGAAAAAAAAAAGCCCAACTCATGGGCCTGTGATTTCAGTAATTAGCTCAATGTGCTAATGAGAGTCTTCAGGGAGAACAGCATTAATTAATGGGTGAATTTCAGTTTAATAAATGTATAGGCAATTTTCTAAATGCAGATGGCACAGTCCTCCCTGCTGGCTCTACCTAGAGCCACTCAATATGGTAAGTGTCTCAGGAAAGTGGTTAATTTGTAAAATGCCTCATGATCCTGATTAGAAGAGAAATAATGCTTGTGTCTGCTTCCCAATGTGTTCTCCTCTCTCAGAGTCTGAGAACTCCAGCCTCCCCTGCCTCCAGAGGGTCCTGAGGCTTTTGTTGCTCCCATTGTCCTGAGGGGGAAGACACCTCCCCCCCTCCCAGAAGGCTGGGCAGGACCTGCCCCTTCTGTGAGCTTTCTCTCCATTTCTAATCCCAAGGCCAGCCTGGGTGTCTTTATCTCCTATCTCTCTGAGTAGTGGAAAGGGCCAGAATTAGGTCCCAGCACTGTTTCTGAGAAGATGCCTTCTAGGAAATGTAACACCCCAAAGTGACAGACTGTTTAAGAAATACTTTGCTAGTAGTTGGTTACAGACATTTAAAAACAGCAGTAATGACAGGGAGCTAAGTGAAGTGAATTCCCTCCTTTTTGAACTAACCCTCTGGGTTGGTCGATCTTCCTCCTTCTCGGTCAGGTGAACATGGGCTCCGATGTGCAAATAAGTTTGCAGGCCTTCAGAACTGGCTCTGGCCTCAGGATTTATTGAGCACTTTCTCATGCACACCTACTGGGGAGTCATAACTACGATAAAATTAAATTGCTCTGGATCAATAAGCTTGAAAAACTACAATAAGTCAAAATTCTTTACAACCATTATCTTGACAATAAAATCTCAGTTTTAACAAATCATCTAGGCCCAAACTAGTTGGAAAATCCAGTTGAATGGAAGTGACTTGGCCTGCGATTCCGTGTTTTGAGAATCAAGATGGGAAACTGCTCCGTGATCACTGCTATCGCTTAGGAAAAACAGACGAATGACAAGACCGCGTGCGTACCCTGGGTCAAACTCCTCCTTCGCTGGGCATTCCTCATGCTCACTGGAGACTCCAGTCACCGTCGCGTACCCCACAGACCTGCGCTGGTATTCAGAGACGTCTCTGAGGGCTGCAAGAGCCTCAGAACAGACCCCGCCCTGCTCATCTGCCTGTGAGCTCCCCGAGGGGGAGGTAAGCCCCCACACTCTAGGGGCACTTTATGTACAGGAGACAGGACTGCCCCCCCTCAACCCACAATGAATAGTAAAGTGAGATAATCAGACATCGCGTTCTGAAAAATAGATTCTGAATCCAGGACAAAAATCCAGTACAATCACAGATTCTGTATGGTCCCGGAATCACAGGGTTTTTTCACGAACTGGAATTTGGGATTATTGAACATTCACAACCCAGATCTCCAGGACCCAGGAGGGAGCCCAGAGCTGCCGGCTTGCTTTGTCTTGCCAGCCACCAGTGTGCACACTTCTGGGACCTGGCCCTTGATGTGCTGGCATCATCACTCCAGGCTTGGCTGGATTCTAGTCTTTGGCGTAAATAGGCTGCTAAATTTAGACAAGTGCAGCAGATTTAGCAAAGCAAAGAGACCAGCGTTGCCACGTCAGGACACACAGCAGCTTTACCAGCTGTAACTTATGTCTGCTGGAGACGGCCTCCTAATTCATGGGTCCTGGGAAGGCAGGAAAACAGCAATCCATGTCTCATAAGCTAAATGGGAAGAGAAACACAGGCCTGATTCCCTCCCATGATATTGGTTATGGGGACATCAGGAACAATTTTTTAAAAACTGCTTAGAAAATTCTTGCTAAGAGTTAGAAGAAAGAGGGTGTGAAGGGCCAGGAGCACATGGACCCCTCCTCAGTCTGCCTGGACTCTATTCAGAGGCTCTGACCGGAACCAGGTGTGGCCCATCTTCTCTATTACGAAAAAGCAAAGACCACTGACAGTCAGCGGTGGCTGGGGCTGCATCCTGTGTTTCGTGGTCTATTCTGAAAAGTCCACTGGCCCACATGAGGATTGAGAGGGTGACCATTTACTGATCCACTCCTGGGACAATGTTCAAAAACCACACAGACCCTGTACACGACTCCATCGATGTGCCCCATTGGTGATGTTCATCTCTTAAGTGAATCATTCTTTTATTCAACAAATTTTTAACTGACCACCTTCTTTCTGCCCAGCACTAGTGCTGGGGATAAAATTGTGAGCTCAGTGGATGCAGTTCCTGTCCTTATGGGACAGGTCTGGTGGCAGAGAGCAAGTCAAACAGCAATCTCCACAGTAAATCGATTAACTAACTGATGTCTCCTTGGCTTGGTCTCATCAATATACCCAGCGCTCTGTTAGGGTGGGTCTTGGGTGCTAATGGGACTGATCAGTCTAGCTCAAGCCAGGACCAGGAATCCAGCAGGCTCTAGACCGCAGAGAGATCAAGAGGACAAGTTACAGAGTCAGGCTGCCCAGATTACTGTCTTGTCCCTGTCACCCACCAGTTGCGTGACCTTGGGCAAGTCAACTGAGCATGTCTTGTCTGTTTCCTGGGCTGTAGAATTGGGTACACAGTCACGTGCTGCATAACGACGTTTCTGTCAACAATGGACCACACATACAATGGTGGTCCCATAAAGTTAGTACCCTATGGCCTTGGTGTGTCATAGGCTACACCATCTAGGTTTGCATAAGTGCACTCTGTGATGTTCGCACAATGACAAAACCGCCTAATGACACATTTCTCAGAGTGTATCCCGTTATTAAGCGAAGCACGGCTGTAGCGTGTGCCTCCTTGGGCTGCTCTGGAATGCATGCTCAAACGGAATGATGCGTGTCCTGGTGTACAGTGCCCACACACAACGCCTGGTACAGAGAATATGTAAGCTGCTGGCTTGCCAAGAGTTCTTGGCTGGAAATTCGGTTTGTTGAGGGCAGTTCAGTTTATTTGATTAACAATAACACCAATCTAAGCAGCACAGAGGGCCTGGGAGTCTATCACAGGAACACGGTAGCAGGGTTCAAAGAGCAGAGCTGGTTTCAGGCAGGAAGGTCAGCAGCTCAAGGGGCTGCAGGGGTGGAGCCGCTGCCCTGACCCTCGGCCGCCGACCCCAACACTCTGTTTTGCATGTCCTGAGATAGTGAGACGGAGAATGCACGGGACATCCAGAGGGACAGTCCCGTGTTGGAAGCTAGCAGAAATTCTGAAATCAGAAAGCTTCCTTAAATTTCCCCCCTCGCTCACCTTTAGGCAGAACAAGCTCAATGGAGGTCACATTCACTCCTGTTTCTGAACCCGGCTGTTCAGAGGAAGATAGGACCAAATGGTTTTCTGTCTTAATTTTCACTAGAAACATAAGAAGTGAGGACGCCTGTCCTGTTCATGCCTGTAGGAGAGTTTAAGTTCATAGTTTAGGTTTTAAAACAACAATTTGAGCCCATTAGAGAGAGATTGGGCTACTGACACACACAGGAGAACAGTGCATTAGCCTATTTCCTTCCCGTAAAGACCTGTAAAAGCCAGCGTGATTTTTGCAGAATGAGGTTGTTACAGCCAGTAATCGGCTCGGCAGCGCTGGAGGCCCTGAAATCAACCAGCCCGGGTCATGGCAGGGCTTGGGGGGCGAGCGAGGCTCTGTGCTGGCGCGGAACGGGAACTAATTGATCTGAATGTCCACGGTAATTGGATGGGGTCACGATCAACCCCATTTTCTGGATGGGGAAACTGAGGCTCAGGCCGTTTACAAAGCAGAAGGCACCGCGGAGCCAGGGCTCTGCCAACTCGCACTATGGGTGGAGCGGCCTCAGAGAGGAATAGCCGCCTTCCCAGCCGGACCTGCCCAGGTTCGAATCCCGGCTCCGCGCCCACTAGCCACGCGGTCTTGGGCACGTTTCTTGATTTGCGTGACCTCAGTTTCCTCCTGTAAGTAACCTCGCCTCCCAGGACAGCGGGGAAGATAAAAGCAGAAAAATGCACCCACGTGATTAACCCAGCGCCTGTGTCCCGGCCTAACTAAAGGAAGAAGAACCAGAGCCTCAGGGCCTTCCCCAGCCGCCGAACGACCTGGGCCTGGGGAAGCCTCAGTCGGCTCAGCACGGGTCAGCACACGGGGGCCCCAGGCCACGCACCGCTGCCCCCGCGCCCCAGGAGCGGCTGCCGGGACTGGGCCCTGGGAGCTGAGCAACACTGATGCACAGGTGCCAGCGCTGGGACCCCTCCGGGTCCCCTCCACACACACCCGGCCTCCTGGTCTGGGCGGGTTCACTCTCTGCTTGTCCCTCCCCATCTGCTTTCACTTCCCAGCATTAAGCTCCCTGCAGACACAGCCGCTGTGGGGGCCAGTTCATGGAGCAGCAGCCTCCAGCCCATGCCCTGGACTTTCCCTGAGGACCACCCAGCTTCCTGATGTGGACGCGCAGGTGATGAAGGCCCGCCCTTTGGGGAAACTTTCAGAATGATTAGTAGAGTTGTGTAGAGTGCTCTGAACTCTGGGGGTTAAGGTTTGTCATGATGATGATGATCGTGGTCTGCCCAGGAACCGTGTCTTTGAAAACCATTGTCATTTTACAAATTGGGTGGTCCCATCCTGGACAGCTGCCAGCTGGGAGACTTCTGAGGTGAGCCAACGAGGGTCCTGGACTGGAGGCTCTGAGCATCTCAGAGGTGGAGTGGGGACAAGCCGCCTCCTTGAGCCAGTAAATACACAGCAACACAGACCTCAGAATCAAACAGCTCTTCCTCAGCTGTCAAGAGCCCGACGGCGCCGTCTCCTCAGGAAGCCCCCTGCTCTTCTCCTTCCAGGTCTGTGCCCACCTTCACTCACACCTCCCAAATCACTGCAGTTGGAAAACCCACCTCGATGCTCTTTGAATGAGCATTTATTTATTTATTTATTAAAGATTGGCACCTGCGCTAACAGCTGTTGCCAATCTCTTTTTTTTTTTTCTGCTTTATCTCCCCAAACCCCCACTGTACTCAGTTGTATATTTTAGTTGCAGGTCCTTCTAGTTGTGGGATGTGGGACGCCGCCTCAACGTGGCCTGACGAGCGGTGCCATGTCGGCACCCAGGATCCGAACCCTAGACCGCAGCATCGGAGCACGCGAACTTAACCACTCGGCCATGGAGCCGGCCCCAGCATTTATTTGTTTATCGAATGCTAACTGTTCTAAGTGCTGGGGAAGCTAGGAAGGAAATTAGACGTTCCCTCTGTGGGTCACAGAGCTGATTGCAGCTGTGGTCGCAGAGGGGAAAGAAGCAGCCATTGGGGCTAGGAGATGGGGGACAGGGGGGGTGAGAGAGGGAGGGGAGCTGCGGTGACTGTGCTGTGGATTTGAGGGGCTACTGAGCGCCCCTCTGCCTTCCTTTCGGGGTCGCAGCAGCCCCTGAGGCAGCAGTCATGCCCTTTCTTAGAGGAGCCCCGATTTTGCAGTCCCAACACTGAATAGGTCTGCCAACGACCATGGTTTGCAGTTGGTGAGGGTAGAAAGGCGGGGGCTGCTCCTGGGGAGGGTGGTTGGGACCACACACACATGTGCACGCACGCGTCCTGTGCAGATGTCTGCACTGGTGTGGAGCAAAGTGGTCCTGTGGGAAGGATACAGGTGAGGGAATCCAGACCCTGGCCATCAGCTCTCAGCTCTGCCACTTGGCTTCTGCTTCTCAGCTGGTCATTGGAAGAGCTCATCTTTGAGTTCCCTTCTGGCTGATTCTGCAACTTGGCAGGCATCACATTATGAAGCTGTTGCAAATCTACGTTCTGAGAGGCCTCCAGCACTGCTGTGCACGCTGCACCTGTTCCTCTTTGGGTCCTCTTTCTTGCTTTTTCTTAGTAGTTCTGTCGTTGCCTGAATGCCTTGCGTGCTTGGAGTTCTTTGGAGATGTAACATATGGGCTTGTGCCTCATATCTCCTGAGAATCCTTGGGCTTCCTGAGGTGGTACCAAACACTGGCACACTGAAAGAGGGGAAAGATGGGTGGGACTGGCCAATGGGTAGTTTTCGAGTGGTGTCCATGGTGCAGTCTGCTCACATAACCGGTAATGGAGGGTAACATGGCCCTGGGAACACCATGCACCACCTTGAGAGGCCTCATGAGTCCCCATCTCTCTCCCTCTTTTCTTTTGTGAGGAAGATTGGCCCTGAGCTAACATCTGTGCTAATCTTCCTCCATCCTATATGTGGGATGCCACCACAGCTTCATGAGTGGTGTGTGGGTCTATACCCAGGATCCAAATCCGTGAACTCCAGGCCACTGAAGTGGAGCGTGCCAACTTACCCACTATGCCACTGGACTGGCCCATCCCAATCTCTTTATCAACCGAGTGGACAGAGCTCCTGGCCAGACCCCTGCCTCATGCAAAGTTTACAACTTTCCTCATGCAGTGAGGAGCTCAAGAGAGCACGACCATGTGACTATTTCTTCTTAAGACATCACTCGCTGCCATTGCCAGGGACAATTCTTTCCCACTGGTGTCTGATTTGGGGAAGGCAGATCTCTGCTGTGGACAGTCTTGGAGTAATTTGGTCCTGAAACAATGACCTGGAAGCAATCAATGGCACAGCCCTGTTAGGGAGATGGGGCCTTCTGTGATGTGGCTTTGAACAACTCAGAAATCATGGACCCACGCAGTGGAAGAAAAATTCCCAGGTTCAGACCAACAAGGTACTCTTCACACCTCTGGATGGCACTACTCTGAGTCCAAAGATGCTGCTGCAGAGGAGGCCCAGCGTGGCCTCCCCAGGGAGGCACCGGGTGCCGTCCAGCCCTGTCCAGCTGGCGACTGTCCGGCTCATTGGAGGGTGTTCGCTACAGAGCATTTCACCTGTGCAGTATATTATCCTGTTTGGAGCTCCTTTAAATTCAGACAATCCATGCCAGTGTGGTACTCTCATTGTTGCCCCTGGTCTGTTTACTCCCAGCTCTCTTTAGGGAGGAAAACGCTGGAAACTGTGTCCTAATGGCCCAATTAGTCCTAATGCTGCGTAGTGTTGACTGTTTAGTTACCAGCATATTGTGTACAGAACTAATTGTAGTGAAAGCAAATGAATGGTCAGGAAACAAACAGGCTACTAGAAAATAATTACTTGGAGTGTTTCTCTTTAGTACCTGTGCTGCAGATTTCATTATAGTCAACAGCCTCTAAGCTGCTCGAAATAGTGGTATTTGTCATTTTCATAGAAACTTGATAATGACATTAATTTATCTTAATGGCCTGTTCTATTGTTATAAATAGTAAAATTAGCTTAAATTGTCTTGCTTTTGCTGGTTTTGGATGGCTGCGGAGGGCCCCGCAGCAGCCGACGAGTAGATAATTTGGTGTGCTTGACAGATTTCCAATAATTTGTTATGTGAAGCATGAGTAATGCTAGTACCATTAATGTTCATTTTCCTCTAAATTCATTACTGCCCTTTTCCCTTTTATCTTTTTTAATGTCTGGGCCATTTTTCTATATTTCAAGTGGAGCCACAGAGCCTATTCATATTCAGCTGGCTATTAACATTCTGCACATAGCGAACATCCTGCAGAAAACAACTCTTTATGAAATGATGAGCCTCGTCGCTATTTATGACAGAAAAACAGGCAGAATGGGGGCTTACTGGTATCAGGGCCTGGTATAATTAAGTCAAATGTAATTTTAAAGAAATTTAAATGTTTTCATTTTATGGTAAAGGTAAAACATGCTCAAGGGAGAATCTAAGAAGGTGTAAATTCATTAATAACACGCACGCCTCCCCTTTGTGTCCCTCCCGTTTCGGCTTCACGTGGCATTTTGTCAAAGGTTAGTACACAGAGTTCCCTATCCATTCGATTCTAATTAATCCCTAAAAAATGTGACAACTAATTTCATTTCCGTAAGCAGATATGTTGACATGATGTCTGGAATGAACGTGGAGGCTGCTGATCACCAGGAAAACTCCTAGAGTTTAGGTTATTCACTCCCAGTTCCCAGTCTTGGTTGTATTTCCCCACAGGGTGGGAAAGAGCACCACGTCGGCTGCTTCCGTCTTTCAGCGTTTTCCAAGTACATCTCCCCTTCTTTCATGTCGCGATATGAAGGCTACCAAATAATAGAGAGGCTGATCAAAGCTTTTGATCATTTTAATAATGTACAAGTTTTGGTAACAAACATGAAAAAATATATATGTGCAGTATTTATCCCAGACAGGGGCAAGAACATTGCCACTCAAAGCTGGTTTCTTTTTGCCCCTTGGGCAGAAGGATGTTGAAAGCCCCATGCTATACCTAAGGGCCACAACCCACCCCAGCAGCACCCTTGTCCCGGATTAAAATGCACGTGTGGGGTACAGAGAAAGCTTACGCATATTTGGTGAGAAATAGGCTTTTATAATATAAACCGCATCTTTTAAAAAGTGAACTTAACAAAAAAGAAAGATTGACTTTCTTCTGATGTTTTGTCCTCAAGATAAGGGAGATTCTCCTTTCTGTAACTGCAGAGCTCGTCCTCATGGCCCCGGCAGACAGTGCCAAGGAAAGAAGATGCACAAGTTTTGTTAATGAGACCCTGGACTTCTGTCAAACCCAAAGTCCCGAACGACAACTTTCACACTGAAATAGCAAATCAAGATTTAAAGAACTTTTCCTGTTCATGAGCCAAAATTATTTCTTTTATCCACTGATACAGGCAGATTTTAAAAGCAGCCTGTTCAATAAGGTCACCCAAATGTCCTCCTGAGCGTGTGGCCAGGCCCTTCAAACTGTGGGGAGGGGTGGAAGCTAGTGTGCTAACAATGTCATGTATCAGAGGGCCAATTCATAAAATATTTATCCTAAAGCAGAAAATGTGTCTGTCTGCTTGGTCATTTATAAAATAATAGTTTAGGGGAATTAGGTACCAGCTAAATCCCTTAGTCAACGTGGTTGGTTTCACCCAGAGTCCATTAGACTAGGTTATGTATCTGCCGGGGAAGGCGCAGCCTGTCAGTGGTGCATAATGGATCATGAAAGATAAGTGGAATTAGGCAATTGGATAATTGGCGCAGTGCCCACCAGAGTGGCTCTAAGTAAATGGCTGCCGGGATTTCCATTAGAAACCTCCATCTCAGTGGTTAGAAATCCATCTGGGAAAATTCGGCTGATGCTGAAACTTGGTGCCCAGCGGGGAACTAAGGGGAAAGAATCTCCCTGGGGGGCATCCTGGTACCCAAACATTGGTTGGATGATTTAGGAGCCATGATGCTGGAGAGACTTGAGCCCTGCCCCCTTCCCACACCTAAGTAAGTCTCCCAAGCACCAGATTGGATGGAATTGAACATCTCCCTGGACGGGGGAGGTCTGATCTGCTCCTCTCTCCTCCAGCTTGAAGCTCTCAGAGATGTCTTAAGGAAAGGCTGTACTGTGAATGGTGCACCCTGGGATTGTGCAGTATACAACCTACACAACTGTCCTCAGCCATCCTTCAAGGGCCACATCTCCAACACTTAACACAGTGCCTGGCATATAGGGGCTGCTCAACAAGATCTGATTAATGAACAAATAAATTATTATGACCTTTACATAGGTGGCACCAGGCTTGAAAAAGGTTAGAAGAAGAATAGGTGCAGCTTTCTACGCATGCATTATGAGAAGAGAATAACACCTCTGGGCCATTTTAAGAAACCCAGAATGCATTTCTTCACTTAGCAAGTATTTATTGAGCAGCTACAATGTGCAGGCTGTGCTAAGTGATAGGAACACAGAGATGGAACACAGCCTCCTACGTTGAGGAGCTTTGTGTGTCCTGGGGGGAGAACATGCTGGAGGAGAGGATGCTCCCAGTGCAGGGGGCGCTATGAAGGAGGCCCTCGGTCTGCTTGGAGGACCTAGGTGTCTCTGGATATTGATGTACAGTAAAACCTGCACAAACATTCAAATGCCTGTGTGGGTTTTTTTTGAGAAATTACTTTTTTTCTTAGTGAGGGAGCTTGGCCTTGAGCTGACATCTGTTGCCCATCTTCCTCTATTTTGTATATGGGGCATCGCCTCAGCATGGCTTGATGAGTGGTGTAGGTCCACCCCAGGATCCAAACCCACAAACCCCAGGCCACTGAAGTGGAATGTGCGAACTTAACCACTAGACCAGTGGGCTGGCCCCTCAAATGCCTGTTTTAATTCAACAGGATCTAGTCTAGTCTGAAAACTGCTGCTGGAAGGAGAGCAGGTTTTTATTAAAGATGTGACTAGCTATAGAGGGAGAAGGAAAATCACGGGGCCTGGGCTGGGGCTCGTATTAGCCAGGTAGCCTTGGGCGAGTCACTGAACGTCTTCAGGCCCCTGTTTTCTCAGCGCTCGTGGAGCGGTGACAGCCACCGCACAGGGCTCTGAGGAGTAAGTGAGGGACACGCACCTGAGTGTGCCGTGAACTGGAATGCACACATTCTAGTCATGGCCATCACCGTGTCCTGGACATCCCAACCGGTCCGTGTAGCTTTCATTCATTAACTGCATAGCGTTCTGGCATACACCACACACATTTGAGTCTGGCCACATGGGCCTGTTGCATGGAGGGGGAGAGCGTGACTGTAGAAGGCTCAGGAGTCTGCTCTAATCGATGGTGGTAGCTGATGGCATGGCGGGACAGACTCAGTTTCCCCTGCACAGAGGCCTTCAGGTGGCAGGTTGTGTTTGGCCGCAGAGGGGAGATCCTGGCACAACAGGGGACCTCTCCACGTGGAACCCCTACCCCGGGAGAGATACACCGAGGAACATTTGCTCCCGAGGAGATGCCACTGGGGGCTGGTGTGTGACAACTCACGGCTTCAGAGAGGCCCTGCTCTCAGCTTCCTGGGAGGCCCGGATGCCCCCATGGCTGTCCAAGTGTTTGCATCATTAATCACTTTGCCCAGAGTCCCCCATAAATGATTCAACAGCTCTCGATGTCCTGTTCCACGTAGAGACACGCTTACATCCTGAGTTACCTCCAGCCTCACTGTCCTCGCCTCTTCCCTCCTCCACCCCCAGCCTTCCCTCCCCACGCATTCTCTGCCTCTTCTGCTGCCTCCAAATCCTTGTGCTAGCGACCATTTGTGACTTCTCCATCTCTGATCATCTCTGCCCCCCAACGCCCTCATGTCAGCTTAAGGATATGCTCAGTCTACCAATCCTAAAAATAAATTACTTTACAAACAGTCTTTCAGCCATTCTGTTGGTCCCTCAGCTGTTGCCTTAGCTTTCTTATCTCCCAAGACCATTGCCTTTTCCGAGGGAATCCAGTATTGTACTGCTGCCCACCCCCCAACTTCTGTCACTCTTCAACCCAAAGCGTGCCCAGTACTAGGCAGGGTCTACTTTTCCTGTGGTCTCTGATGACCTCCCCCCTCCAGATCTACCGTCTTCAGCTGTCTTCGCAGCGCCAGACGCTGCTGCGCACGCCCTCCTGCTCTTCCCCGTCAGCCTCCCCACCACCCTCCCTTGGTTCTCCTCCACGAGCCCGTCCACATCTACACTGATTCCTCCTCCTGCCCTTGAAAAGGTGCTATCTCCTAGGACTTTGGCCTCAATGCTGCGTGCTCATCGCAGGCGATCTGGTCCCCTTCAACGGCCATCTGTCTGCCAATGACTTCCCTGTGAACAGACCCCATTTCTCTCAGTCGCTGCCTTCCAGCGTTTCTTTCCTTCTAGCATTTCTTTCCTTTCCTTCTTCCCTCCTTTTTTCTTTCCCCCTTCTAACATTTATTCAGCGCCTTCCGTGTGTCTGGTCCTGTGCTTGGCTCTGGATGCGAAAAAGGACTGAAGGAGGATCCACTCTAGTTCCAGCCCTGGGTGTTCCGTGCTGTCTGTGCCGTCTCCTCTGGATGTCCCTGTCACAGGTGCCTCAAAAGCAACGTGAAGTCACCCAGGCACCCCGCCCGAAACTTTAGGAACCTTCTCGCTTTCTACCTCTCCCTCACACTCCACATCGAACCCATCACACAGGCCCGTTCCACCTCATCTCATTGATGTGCATTCTTCCCACTGCCACTGTCTTCTGCCTTCCCCGTCATTGCCTCGGTTCACCCCCCAGCTTCCCGTAGCAGGAACTTGTGCAGTAGGCTCCCAGCTGCTCTCTCCGCCCTAGCCTCGCCCTCTTTCTGTTTTCCATATTGCCCAAAAAAAGAGGTCTTTCTGAAAAGCAAAATACGTGGTTTGTTCCTTCATCACTCATTTGTGGGTGCCTGCTATATGCAAACATCATGCTGGGCACCGGAGATGCTGTGGTAGCTGAGCAGGTGGAGTGGCCGCCCTCAGGGAGCTTATAAGATGAGGGGACAAGATAGACGTGGTGGACGTCACAGGAGGAGTGCTTCCAGCCACACTCCTGTCTGGGAACTTTGCGTGGCTCTGACTGGTTCAAGCCCAAACTCCTTAACTGACTATCCAGCTCCCGCCTGCTTTACCACGATCGTCCGCTGCCGTCCTCTCTCGTGGCCTTTGCCCTCACCACCCTCGGCGTCTCACCAGTCCTCGAAGACACCAGGCTCTCTCAAGTGCGCACACTTAGGTATGCCCTTTTCTGCCAGGAAATTCTCTACTCATCTTTAAAAAAAAAAAATTGCCGTAAAATATTCACCATGTCTTCTGTTTATCCCTCGTATATTAGAAAAGGATTAATGGTTGTGGATTTATGTTTTGCACACCACTTTCGGGAACCCATTGATGATCTCCAATAGTTTCTGTTTGGTGAGGAAGGTGGAAAATGGCAGTGGGAAGCACATGGGCTTTGGAGCACACAGGCCAGGTGTGAACACATCTCGCCCACCCACGACATGCGTGAGACTCTGGGCAAGCTGTCGTCTTCCCTCAGCTGCAGGGTCTGCCCTGGTGGGGGAGGTACGAACAGCTAGGGAAGCCTTGTGGTGGGACTCCAGAACTTCTTTCTTTCTTAAAAATCATGTAAACTGCTGAGCATGGAATGCAGTGCTGAGAATGGAAAGCAAGGTCTCAAAGAGATACTTGTACACAGCGTTCATAGCAGCACTATTCACAATAACCAAGAGGTGGAAGCAACCCAAGTGTCTATGGATGAATGGCTGAACAAAAAGTGATATATCCATACAAAGGAATACTATTTAGGCTGAAAAAGGAAGGAAATTCAGACACATGCTACAACATGGACAAACCTTGAGGAGATCTTGCTAAGTGAAATAAGCCAGTCACAAAAAGACAAATTCTGTATGATTCCACTTATGTAAGGGACCTAGAATCATCAGATTCATAGAGACAGAAACTAGAGTCAGGATTGCCAGGGGCCTTGGAGTTAATGAGGAGCTGTCGTCTAATGGGTCCGGAGTTTCAGTTTTGTCAGATGAAAAGAGTTCTGGAGATGGATGGTGGTGATGGTTGCACAATGTGAATGTACTTAATGCCCCTGAAAGGTATACTTAAAAATGGTCAATTTGGTAAATTTTGTTATATATATATATATAATCACAACTAAAAATAATAATAATGTTTTAAAAATCATACAAGCTGGAGTTGGCATTCTGGAAACACATCCTTGGCAGATGGGAGTAATCATTGCAATGAAACTTAACTATATGCATTAAAAAAATGCAGTGCTCAAAGCCACTAACCAATGTTAAATTATACACATTTTCTATCTCCCGATATGTAATAAAAGGAACCATATTTGCTCCTCTCTTAAGCTAGCAAGCTGGAGGGAGAGTCAGTCCTTGCCCCATCTGCAGTGGGTGGGGGCAGGCCGGGAACACCGGGGAGCGAAAGGAGGTGGAAAGCTGTAAATGTAGTTTAATCTCGCTTATACCAGCAACAACAAAATTCACAGCTTGCATTTCGTGAGTCTTTGTGCTAAGCATTTTGTAATCATTATTTTATTTAATATTTATAGCAACCCATGAAGTAAGAATTATTCCAATTTCCCAGCAAGAAAACTGAGGTTCAGGGATGTCAGAGAAGGAGAGAAAGAGAGAAGCAGTGGTATATTTTCTGTTCCTGCACACAGGCTTCTTCACGCTGCAGAGGACCTGGGGTTGTTATTTCTGGGTGAATTCTTACAGTTTTCCAATTAGAGAGGAGAGAATGGGTTCTTCTCTCCCAGATTCGGTTTGACAGATCCCATCGAAGAAGACTGATGGGCCTGGCTGGGGTCCTTTCCTGAAGCGATCCCTGAGGTCGGGGGAGGTGTGCTGCTGTAGTCGGCCTAGTGAGAGATGGGGCCCTGAAGGCAGACAAACACCCTTGTCTCGTTCCTGATTTTAAGGGAGATGCATCTGATCTATCACCATCGAAAAGTGCAACTGACAAAAGAAAAATAGATAAATTGAACTTCATCACAATGAAAAACTTTTGTGTTTCATCATAAAGAAAGTAAAAAGAAAACTTGTAGAATAGGAGACAAAGGTTTGCAAATCATGATCTGATGAGGGACTTGTATCCAGAATATGTAAAGAACTCTTACAACTCAACAAGAAAAAGACAGATGACCCGAAGGATTTGAATACCGTCATTTGCTACATAACGACATTTTGGTCAGCAACAGACTAGCATATATGATAGTGGTCCTGTAAGATTATAATGGAGCTGAAAAAGTCCTATCACCTAGTGACATGGTGGCCATCATAAGGTCATAGCGCGATGCATCACTCACGTGTTTGTTGTTATGCTGGTGTAAACAAACCTGCTATGCTGCCAGTCACATAACAGTATAGCATAGCGCATAGAATTACATACAGTACACAATACTTGATAATGATCATAAATGACTATGTTACTGGTTTATGTATTTACTATACTATCAGGCTATACCATCCATGTTTGTTTAAGTACACTCTATGATATTCACACAATGACAAAATTGCCTAACAATTCCTATCTCAGAACGCATCCTTGTCACTAAGTGACTCATAACTGTACACATTTCTCTGAAAACGATATACAAATGGCCAATAAACACATGAAAAAACGTTCAACATCACTTGTCATTAGAGTAATGCAAATCAAAACAACGAGATACCACATCACACCCACTAGAATGGCTATAATAAAAAAGACAGAAATTACAAATGTTGGCAAGGATGTGGAAAATTGGAAGCCTCATTTATTGCTAATAGGGATACAAAATTGTGTGGTTGTTTTGGAAAACAGTTTGACAATTCCTCAAAAAGTTAAAAATAGAGTTACATATGACCCAGCAATTCCACTCCTAGGTATATACCCGACAGAATTGAAAATGTAAAAAATTTGTACATAAAGGCTCATAGCAACATTATTCATAATAGCTGAAAAGTAGAAACAACCCAAATGTCCGTGAACTGATAAATGGATAAACCAAATGTGGGATGTCCATACAATGGAATATTATGCAGCCATAAAGAGGAATGATGTACTGATACATGCTACAGTGTAAACGAACCTTAAAAATATAATACTAGGGGCTGGCCCCGTGGCCGAGAGGTCAAGTTCGTGCGCTCTGCTTCGGCAGCCCAGGGTTTCACCGGTTCGAATCCTGGGTGTGGACCCTCATCAAGCCATGTTGAGGTGGCATCCCACATGCCACAACTAGAAGGACCCACAACTAAAAATACACAACTATGTACGAGGGGGCTTTGGGGAGAAAAAAGAAAAGTAAAATCTTTAAAAATATGTATATGTAATACTAAGTGCAAGAAGCCAGTCATAACAGATCACATATTGTATGACTCTATTTATATAACATGTCCAGAATAGGCAAATCCACAAATTAGTTGTTGCCAGGGGAAGGAGGATTGAAGATTGATTGCTAATGGATATGGGGATTCTTTTGGGGGTGATGCAAATGTTCTGGAATTAGTGGTGATGGTTACACCACTTTGTGAATACACTGAATTGTACACTTTAAAAGGGCAACTTCCGGGGCCAGGCCAGTGCGGTAGCAGTTAAGTTCAGGCTCTCTGCTTCAGTGGCCTGGGGTTTGCCAGTTCAGATCCTGGGCGTGAACCTATGCACCACTCATCAAGCCATGCTGTGGTAGGCATCCCACATATAAAACAGAGGAAGATGGGTGAGGATGTTAGCTCAGGGCCAGTCTTCCTCAGCAAAAGAGGATTGGTGGCAGATGTTAGCTCAGGGCTTATCTTCCTCAAAAGAAAAAAGAAAGAAAAAGGGTAACTTCTACAATCTGTGAATTTTCTCAATTTAAAGAATTAAAAAGCAACTGAATTTCTACGCATCAGCAATAAACCTGAAAACATAATATAAAAAATATTGAGTATGATATCAGAAAAAGCATAAAATATAGAGGACTAAATCTAACAAAAACAAAATTTTTACAGAAAAATTAAAAGGCATTGAGACATAGTTTATTTTTTCATTTTAGCAGTTTTTAATGAAAGTTGTATCTAAGATTACTTTCCTCCAGCATCTTCTTAATTCTCTCTTCCCTATATTTGCCGCTTCCTTTCCTCTTGACGGGGTTTGGCTTTATGTTTGAGGGTCTTTTTGCAGTCTTTGTCCCCTTTTAGTCTGGTGATGGCTGATGAGGATTTTTAGGCTGCTTAATTTTAAAAAGGTTTTATTTTATTTAGAGAATAGTGTGGAATAGCATGGGGACAGGACCCATGGGCAGTCAGAGCTTCTGCTGCCGCTGCTGCTGCCTCCGCTGGCATGGGGACAGGACCCATGGGCAGGCAGAGCTGGTGCGTGGGGATAGGACCCACGGGCAGTCAGAGCTTCTGCTGCTGCCCCGAGTTGAGGGTTAGGGCTAATTTTATAAGGCATGGGTATGTAAGTCATCTCTTTACCAAGACAAAGGAAAGAACATGGAAAAAAGTTAAAATGGTATCAGTGCAGGTGGGGTCTGGCCATTGGGTGGTCCCACAACTTTTAGATAAGACACTGTGCCATTAGCCTCTCCCGCTGCACTTGTTCCGTGTGGATGACATGCTTCTTCTTGTGAATCTGGACCGCTCTACCAATTTGCTGACCTTTGCCAGCAGACTGTCCCCACACAGCTTGAACTTCATCATGGTTTCGGATGGGCACGGATAGAACATTGTGCTTTTGTCTGAGCTCTTTGAAAAGAGGGGAACATGCAATTTTCCCGCGAATGTGGGAAGGTGATTGAAATGCGTCTTCCGGTTCTTACTCTGGTCAGAGGTCAGAAAGGGATTGGACTTCATTTTGGCCTCTGGTGCTGCAGTGATGACTGCAAAAGGGAAGACTTGAAACATGTTTTAAAAGACCCAAATAAATGGAGAAAAATGAATTTCATGGATGGAAAATATTAATATTGTAAATGTAACATTGTAAGGATGTCAGTTTCCTCTGAATGATCTCAATGCAATTCAATCAAAATCTCAACAGGCTTTTTCAAGGAACTTAGCGAGCTGAATTTAAAATTTTATGTAGGAGTAAAGAACCTAGAACAGACAAAGAATTCTTGAAGAAGAGAAAAGCAGAGGGACTCTGCTATCAAATATAATGTCTCATTACACAGTTATTACCACAGGGAAAAAACGAAATTGGATCCCAGCTGACACCATGCACAAAGGTCAATTATGAGGGAAGAAAGAAAGACTTTAAATGTGAAAGGCAAAACCTCAAGATAGGAGATGACGGTGATGACATTGGCATAAGGAAGAGTCACTTCAGTAAGTTCCCCAAAGTACTGATTACGAATGAAAGGATCGGGAAATGCAACTACATTAAAATTAAGAACTCCACTCATCAGAAGACAACACAAAGAGAATTAATAGACAGTTCAAACAAAATGCACAGTGGTGTCCTGGATTGGCTCCTGAAACGGCAAAAGGACATTGCTGGAAAAACTGACGAGATGCAAATAAAGTCTACGGTTTAGTTAATAGTAACAGACACCAATGTCAGCTGCTTTGCTGCGGCAAAGGCACCTTATTAATGTAAGATGAGAACGTTAGGGGAAACTGAGCGAGGAGTAGACGGTAATTCTCCATACTACCTTTGCAACTCTTCAGAAAATTTAAAATTATTCCAAAATAAACATTTTATTCGCAATCTGTGAATCGATTTTTACAATATATGTAATCAAGAAAGGATTAATTTTAAAGAACTAAAAAAAAAAATCAGTAAGAAAAAGTCATACCACTCAACAATAAAATGGCCAAAAGTCATGAACAGATATTTTTCAGAAGAGGAAAAGTAAACAGCAAATAAACTTAAGGCAAGATGACAATCGCATCTTAATGAGCAGACAACAGTCAATCGATGCCACAATGCCATCCAATCTCAGTCAACCCTCTTAGAAACTGTTGGTAGGAACGTAAACTGGTACAACCACTCAGGAAACAACTTGGAGGCCCAGCAATTCCTTTCCTAGGTACATGCCCAGGTACAGCCTTGCACCCGAGTGGGAAGAGGCATCTGGAGGAACGTTCACAGCAGCACTGCTCACAATAGACAAAAACTAGAAATGACTGAAATGTCCATCAGCAGGAAAATGGATAAGCAAATCCTGGTGTGATTGCACAATGGAATATTATACAGGAGTGAACATGGACAAGTGTAAGCAATATGCAAAAGTAAGGATGAATCTTAGAAACCATGTTGAATCAAAAAAAGGCCCCAAAAGATCCAACACATAGTATAATATTTTATGAAGTTCAAAGTCAAGCAAAATTAAACTTCCTATTATAAAACTGTAAATATAAAAGCAAGGAGTTGATAAACAGAAAATTTAGGAAAGTGGTTACCCCAGGGTGAGGATGAGGCAGGGGGATGGGTTCAGGGAGAGATGCTCAACTCCTTTTAGTGACCTCTGTGACATTCTTCTTCTCAGGCCAGGTGGTAGGCTCATGGTGTGCATTTTATTATTATGCCTCATCTTATCATATACATTATTTCGTATCTATTAAATGTGACCGAATTTTAAAAATTTAAAAATAAGTTTAAAAAAAACAAGAAATGGGCAGAGCAAGCATGTTTCTGAAATTTATGATGAGAGGGTTTGTTTTTACTAAACACTAATGTTTCTAGGGGAAAATGGAATCTTTTAAAGTCTTCAGGAGACAATGGAAGCATCCACATCTTCTCAGCTGGAATTTCCGCCAGGACTAGTAAAGACTGCTGACCTGAGTCAGTTTCTCTAGAGGGCACAGCGGGGGATTACCGTGAAAATGCTATTCAGCGTCTCCACGAACCTTCACGAGAATGGTGAGCTGTGCCTACTGTGCTCGGAGGATGCCGAGAGGAGAGCGACACAGCTCGGCCCGCAGGGAGCTTACAGGGGGTAGAGGACATCGCTACACTAGGAAGACGTCTGAGGGAGCCAAAGACGATCTTTGGGAACACAGCAGAGAGTGTCACATCCTCTGCTTGCCCTCCTTCAAGGGGTTCCCTGGGCCCGGATAAAGCTCAGCTTGGTTGCTGGCAAGGGCCTCCCCCACTGGTCCCAGCCTCTTACAGCCCTGGGACAGGTCAGCCTCTGTTCTCCATGCTGTGCTCATCCTGAAGTCCTCCGGCTCCTGGAACAAACCCGAGCTCTCCTCTCACTGGGCTTTTTCACACTCTGTCTCGAATGTCCCCCACCACCTGCTCTACCCCTAGCTAGGTTCTACAGACCTGCTCAGTCTCCTCAGAAAAGCAGTCCGTGAACTCTGGACTACAGTAACACACTGGCTGCATGGTCTGTAGCACCCGTACCCCTATCAGCGCCAGGGTGACAGTATCAGTCTGCTTCACTTTGGGATCCCCTACAGGGCCTGGAGCGCAGCGGGGGCCTGATCAATGTTTGCTGGATTAATTGCATACATGTCTGAAGCATTCCATGCAAATGACAGAGGAGGAGGCAATAGCCTGCCTTTGAAGGGAAGAGGTGGAGGGCGTGGAGGAGGAAGCCCACGGGGTGTGAGGATTGGTCCCTAACTTGCATCGGCTCTCTCTTGCATCAGTTCCTGGCGAGCTTTGCCTGCATTAGAGGTCATCCTCCACAGGGGCGATCATGTCTGCCTGCGGCTGCAGTAGAGGTGCTGGGAGAAATGGCCCTATCTCTGCCTGGGCCCAGCTCACCAGCTCCAGCTAGGGCTATGCGCCACCTCATGTTCAAATCGCAGCGCCCCGCCAACGCTAACTCGAGGGGTAGAGTTTTCTTTCCTATCGCATCAGGCCTGCCATGTCCACAAGGTCCAGCCCCAGGGAACAAAGCCCATAGGGCTCAGAAATCTGTGTGCTTAGGAAGAAAGGGGCACGTGTACGTGGAAAATGCACACACTCAAGTTGGCTCAGAGTCTTTGAGCGTACGAGAAAGATGTGCTGTGGCAGAGCCCTTGGGCGTGCTCTGTCACTGGCTCCCACTGTGAGGTGGAGATTAATGCCTCAGAGGCCCCGGGGGAGGGCAGGCAGCCCCACCTGCACCCACAGACCACTGCTGCTGGACGGGCTGCCTATCAACACCCCCACACACCCTACCTGGTTCCTTGACAGGACACATTTCTTCCCCAAGTGAATTTTTTGTTTTGTAATTTCCTGAAATGTTGTATAAAATTAGCTTATAGGAAACCCAAAATAAAATTTAAAATAAATGCGGGATGGCTAGAAACTTGAGGTCACGGGGAGGGCATCTGGGCTGACAGGAAGGAGAGGAGGGTGTGTCGAGTCTGGGTGGACAGAGGGCTGCCGTCGGGGGGAGCTCAGCTCGGAGCCGAGGCTCCCGCTGCAGGTGCAGGCATGTTAAGCAACAGAAAAACGTCAGGCTTCTTTGCTTTTGCCATTGGCTGGAAATGTCCCCCTCCCCAGGGGAGACTGTCTCATGGCAGCAAGCAAGGAAGGCGACGGCTGATGGCTCAGCCAGGGAGCCTGTCCACCCCGGGCGTCAGTGAAGTCCAGGATTTTGGGCCAGATCATCCCCAGACGCAACTTCCTAGACGTATTTTAAGTTTTAAAACATGCAAGTTAGAAAGGGGATTGACAATTGAGTATGCCGGTTTAATAACATTTAAGAATGCAAACACTTATTAAAGAATAATGAACGTACATAAAAGCACACAGACCATAAATGTACAACTTGATGAATTTTCACAAAGTGAATTCAGCCATGGAGCACCCCTGGACCAAGAAACGAAATATTAACCAGGTCCCGGAAGTCCTTTCCCTAACGTCCCCTTCCAGGATCTCCTCTTGGAAACGTTCATCGTAAAATAAAAAGAGTAAGGCGGTTCCTGCCCACGGACCACCTGTCCATTCAGGCACCCAGGCACCACCAAGACTCACATCTTCTCAGAGGTCCCTCGGTCTTTGGGGCCCTCTTATTCCACACAGCCTAGAAGACTCGCCATGCTTGAGATGCTGTGGGATCCGAGAATGAGAGAGCGCCAGAGCTGCACGTACCCTGGAGATCACCTCACCCAATCCCTCTCATTTTCCAAACGCAGACACTATTATGGAGGGTAGCATTAATGGCGATGAGGCTTCTGGAGCATCTTCTTCAACACTTCCCTCATGAAAGTCAGTGAGCAAAGTTATGAGAGAAAGCTCCAAGTTTCAATTTACTTTATTATGTATTTATTGCTCCATTTTTTCCTAATCCATTGTTGGCTGTGAAGCTGAGGTCTCGTAAGGTGTCTTTAGTCATTCCAAGCAGAATAAAGTCACAGAAAATGTTCTGGCCTGACATTGTCCATGTCTTTTGGTTAAGAATCCCATTGGCTCAGGGACCGTCTGCTAGAAACTTTTCCGAATCTTTTCACCACCGTTTCAGCAAGATCCTTGTGGGTCCCTCCTGCCCTGTGGCAGATCGGGCTCTAGAGGCGTTTTTTCCTGTCTCTGGGACTCCACACAGATGCTCGCCGCTCCCTTGATTTTGTGACTGGAGCTCCGGGCTCCCATTTGGCTTCAAGGAAGTTTCCAGAGACGAGGCCCCTGAGTAGGAGTCGCTTCTCTTTACTGTAGGTCGCTGCCCTCGCCCCAAGCAGACGTGGGTGTAGCGTGCAGGTCGGGGTTTTCTCCTCTGCTTCCACTCCCTTGCCCAAAGCCTTATCCCAGAAAACCACCCCTGCTGTGTGGCCATCTGTGCTGCCTTCCGTTTTTATTTCTATGGTTTCCTCTTCCTGATTATCCCCAATCGGACTGACTCAGGGATAGCAGAACTGGAATTTTCACAATCGCCAGGAAAGTAGGCAATAGAGGCTTGATCCGTGTGTGTGTCCCTCTCTGGAGGGGGTTAGACAGATCCTCAACTGCTCCTGCACCCCTGGCTCCTGGTTGGGGGGCACCTGGCATTCGCTGGCCGGAGCTCTGAGCTGCAGGCCTGGCGTTTGCTAAGTGCCATCATCTCAGACTCCTACAGGCTTCGGAAGGCTGCTCGTGTGCCGAGCAGCTGAGCCTGCTCGTCTGCAGCCTGCAGCTGCCCTGTGCTGCCGAGTCCTCAGCCGTCAACGTCAGCATGAGCTTTAACATCAGCCAAGGCCGGCGCTCGCTCCTGGATAAGGAGTGACACCTGCAAGGCATTCCTTTGGCTCTCGCTCACCACCAGCAGGGTGCCCTGAGGTGGCACATGCGTTACATGCAAAATAGGGGCAGAGAACAAGCACCGAAGACAGTAAAATGATTCCTTACTTCTGAATACAGCTTTCTGTTTACAAAGTGTGTTTACTTTCTCTGTCTCCTTTAATTTATGTTTCTTCTTTTACTTTGTGAGGTTGTAAAGGCTGTCCCCCAAGCCCTGTCGTACAGATAAAGACACTGAGGTTCAGAGAGCCAATATGCTCTGCCCCAGGCCTACAGCTGGTAGCAACAAACCCTGAACTGGATCAAGCCTTTCTGACTCCATCGCAGACGCTCTTTCTCTCTGCCCACTGGGAACAGTTCCCGGAAACTGAATTGCCTCAGGTCAGATCAACACTTTCTTTGGCGTTTGACCTCAAGCACTCCCTCTGCCTCCTCCCCCTGGAAAGAGGAGATTTTCTAGACAGTGCTGTGCCTTCACAAGGAACGCCAAGGCAGCAGGGTCTCCAAGGCGCCCCAGGGACAAGTTCCCCCAGCGGTGGGCTTTCAGGGTCCCAGGTCACCTTTACAGACATACCTGAGCCTCAGAGTTGGAGAAAGTCTCAGGGCTTCCCTCAGGAGGTGTTTCGAACTTCTCCCTGGCTGAGTTGGTGCCCCACAAAGACCTCAGGCAGTGCGAGCTGGTGCCTGGTCCCACCAGCTCCCACCAGCCAACTGTGTGCCTCTCTTCCCCACGCTGCAGTCAGCGACACTGTGTTAGCAGCTTGAATTGGCCACAGTGGGAGCCTTGACGCCATGGGAGCTGGCAAATGCTACTCATCAGGGCTCCCCTCTTCCCGGCGCCCCCCAGACGCAGTGTACCAGCACACCACCTGCAGGTCGACTTCAACCACGAGTCAGAAATAAACAGGCCTCTGTGGAATGCCACTGAGGGGACCAGCGGAATGGGGCCGCCAAGAAGCTGTGTGCTGGTTTGTTTCTAAAACAAGGCGTGGCCGGGGAAGCTGTCTGCATGGAGGTGTCCTCATAAGGCGTTCAGAAGGTGGTAACGGCCAGTGCCTGTTGCGGCTAATTAACAGAAGCCACGTCGGCCCAGAAGTGGAGGATGACTTGCAGGCTGTCACAAAGACTCTTTGTGCAGCCATGCTGGCACACACTGCTGGCCACCCAGAGCCCAAGGCCAGCGGGGGAGGCACCACACGGTGAGCCAGCAGGTGGACTCCCCGAGCCGACCGGGAGCCGAGCGGGGCTCGCAGTGTCATTTGCTGAACGTTGCAGCTGACCCCGCCCTGCAGGCAATCCCATTCCTCTTTGGCCACAGAGCTCTTCACAGTCGCTGACCGGTCCCTGGGGTTCTTACACCGGGCCTGTCAATCGGGTGCCCTTACGGGTGAGGAAATTGGGGCCGAGTGGAGGAAACAGGACTGTTCAGGGTCCCATGTGGCCCCGATTCTCCTCTTTCAGCTTTACCCCGCGCCAGGTCCCTCCACCTGCAGCTCTTCTGCTGCTTCCCTCCTGAGCAGCAGCAATACTTACAGCATGGGACCGATCTCAAGGCGAGGAGCAAGCCATGTGGTGAGGGGACAACGATGGTAATGACAGGAGTGGTGGCTGCCCTCGGTGAGCTCCCAGCAGCACTCCCAGCCCCACGGGAACCAGGAGCCAGGAATCAGGGCTCTGGCCGAGGAGAAGCCACTCCACTGAAGGAAGGACGTGCACTTGGTCTCCTCTCTCTCTCTCTTTTTGGTCATCTTAAATGATGCCACCTTTCCCCTTGGCCTCAGCAGCCCCGGGTTCTTATCTGTGAGCCTACTGTGTGGTGGCCACGAATGGGAAGGTGGAGACAGCGTTAGACTGAGAATCTGGAGACTGGATCCTGACCTGGCTCTGTCCTGCCCTGGGGAAGTCATTTTCCTTCTCCGAGCCCCGCCTTTCTCACCTCTAGACTGGCGGTCGGTCAGATGATCCATTGCTACGACATCTTCACCGGCAACATTCTGGGACTCAGACATTCCCGTGATCCCCAGCTCCCCACTCCTCTCATACCCTCCGCCTGCCTGCCTCTGCCTGCCCCAGTGGGGGTGCAGACGACCCAGCACAGAGCGCCATCACCATTAGCCAAGTTCGCCTAATGAAGGCAACTCCAGCCCAGAAAGTGCGGAGGCATCCCATTCCAAGGAAGGCTGGTACAGGAAGGACTCTGTAGGATAAAACTGTTGTCCTAAAGCAGGCCCCAGTAATTGTGCTTTGAGCTGATTGGCAGAAGTGCCCTGCAGCAGGTAACTGGGTCGTGTAAATGCTTCTCCGTCTTACCCTCCTTCTCTACAGAAGGGGAGGAGCCAGGAGAAGGCTTGACCTTGTTCTGCACACCCTCAAGCACTAATCGCACTCCAACACTCTTCTCCTCAACTATTCCCCACCAGAAACCCCTCCACAAGCCCAAATCGCCACCCAAAGGAGCCTGGAGGACGTGATGGAGAGGCTGCCTCCTGACAACTCCCCCTTAGTCCTAATGGCACCGCCAGAATCTCAGAGTCAGAAAGGACCTCAGAGGCCTCCTCATCCAACTTCTCTCCCAAGGCAAGATGTCCCCCGGACACCTACTGGTCTCTAAGGAAATCTTCCAGATCGAGTTGCATGCTGAAACGCCTGGAATTGTCACGAAGTGCCTCCTCACGCTGAGCCCCAGTCCGCCTCTCTGCAGTTCCCAGCACCAGCACCAGCTCAGTCCTCTGGAGAGATGCAGAACCTGCCCGCCCGCTCTGCTCTGCACAACAGCCTTGCACATTTATGAAGATCTGTGTCCTGCATTATTCCAGTTTCCCCAAGCATCCTGCAGATGACAATGTTCCCAGAGCTCCCTTCTGGACACAATCCAGATTCCCACGTCTACCTTTCAGAGTGCCCACAAGAACTGGATGTGATGTCCTGAGAACAAAGGACAACGGCTGCCACTCCCTCCCTTCACGTAGATGCTGTGCTCTGACTGTGTTAATATAGCTGGAAACTGCACCAGCAGCCGAGTTACATGCTAATTCATACTGAAGTGGTGCCCGTCTAGAATGTCTAACTTTTCCCCCATCTTGTATTTGTGCAATTAATTATTTGAACTAAATAAGACAATTTACCTTTTAAAAGCTCATCCTTTCAGTTTCAGCTTATTATTATCAAGGTTATTATCATTAAGACCTTTTTGAATCCCGATATTTGGTCATCTCACCTTTTAGCTCTCTTGCCTAGCTTTATGTCATTTTGACATAAAAAGTCACCTAGGATAACCCCAGGGACACACCTCTGACCTGTGACATTACAGTCTCTTCTCAGTTGACTCTGAGGCATTGAAAATTAGTTAATATCATTTTCAACCATATCTTAATAGCTCTGAGTGTGATGTCACCTATTCCACATCTCAGAAATCTTTTATTTTTTTAATCACTTTCCACCTTGGAGATTGTGCTTTCAGGTCATTTCATCTCCAGTTCAGACAGGCCAGGAGTGTTCCTTTCTTTTTGTTTTTTTTTTTTTGAGGTATAATTGACATATAACATTATATTAGTTTCAGGTGTACAACGTAACGATTCGATATTTGCATATATTGCAAAATGACCACCACAGTAAGTCCAGTTAACATCTGTCCCCATACATAGTTACAAATGTTTTTTCTTGTGGTGAGAACTTTTCAGACCTACTCTTTTTAGCAACTTTCAAATATGCAAAACAGTATTATTAACTAGTCACCACACTGTACATTACATCCCCAGGACTTACTGATTTTGTAACTGGAAGTTTGTATCTTTTGACTGCCTTCACCCATTTCACCCATTTCTTACCTCCTCCCACCCCACCTTTGGCAACCACCAATCTGTTCTCTGATATCCATGAGCTTGATTTTTGATTGTTTATTTTAGATTCCACATATAAGTGAGATCACACGATATTTGTCTTTTTCTGTCTGATTTATTTCACTTAGCATAATGCCCTCAAGGTCCATCCATATTGTCACCAATGGCAAGATTTCACTCTCTTTTATGACTGAATAGTATTCAATTGTGGATGCATGTATACCACATTTTCTTTATCCATTCATGCATCTATGGAGGCTTAGGTTGCTCCCATATCTTGGCTATTGTAAATAACGCTGTGATGAACATGGGAGTGCATATATGTTTTCAAATTAGTGTTTTTGTTTTCTTAGGATATATACCCAGAAGTGGGATTGCTGGATCACATGGTAGTTCTCTTTTTAATTGTTTGAGGAACCTCCATTCTGTTTTCCCTAGTGGCTGCACCAATTTACATTCCTGCCAATATGCACAAGGGTTCCCTTTTCTCCACCTCCTGGCCAACACTTGCTATTTCTTGTCTTTTTGATAATAGATGTGAGGAGATATCTCACCGTGGTTTTGATTTGTATTTCCCTGATGACTAGTGCTGTTGAGCATCTTTTCATGTGCCTGTTGGCCATCTGTAAGGAGTGGTACTCTCACTAAAGTGTTTGCCCTGTGCCAGATGCCCACTACAGTCAAACCTTTGGGAAGTCCATCACCACCTCTCACTAATTTCTCCAGAATGTTCTACTATGTTCTGGGTGTAATGTTTCTATGTCACTCACCCCATCTTAGTGTTACATGGGTGAGTGAAATAAGGGGTATATTCGTGTGAAAAGGTGCAGCCTCAATGTCACAAGGAAGGTGTCTTACACAAGTGAACTTCTAAATGAGGAGGGCTGGGGAGTCGTGTCTCCTCATAGGCCTCTGTCTTAACTTGGCTTAAATTCTTTTAATCTTTATCCCTCATGGGTTCCTTTTAACCACCAGGGCCTTGTCTAATCTAATTTTGGAATTTCTTCTCTACACCCAGACCCTATAAAGAGGAAATCCCTGGAAAGCAGGAGAGCTGGATTCGGACTGGGGCAGGGGGAAGGAGTCAGAACTGAATGTCTTGGAGTCAAAGTGTTCCTCAAGTCCCCTCCCAGCTACAAGACCAGACACGGGGGCTTGGGAGCTGGGCTGGGAGGTCCCAACTGATGGGGGAAAGGATGGAGACACCCCCATCCTGAGCCGGTAAGTTCCACTCCAGGTGTCTCTCATGGGGAGGGGCTGCCTGGCGGGCAGGCTGAGAAGGCACGCTGGACAAGCTACTTTACTCAGTTCTACATCTATAAAACGGGAATGAAAATATCTACTTTTCAAGGTTCGCTTTGCTCTGGGTCAGTAGACCAAATTTCACTTTCATCTGTCCCTTCCCAGCTTAGTGTCTGAAGAGCACCCCCAACCTTGGGAACTGGAGCATCTCCATCGTCAGATAAGGAGGGCCTCTGAGATGTCCTGCAGTGCTAAACACCACGTCCTAGGTTACTACCTGAGTTCTGGTTTCATGCGAGTAACACGCAGACTTGAGTCATGGTTAATCATTTGTTAAATAGTTCACTTTTTATTTCAGAGAAACACCTACTGCACAGAGTGCATATGAGAAAGGTTTGCATTGTATGAATTATTTTCCCATTTGAAACCCAGAATCTCGCTCAGATGGCTTTCCAACCCATATCGTACTGAAGTATCCTGTTTGTTCCATTAGCTATTCACAGAGTCAACTGGGGAACCGTTGTTATTAATTTCAATGGAAAGCTAAAATGCAGTTCATTTTCTATAATTGCAGGCCCACGGTCTAAAGAGCCAGCAAAAGCTTTTAATCTGAGGCATTTTTAGAGGAGTATGATCAGAATTACATTGAACATCTTTGAAAGTACATAATTATGAAAACCTCAATAACACTGACATTCAAAGAGCCCTATACCATAGATGCTAAACTCACATGCAGCGAACCAGCCAAATTGCCGTCTTGGTTACTCTTGATGGAGAAATGCCCACCGGGAAGCTCGGCCATGTGGGCAAGCGTTGCTTTTCTATTTTATTCCAAGCATGTGAGCTCTTCATACCACCTGGGAGGGGGACACGCCCACTCCTCTCCTGTATGTCAGATTTTTGTAGCCTCGGAGAGCCTGCCTTCCCGCTTCAGCCTCCCCATACCGCCTCCCCGGGGTGAGGGGGTGGGGGTGCTGCAGGCTCTGGGGGCGCCCGCGAGGGCGGGCACTGCGTCCCGCCACCAGGGGGCGCGAGGACGCGGCGCAGCCGAGCGCGTCTCTGCCGGGAGCGGCTCCCGGTGCCAATGCGGCTGCCCGGCCGCTCCCGGGCGCCGGAAAGAACTAACCGCTTCCTCCGCTCGCTCCCTCCTTCCGGACTACTCATGAGGGACAAGCGTTTGCTCAGGGCGGTCATCCGTGGGTCTCAGTTCCTTGAAGATAGAGCCCCACACCTCCTCTTGCCCCTAAGGAGGAAGGACAGTAACCGGGAAGGGGAGTGACTCCGAGCAGCCGCAGTGGGCCCCCGCGCCCCCGGGCCGGTTAGCATCGTCACCACCACGACTCGGAAGGTGGCCCGGAGGTTGTGGGAAACCATCCGGAGACGGCAGGAGAGAAGTGCCCGCTTTCATTCAAAACTGAAATCCTGCAGACAAGCCGCGCAGCGAGGGGAAGACGCAGAAGCGGAGGCGTGGCCCCACGCGGTCCCCAGCACACGGACCCCTGGACCGAGGGGTGCCGAGCGTGCGGTGAACGGAGACCCGGGAATCGTGCCCTCCGACTGCGGCGGTCGGGGCAGGCTTACAGGGTGGCAGGGAGCGCTTGAACTAGTTATGGCCGATAAGAGGTCCTGGGTGGAGGGAGACGGAGGGAGCAGAAGGAGCGAATGTGTGAGGAAGAGGGACCAGTCCCAGGAGGACCTGGAGGGTGGGGTGAAGCCCCAGCGGCAGCGGGTGGTGGGGACCCTGTAAATATCTCAGGCTGGGGGATCTGGACTTCATTCAGTTGCCGTGAGGAACCGGCAGCAGTTTCAAAGCTGTAGAGACACGTGGTCAGACGTGCGATTGGCCTGGGTCGCCTCTGGGCCTTTGTGGTCACTGTAACTGGATGGGCAGGGGCGGTCAGTTTTACTACTGTGCGGCTGGGGAGATGGTGAAGCAAATACACACACCCTGCCTGCCTCCTTGCTCCCACCACCGTCCCTGGGGGGCCAGTCTCGGCAGTATCTGTGGATGGCCGGAAGAAAATAGAATTCTATTTATTTTTTCCTAAAAACTAAAAAAAATTAAACTTTACAAATAGTTAAAATACAGCTCATGCTCGCACCCTCACTCACCCTGAAAGTCAGAATCACATATTATGCGGTAGGTGAGACAAGCCATTAAAAAGAGGGAGTGATCCTCAAAGAGGGGTGACAGGGGGAACCCTCACATCTCCATTCATTTTCAACATGTTGTGACTTATTGCAGTTTCTGTGCAGTTGGGTAAGTGGACTTTAGGATTTTATTACTTAGTGTTATTAAACTTTAAAAAAACTTTAAAAAAATGGATAGATGGCTTTAAAAAAGATTTCTGCAAAGAGACTACTGATTGACAATGTTAGTAAAAAAAGCACAAGAAAGCACAGAGAAAACGATGGAGCTGAGACCTCTGATCCTCCTAGGAAGAGCCCTCATCAACCACACTACAGGGAAAACAGGGAGGTCTAATCAGATCTGACGGTCCTAGGCCACCCAGCATTTTTTTTTTAGAAAAGCCGCCATATCAAGAAAAAGATGCTTTGACAATAAGTGAGAACTAATTGTTTGTTGTTGTTGTTTCCCCAGGGGAAATATATGCTTTTGGGAGAGAGTTTTGGAAATGGGATGTTTGGACATTTCTTCTTGTTATGCCATTTTTGTAGTCAAAAAAGTTAGACTTGTAGTTGCAACCTATGAAAACTCTCATATACGCACACAAAGTTGAAACAGAATTTTCTAATTACATGAAAAGCTACCAAATCTCCTTATGGTATTTCAAAACCTTATTCATCAAAAATGTAAAACTGCAAGACCTTTTGATTAACATGCAAAAACGGACTGACATTCAGAGAAGATGGAAATTTGCTAGCTAGATTTAAACAACAAACTTTGTGTAATTGGTGGATGGACACAGAAGTGAGTATGTAAACCCAGCCAACAAGGCACTTCTCCCACGGGGATCAACCAGTCTTGGAGAGGTGTCTCATTCATCTGTGACTGTCAAGTACTGACGTAAACTGAATTCTAGAACCGGTCCTTCCAGATACTGTATCGCAAAGTGCAAAATTAAGGTTTAAAAAAAGAATGCTGTTGAACCAATCAGATTGCTTTAACTAAAAGTTATTACTAAATACTTAGTGAGAAAAAAGATTTTTATACTTTTAATAAATTAAACCCATTTAAAATATTGTTTATTTCATGTTTTTCTTACTTTACTTATTTCCACATTTGTTTTATAATGAGTCTATATATTAGTAGAGTCATATATATAATTAATAAATTACTATTCATATATTGAAGTGGTGAGTGCTCACAATTCTTTACTGAGGGGGTACACAATCTTAAAAGTCTGAAGAAAGCTGCTTTGATGAATGAGCATGGTTTGTATCATCTCCGAGCTCCCTCTGGGCACGCCGGCCTGAGCCCCCAGGGCTGGCACTCCTGTCCACCCGGCTTTCCTTTGTTCCTTTGTGTTCTCGTTGGAAAGAATCCTGAGTGCCCACCTGGGATATGTGAGGAATGCTCTCAGCAGGAGGACAACTCTGGAAATTTTAGAACAGAGAAGGCTGTTCTGGACACAGAGACACAAAGGCAGGCGGGGGGAGAGGCACGAAGCCGAGTGGGACACTCATGACGGGGAGGGACCAGACTATTGTTACCGGCCCTCGATCAGCAGCAGCGAGGAAAGAGAAGAGAGAAGGTGGGAATGGAGGTCAGCGCTCTGCAACCACGTGCTCCCATGTCCCTGGGAGAGAGAACACAGTCAGACACTTGAAATGCAGCCACACACATCTGGAAAACCCAGCCGCAGTGCAACAGAGAAGAGCTGTGGGAAAGAGATGAAAGATACAAAGAAGGCGTGGTCAAAAGCGGCGTCATCGTCAGGCTGGTGGAAGCAAAAAAAATGCAGACAAAGCAGAAGAAGGTGAGGATGGAAGTGAAGAAAGTCAGGGATGGGCAGAAAACAGAGAGGAGAGAGGAAAAGTGTAATGGGAGGTGTCTGGGAGCGGGGAGCAGGCAGGGAGAACCCAGGTGGCGGTTCTCTTCTAGCCTCAGGGGTTTTGTTTAGACTGAACTGTCAGTCACCCCCTCGCTCGTCCAAAACCACACGGCCAAGGCCTTGTGGGTGCAGCAGTGACCAGGACAGACACTGAGCCTGGCCGCACGGAGTTTACACACAAGTGGCTGAGCAGAGCGTCTACCTGTTCCTGGTGGAATAATCCTGACTCTTGCCTCAGACAGCCAGTGTTCTTCAAGGGTCCGTAGGCCCCAGGCCCAGCGTGATCTGACTGCAGGGGGGCAGAGCTGCGCGGCCGCAGGTTTGGAGAGCAGGCATTTTTGTCAACGGTACATGATGTTTGTAAGAAGCCGTTTCTCAAACTTCCTGAAGTAGGAAATTCCTTCTATAAGATCATGTGAAAATAGTTGTGCATTGTAGAGTCTGTACCATGAAGTAGCAGTAAACAAATTAGAGCTGGGGCAGCTCACAAATTCTTTCCAAGTGGCAGGAACCGTCCACGGAAGGACTCATTCACCTGCAGGCTCTGGCCACCGGGCACTGTCGCAATCTTTCCCTTGCTGCCTGGCCACGTCAGATGGTGACAAGAGAATGATGACAACTAGGGAGGCAAATGTCAGACAGGAAGATAAAGGCAAGGTGGGGTTAGAAGGCAGATTTCTGATCCCTGGTCAGCACTCACACAGAAAATCAGAGAAATTGAACCCTTCTCTGGTCATAAGGCCTAGCCCTCACGTCAGCATGGGACAGAATACCACACAGTGGGTCCCAAGCAGGGGACTCACATTGCTCCACCAACTTCCCGCCCTGGGAGCTAACCTCTCTGTGCCTCAGTTTGCTCTGACTGTAGAATCAGGAAAATTGCAATATTTACCTTGGGGGCTTGAGAGGGCTAAATGGATAAACGCATGTGAACAATACTTGGCATATAGTCAGCTTTCAATAAATGTTGGTTGCTGTAATTTCACTTAACCACAGAAACCAAACACATTTTTGTCAAGTTGAGATGCTGCATTTCTGGAGTTCTCTAAATCTTTTACTGAATTTCAATGTCAAATTCTCAGTGTACACAGTCTCTGAACCCCGAAGCATGCTTGAGCTTTCTGCCGAGATATGGCAAGTCAGAGCCAAGAGCAGGAACTGAGAAGAGACCGCCAATGAAGTTCGCCTGTTCAGAAATTAAAATGGAAAATTTGAAAGGAAACAGCTCAGATTCAAAGATTGGGCTGAAATAAGCTGGCTTGACGCTATGAACCAAGAACGCCAATCTTTTTCAAAGTAAAGGATAAGAGTAAATCAGAACACGGATGTAGCACGGTCTGCAACCTTGCCAAATTCCTCTTCGGTGGAACTCCCAGCCTCCCCAAAGGTCTGGCGGAGCGAATAACGTTAGTTGTTCTCATCTGACTTGGCTACTCACACCTGAACTTCCCAAAGGGCAGGGCTGTCCTACCCATTTTCATGTCTGTTGAATGAATGTTGACTGCGGCAAAGCACCCCTCATGGGGAAGGCAGATGTAAAAAGAGGTGGAAAACAATTCTTTCCCCAATTTTCAGGATGTGCAGCGTGATCAGGATACTAACGAAATGCAGGGGGTGGCGTCTCGAGGCAGGCAGTGGGTAGGGATGGTTGGGTGGGAGTACTGGTTTCCGGTGTGCATTTTTCCTTTTACCAGTTATGCGCAAATAAGTGAGTCACTTAACTTCAGTTTTCTTCATTTATCAAACGGGAATAATCTATGCCAAACATACCGCATGAGGTTATTATGAGAATCAAATGAAAAATTTGTAATGAATGCAAAAAGTGTGAAAAGTAAAACTGTTTAATGTATTGAACGTTGTTAGACAAATGGTTATGTTAGTCATTGGCCACGTGCACTTCTTGAAGATAAAAACTAGCAAATTTGGGGGTGGCCCTGTGGCCAAGTGGTTAAGTTCGCGCGCTCTGCTTCAGCGGCCCAGAGTTTTGCCTGTTCTGATCCTGGGCATGGACATGGCACTGCTCATCAAGCCACGCTGAGATGGTGTCCCACATGCCACAACTAGAAGGACCCACAACTAAAAATGCACAACTATGTACCGGGCGGCTTTGGGAAGAAAAAGGAAAAATAAAATCTTTTAAAAAAAAGAAGCAACTAGCAAATTTGCCTAGAAATTATGCCAAAATAGGTAAGCAAAAGCAAACGAATCACATTCTCATGTTTCTTGTACACACTCATTGTATCAATTTCAAACTCCAAGGGTCCGGCTAACGACAGCCTTTTTTCTCACTTCCAGATGTTTTTGTTGGTTTGTTCCCATTGTGCTATTTCTGTTATGGAAAATTCCAAACATTCCCTAAGTCCCTTCTATTCTTTTCCTCTCATTTTTCCTTCTTTGTTTGCTGGAGTATTTGAAAGCAGACCCTAGGCATCATGTCATGTCATCTACAAATGCTCGCACCTTCTGCCAACAAGAGCAGCCTGCACTCCCCAGCTGCCTCGGCATCCGCTCCTTACTCCTTTGCAGTCAGTCTTCCTAGCTCTGCCCTGCTGTGGAATCTATTTTCTTAAAAGTTACCAAGTAGGCAATCCAGAGACCTTTTCTTAATTCTCATCCTCACCTTCTCTGCAGCGTCTGACTCTGTTGAATTGCAATCAGCCAGCGCTGCACGAACACCCCGTGCCAGGCTCTGGTAGGTGTGGGTGGCCCAATACCAGACCTGAAGGAGCTCGCAGGCTCAGTGAGAGGCGCCCTGCCGGAAACGCAAGCACAGCGCAAGGGCCACAGGGCTGTGGCAGTTGGGGAGGAGGTAAGAATTTGGATAAGCTGTGCTGCAAAGGCTTGCTGCAGCTGGCACCTGGGCTGGGCTTAGAAGGATCAGCAGAGCAGGGCTCGAGAGGCGGGAATCCGGCAGTCCTGGAGGGGGAGCAACCTGAGCAGAAGCCTCGCTGTCTGTCGGAAAGCTTGGGGCCACGTCTCGGGAAGGTGACTCACATAGGTGATTAAGGAGCACGGGAGAAGCTGCTGATCAGTGCCTGTGCTTAGGAAAACGCACAATACTGAGTGTAAACAAAAGTCTGAGTTCAGAGGAACGTCTAAAAGTAGATAACTCACTGGTAGCGTGATTCTCGAGAATTCCCAGGGATGAGTAAGTGCAGTCAGGATCTCTTCGTGTCTACACAAAGCTACAGTTAGCACCTATTTAGCACAATGTGTCAGCCACTTTATATGCACAATCTCTAAAATTTGCAACTACCTGTGGAGGTATTCTTCTCCTCATTTTACGGATGAGAAATGAGCATCAGAGAGGTTAAATGGATTGCCCCAGGTCTTCAGGCTGGTTAGTGGCAGGAGCCGATCCAGGCTTGTCTGGCTCTATCCGCTGTGCCACAGTCGGCCTCCTTCTACATGAGCGTCACATGTGGACCACGTATATCCGTGTTTCTATTACCAAGGAGAAGGAAAAAGGAGTGGGGGGTCCAGTTAGCATGCCACAAGCAGAGCCCATGATATAGACACAGCCGTCCTAGAGGGCTCACCACCACATGGCACGAAAGCTTCCAACAGTCATTAAACAACGAACACTTGCAGAACCCCACATGCACTAGCGCCCTCACATCCCGCTCTGCTCGGCCTCCTCAGAGGCCCTCCCCACCACCTCTCTCACACGGCTCCTCCCATCGCATGTTCTCCACGTACCTGGCTTGACTTTCTCCATAGCATTTATGACCGTCTAAAATTATATTATTTGTTTTCTTATTCCCCTCTTTGGAATGTTAGCTCGGAGATAGCCAACAACTTTGTCTTGGTCACGGACTGATTCTGAGTACCCAGAAGAGTGCCTGGCGCATGGAAAATGCTAAATGACTATTTGTTGAGTGAAAGGAAAAGATGGATCAGTAAGTGTTTTGTGTATTGTGCCTGACTAATTTTCAGTTAAATATTAACAGTAACAAATGAAGAGATTATTTTTCCTCCCATAGTTTCCACACTCTAGTTGGGAAGAGACACCAGGGACAAACTATTGCTAACAAAGCAGTCACTGTGGCAAATCACCAACAGTGGCAAAGCCTGAAATGAAGTAGTGAGGTCCCTGTCATGGAGGTATTCAAGCAGGAGCTAGATGACCATGTTATAGAAATGATTCCCATGCCAGAAACGTGGATAAGGACCTTCTAGTTCTAAGGGTTATGATTTGGGGCCAATGAGGGAAGACTACATAGGGTGTGGGGACTTGGATTACACAAGGACATCACATCCTTTGGAATGACTTGTGGATAGAGGAGACAAGAACTCATTTTCCTTAAACGTTTACTAATTACCCACAAGGCGAGCTTTGCTGCTGTGAGCACCCACCACTCTCCATGGGCACCTACCTACCTCAGCACAGGCTGGGACCCCAGGAGCAAGAGTCTAGTCCCCACTGTTGAGAGGCCAGGCAAGGACCTGGACTCTGCCCCTGAAGGCCTGTGCCAGCGGGGAAGGCGACAAGCACAGAGGGGCAGATCTGCACAACTGTCCTGGGGCGTCACTTCCCTGGGTGGTCTGCTGGTGGCAGAGGTCGCAGGCGTGGCTTTGACTCAGCACATCCCATGACCTAAGACATTCTTGTATTGGTTCTAGAGTCAGGGTGAGAGAAGATTTTTTTAAAAAATGTAGACAAAGTAAAGAAAAACTTTATTTCTAACAGTTGCCTGCAACCTCAGAACCTTGACATTGGACAACTGTTGCTTCTCTTCCATCAGAGTCTAAGTGTAGATCTTTCTAACTTGATCGCTCTTGAACTGGTGGTCAGTCTGTGGGCAATCCAAGGAAGGGTTGTGTTGGAGTCACCCTGAAACTGAAAACTTTTGAGGAAACAAGGTGGGTACTGAGTTGGCAAAATAGCCCAACTTCAAAGCACTGCTGCAGGTGAGTGAGCTAACAGAGCTCGAATGGAAATCTCTAAGTGCTTCGCACGCAGCCGCAGGGGCAGCAGCCTCCTTCTCTGGCGCGAGGCACGCTCTTGCCCTGTGCAGGGGGTGTTAGGTCTCCAAGGGCTAGTCTTTTACTCCTGTGTGTGATTACGTTTTAGGGCCTCTTACCTTCGGCACTTTACCAGTAGGCACTGCGCTTACACATCCAACTGTGTTGCCATAGAAATTAATTGGTGGTGTACTTAAATGGAAGAGATTTGCACTGTAAAATGGCAAGAGCTTTCTAATAAGGACCCTGAGGAGCTGAAACCTTTCCTTCAGCAGACAGAGAAGAGAACCTTAAGAGAAAAAGCTCAACTCATGAGTTCCTAGCCATGGACCGGGCAGCAGTTAATCAGGCTAGTGTAATCCATTCGGTTTTGTTCATTACTAAATCTGGACAAATGGAAGAAAGCCTGAATTATGATAGTTAGGTATAATAGAGAAGTGATCCAGAGCCTCTGTCTGTGTGGTGCACACAATGGGTGCTGGACTAATTCTTTAGAGGGCTACACAGGAAAGAGCCACATCGATTACTTGAATGAGCGTGGGAATTCTCTTCAAGTGCTTAAGGCAACTTGAAAACAGTCTACTTCAGCATGCAGCTTAAATATCCTACCCTCCATTTTTTAACACGTTTATTTAAGACACCTATTCTTTACATAAAAGCGCCAAGTTAACTTCTACTCTGTCTAAGCATTCAAAGTCCAAATGAGTCAAGTCTGAATTAACGGGGCGGGCTTTACTGTACTGTAACATGGGAGCCCTATGCATGATGAACTCAGTGAAGTACCCTTAGAGGCTGAAATTCAGGTGTTAACTTCAAATTTAACTTAACCATTCATTTATCTGACTAAAGCTTCAAATATTGAGGAATCATAAAGTAACAGCCCACTCTAATACACAAAAGAATGGAAATCAAGTTCAGAAGTCGTAGCGATAGAATTTGAGCCCCCATGGTCTTTTAGGGAGAAAAGTTCAATAGCTACGATGGAGCGCATGGACTCTGCTATTGAAAATCTGCTCACGTTGCACAGTATCTTGATAAAGAGAACCCTCTGAACCTGCCTGTCCACTAATATTAATATCCAGGATAAAGAATTTCTAAAAGTCACTAAGAGAAATGCGAACAGCCCATGAGAAAATAGTCAAACAGGTTATTCACCAAAGAGGATACTAGAATGGCTGATAAACATGGGAGAGGACACTGCACTTCCCCAGTCATCAGGGAAATGAGAATTGAAACCACAATGAGATGCCATTTCACTCCCTTCAGCTTGATAAAACCAAATGTTAGCAAGAATGTGGAACAAAACTCACCCACACTACTAGTGGAAATGTGCACTGGTACAACCACTTAGGAGATTGATTGTGTTGTAAAGATGCAATTACCCTAAAATCCGCTCCTAGAGGAGTGGTTTTCAACTACAGATGCACATTAGAATCACCTGAGGGGAATGCAAAACCAAACAAAATTGACGCCCTAGTCCCACCCCAGACCAACTAAATCAACATTGGTGTTTTTGAAAGGCGCTCCGAGTGATTCTTCTGTGCAGCTAGGGTGAAGGGCAACCACTGCCCCAGAGAAACTCTCAGGTGCACGAGAACACTTGTGTGGTCGAGAAGACGAGTGGTCGCAGCAACACTGTTACTAATGGCAAAAAGCGGAAATAAATGTCCATCAACTATAAAATTGTCAGTCATTGAATACATAGCAGTACTTGAGCTACATAAACCAAACATGAATGAATCTTGTTGGAGGAAAAGCAGTTAGCTGCAGCACGCCACATAAGGATGGCATCATTCATCTAGTTCAGGAGCACACGCAACAATACTATATTAGAAGGACAAATATGTAGTAAATTTAGGAAGGGACACATGGAAAGGCCAGAAAGAAAGTAGATGTAAATGGAGAAGGAACTTCGACAGCAGTGGCCATGTTCTACTTAAGCCGGGTGGTGGGTAAACAAGTGCTCATTGTAAGTTTTATAACTTTTTGTGTTGGAAAAACTATTATTAAATTTAAAAATAGAGTGAAAGAGCATGAAATGAAGACATCTCTTCTGGGAAATTTTACTGTGAAATAGCAGAGTCAAGGGAGGGTTTTTAAGAAAGAGGCATGCTCCTGGCATTCTAAGCCAAGGACTCCACTTCCCTTCTTTCCAACCACAGGCCCCTCATTTCCTGGCCAGCTCGCAAATAAACGAAGGGAGAGCAGCACTCCCCACGCCCTCAGTGTGGGCTGTGCACGGTGACTTCTGTCCAAAGTGTTCAGTGTGGGGGCTTAGAGGGAGGAGTAACTTCTAAATATTCCTTAGGCCAGGTAATCAAGGTCACCACTACCAGTCACAAAGCATGGTGACAGTCCACGATATAGGAGGACAACAGCACTTTGCCTTGGTAATCTCCCTACCCCAAACCCATAACCCCAGTCTAATCAGGAGAAAAAAGAGCAGACCAGTTGCAAGAGGGCATCCTACGACATCCCTGACTGGTACTCTTCAACACTGTCAAGATCCTCATAAACAAGGAAAGTCTGAGAAAATGGCACGGCCGAGGGGAACCTTAAGGAGACACGACAACTAGATGTAACGTGGTATCGTGGATGGGATCCCGGAACAGATGGACACTGGGCCATTCCTTCCCCTGGAATACCTTGGCTTCTTCAGAAGGTACAGAATCTCTGATATTTAATGGCTAGTTTAAAAAACTGCTACCGATAGTTGTAATCAAGCATCTACCTGGCAAGTTTCTGTTTTCTTCTTCCTAGTGCACATCCATGACCATGAAAATTTAATAAAACCTTTTGAGAGAAAAAAATGCTTGCCCAGAGAGGTTGGTAAAGATTTCCCAAAAGAGGTGATGTCACTTGAGCCCGTGGGCTGAGCCGCTGTAGACACAGGTGTGGGGGTGGTTTAGAGATGAGGCAAGGCAGGTGGAAGCAAGGCCAAGAGAGCGGCAGGGGCAGATCATGAAGAAGCTCTTACGCTGTGCCAGGCCATGCTGACCTTTTCGTGCAGACAACACGGAACCACTGAAGATTTTTAAACAGGGCAAGGATATGATCAGAGCGATGATCCAAGCTGGGATTTAGAAAAGTTCCTCTGATAAGGGCTTGGATTGAAAGAGTGAAAGTGGAAGTAGGCAAACGCTTGGGAAAACAGAGAATTCAGTTTTGGAGGACTGAGCTGTAAGTGCCTTAAAGCAACAGGATATTCAGCTTACAGACTGTGGGAGCTAGACTTGGGGCATCAGTGATATTCAAAACGGCAAGGCGGCAATCAGAGATGGTACTTGAAACTATGACAGTAATTAGGTAGGAAGTGGTCAGAGCCATAATAAATGTCAATATAAAGGCCTGCTGAGATTCATCACCAGGGTAATTCTCTCGAAAGTGGGGAGTGGAGGCAAGAGGGAGCTGGATGGGGCAGTGTTCAAGCCACGCCTCCAAATGTGGGACATGTGAACATGCAGAGGAGGGAAAGCATGCCAGGGAAGCATTAGAGGGAACACTACAGGCATGTGTGTGGAGGCAGAACCTAGAGAGTGTGGGGAGCCTGCTGGGGCAGCCAAGGGCAAACGGGACTGCAGAGCCGAATGGAAAACTCGATTAGGAGTCAGATCACAGAGGCCTTGGTTTGAACTTAATTTACCAGGAAATCGGGAGACAACTTTCTTTCTCTCATCTAAAAAAATTTTTTTAATGCAAGGAATGATCAAGGCTCTAGAAGAAGAGAAACCACAATGTCAGGAGTGCCTGGCCTGGTAAGTGCTGTGACAATGCAAAGCTGAGGAGGCCAGCACTGCTGTTCATTAGACATACAAGGTGAGCTACATATGTGACTTAAAATTTTCTAGTAACCATATTAAAAAAAGTAAAGAAACTGGTGAAATTAATTGTAATAATATATTTTATATAATCCAATACATCCAACGTATTATCATTTCAACACGTAGACTAGCCACATTTCCAGCACTCAGCAGTCCCACGTACTGGACAACGTGAGTCTAGACGTACCGACAGGCAAAAATCCCAAGAGCCAGGAGGGACCATATGTGTTGTGCCTACAGGAATGAGAGTTAGAAGATGCATTTGCAATCCTGAGGTTTCAAGCTTGGGATATTGTAATGATGACAGTGGTGCCACAAACAAAAGTAAAGATCACACGTTGAGGCAACATCTGCTGTTCAAGAAAAGAGACAATGTCACTGTTATGGAAACGATGACTTTTATTTCCACCCTGACTGATTGTCACACTTGTTATTTAAACACCTCTGAAAAATCCTGAAATAATTTAAACCGAAGGCACAGAACAAATCAAAATATTTAACTACTTACGCTTAAAATGAGAAAATTAAAATATTCCAACAGTAACAATAAAATCTGAACAAGTCTCCATCATCAAATATCATTCTGACCAAAAGCTATAGTTTTTGTAATAAAACCAAATTAGTTTAAGCTGATTTCAAGATTTCCATGATAAAAATAATAATGAAAAAAATTTCTTCTTTCAAAATACTGATTCTACCACCAGGTTCAATCTAAGCATTTTATATATAACAAAGTAGCAATTAGGATATTTGTTGATGGATGGCCACTGGTCAAGAAATGATGCATTCTTACAAAATGTTTAAAAAAATAGCAAAGTAGTCTGCAAAATTCTATTTGGGGAGCAGGAAAAAAACTTGTTCCATGTTAATTAGAATATCAAAACATTTCAATATCAAATTGCTTCCAAAGCCAATCATCGCCTAACAGTAATATACTGTATGGGGCGTCCCACTGTATCTTCATTATCTCTCGACCATACAGTGTAGCTAAGGGGTTGAACAAGTCAGTAACAACTATTGTTGCCATTTCTTATTTATTCAAAAGAGCTATGTTTAAAAAAATCATTATAAAACTAACTGGAATAATCAGTGACATGCTACAGATACAATAAACCCCAGCAATGCAATTGCTAAGTTTGAAAATAAAGTGGTCATGCTTCATAATATACTGTAGTATTTTGAAATACATTCTCTGATAATCAATATCATTTATTACAGAGGTCACTTGTAAATTAGCTCAGATTCTGAACTAGCTTTCTAAGTGAAACTTTTTCAAGTATGCATAATATTAATAAGGTAAAGATATTTTTCTCTTATTCACTTCTTTATGTGTTCTTCCAAAGGACAACCATGTTGAATAAAGGACAAACAAAATGAGCTGGTCATAATTTTCAAAAACATTTCAAAAAATACAAAATAGTCTAGTGACCAAGAACTGATTAAGACACATCTAAAATCTATTTCAGACAAAAAAGAAAGAACTTTCAGACTTTTTCTTGAAATACTTAAGTTCATAAGTAACGAAAGAATAGGGGGAAAGAAGGGTTTCTAAAACATTCCAGACTTTTATAACAATAAAATTAAAAAGGTCTACCTTCTCCTACTTAGCTGTGATATATATAAGGGTGTATTTAATAGCAATATGATTTTATCTTTAATATCTAGCTTAATTGCATAAATCACAAAAACATTTCCAGCCAAGTTTGCAGGTAAGTATAATACAAACTCTAGAAAATGATTTTTAGCAAAAACTGCTTCGAAATTTTCCTACATAACAAAGCATTCCTTTGGAAATGAACCTTTAATGCTTTTGGACCGTTCAAGTAAATGCAGCTTTTACCCTCTCCAGCACTACACTATAATTACCTCCCAAATTCCTTTGTCACTGGGTAACATTATCTTTTATTCTCTACTATGCTAATAATGGTAAGTTATTTTTTTAAAATCTCCTTAGTGGTATCAGACTTTTGTCTTCATCATCTATGAGCACTGAGGGATTAAAGCAGAAATAAAATAAGCCAGAAAAGTCTCTTCATAAAAGCAGTACAAAGTTCCGAAATGTTGGCACCGATGAAGAATGGGAAAGAGTTATCGTCCAAATTTAAAATGTATCCATTCATGGCAGCACCACATCCAACAGAGGCAGTAAATGCTACTGCTACAGGCTTCACTGCTGCCAGTCTTGGGGCGTGTGGAATACATTTTCTGATTCAGTCACTGAAAACACAGAACCAACAGCAATCCAGCTGGGTGGGCCACAGTCTGGGCGGACTGCATCCACCAGGACAGGTCCCATTCTGACCACTGTGGCTGGGTCACAGTCTGGGCGGACTGCTTCCACCACGACAGGTCCCATTCTGACCACTGTGAGTCTGAATTCCGAAAATGCGAACTCACAAGGGTTAGTGGAAGACTGTTTCCAACTTGAAAGAAATGTGGCTAACTTGAGGAAAAAAACATTTAAATAATAACAAAAGGACAATCTTAGTGGTTTTTGGCCCTGCATATACCAGCTGTGTCAGTAGCTCCTAATAACCAGAAATACAATGAAACTAAAGGGTTTTCTTTCCAAAACCTACAGAAGGAAGACGTTTGACTCAAAACCAATTTCAAAATCTACACCAGGCTGCCAGGCCAGCAAATAACGGTCAGAGTGACTTTGTTCCTCTGCTCCTTCAACATGGGAACTAACGCGGAATGGCTCATGCCCACAGTTGACAGGCCGTTCACGGCCACGATCATATCTCCACACCTGGACAAGGACAGACAGAAACAGAAACAGACTGTTACTGTTTTCAGGGTATTAAAAACATTACTCTCACTGAGATTTGTTTAGCATGAAAAGCAGTTTCACTTAACCACTAACTGTCAAAGATTAGGATGTGTGATTATCTTGAGAAACATTCTGGGTTGATTTTTAAGCCTACATTGGCTTCCCCTTGCCAATCAACGACACCTCTGTGCCAACCTCTCCTGTAGCTGGTGGGTGATTTCAAGGGCAAGCGGAATAATTTTCAGCTAAGTTTAAGCAAAATATAATTAGAAGAATAAACCTACTGCCCCTTTAAAAAATACCAAATGCATTTGGAGGGGCTTGTTTATTATTTTGGCTATTTCTCTGTTCATTCTTAGAGCTCACACCTTCGAGTGTTCAATTAAATTGAGAGTAAGACCGACACCTCCTCTTCTTTCAGCTGTTATGTTCACTGTCCTCCAAGCAGAATTATCACGAATGAATGATGAATCTGACGATCTTTCTATGCTTTCTGACTTTTGGTTTTTAGTCGGTAATATGTTATTTTATTGTTAGCTCCTTTAATTTCTTTTCGGAAGTAGGTGGAAGGTAAATTTATAAACTAATTAATTGAGACCCAGCATGGTTGAGTAACTTAGCTAAGAGAATGGTTAATTCATTTCCCCCCTCCTCTTTCCTCCTAAAATGATGATTTGTTTCCATCTTTGTCAATATGAGACTGATCTGGAGCACACTAACCCTGACCAACTTCTCACAGTAGGATTTAGATGTCACTTTCTCTTTGCAAACAGAGTAAACTCTCCATTTGTGCAGCATTCTGTTTAGTATGTCAGCATCTACTTTTTAAGAACTGGTGCTTTTATTTCATCAAACACTAGGCACTAAGAACTGCCAAGCACCCACGTCCTCTCTCCTTATACAGTCTCTCGATACACCACCACTTTCTTCTCCGGGAGCCTGAGCTTTGGAAAAGAAGAGAGGCTGCACACAGGCTGAGTGAGTACGTTCTGCCTGGTGGCGGCACGAGCAGAGGGGTTAATGGCAAAGGCTCTGGGTATGAATCGCAGTCAACCACTTTCAGCCATTTGACTGTGGGCAAGTTTCTCAACCTTTCCAAGCCTCAGTTATCGTGTTTGAACAACAGGAATAACAACACCACCATCACTTACCTCAAGGGGTTGTTAAGAAGATTCAATAACGCATGCATAGCACTCAGCACTGTGCCCAGCACACTGTAAGCTATCACACACTCATTCATCACATATTTGTTGAGACCTTACTATAAATGCAGGGCACTGTTATGGCTGCCAGGGATTCAACAACAAATGCAACGAAATCCCTTCCTCGTGGAGCTCGCATAAATATAATGTTAGGCAGGTACAAGTGCCGTGGAGAAAAATAAAGCAGAGCCATCTAATGATAGGACTGGACCTCAGTGGGCTGTGTGGAAAAATTGCTCAGAGTCAGTTGTCATATCACAATATGTCCAATGAAATGACTCAGGTTTGGTTCCTGTCATTAGCGTACAAAAATACAGCTATGAGTGGCAAGAGGGTAAAGGTAATGCTTCAGTCTAGAGCAGGATTGGCAAATTTCTTCTGTAAAGGGTCAGTTGGTAAACAATTATTTTAGGCTTTGCAAACCATATGGTCTCTGCCCACAATGACCCAACTCTGCCACTATACCTGAGCAGCAGCCACGGACAACACGTAAATGAATGAGTGTGGCCATGTTGCAATAAAACTTTATTTATAAGAACAGACAACAGGCTGAATTTGGAGCTGACCCCTGGTCTAGATTGTGTCCATCATAACAAACATGAATCACATCATTAAATATAACAAGACTCACTTTAATCTTCCATCATAATAAGCAGGAGTTCCCAAGACAATGGTTTTAATGAAGAAAGGCTGATTGGTGTGGTTCTCTTCATATCCACCAACAATACTAAAGCCCCAACTTCCCAAGTAGCTTCTTCGTAAAACTATATCATGGCAGCTATGAAGGGCACTGTAAACAAATATAAAAATCAAGAAAAAATTTAAAAATTAATGCAGAGGCTTTTATAGCCTGTTCATCTTTGTATAACTCTATAGCATGTTATACTCATCATTGTTGGGAAAAGCAAAAGGGCTACTTAATTTCCTTCTGAATATAATGGTTATTGCTTTTGTTTTTGTTTTCTGGTGAGGAAGATTGGCCCTGAACTAATATCTGCACCAATCTTCCTTTATTTTGCATGTGGGACACTGCCACAGCGTGGCTTGACAAACACCTGGGACCCAAATCTGCAAACCCCCAGCTGCCAAAGTGGAGCACATGAACTTAACCACTACACCACTGGGCAGCCCCATGAATATATTGTTTTGCAGACCCATTTTCTAGGACAGATGCAGTCTTAAGTAGACTAGAATTTCTTCAACATTTTTTAGTCTTCTCTTCCCAAGTGAAGACACACATACGTACAGAAAGCTTAAATAAACTTGTTACAAGTTAGACCTCAGAAATTTGGATAAGATGGTTCTGTGCCTATATTTGCTCACTGCCCTGTCAACAAGGCCCTCAATTCTGATATCCATTTGTATCTTCACAATTTGTATCTCCAAAAAGTGGTACAAAAGGAGTCTAGTACTGCTGATTTGAGCACTCAAATGAGAGGACACGTGCAGCAGGGCAGCTGCGAAAACAATGCAGGATAACTCTCTAACCTCCACGAGGAGTGGTCTGCTGCCCTTTCCTCCTTTACTGAAAATGCTTTCATTTTAAAGGCAACTTTAATCAACAAAATAGGGAACTCAATCTGGAAAACAATAAGAAAAACAAAATCCCTCCACCCTTTTTATAGAGTGGACATTAGGATGCTACCATTAACATGCTACTGGCCAGTTTGGAGGATGCTCTCTAGGAAGGGAGAAAAATTCTACTTACAGTTCCACAGCTCTATGGATTTGGGAACCAGCCATGAGTAAAAACTTAAAAATAAAAACAGAAAAAAATCCCACCAAATAAACCCTAAACGATATAGAAAAGAGTATCTCTTCATAAAAAATATCTTTCATTTCTAGGTGAAATTGGATATGGAGGCATCTAAGCCAAAGCCTTCTGTTTTTAACCCATTAAAAAGGGTTTCTTATTAATAAAGCCAATTCTATAAAGCTATATACAACATGCTAAAACTTCCAATCTGGTCTAATTTCTTAGTTTACTGATAAGAAAGAGCTATTAAAAGGGCTCCTGGGATGGAGCAGGGTCCCATGCATTGGCCTGGCTTTTTAGGGCAATGTAGGTTATTTTCATTATTTGAATCTTCTGCAAAAACAAAACAAAACAAGCAAACAGTTGTCTGGCGCACCCCCAACAGACTGCAGTGGAAGAACCGCCCTCTTCAGGAAAAGCTGGGCGGCTACCCTACGCTGCGTGAAACCCGCCTGAAGGGCCACCTGCCCCTGTAGAGCCGCGGCCCTTCTGACACGTGGTGTTGAACACAGGTTTGCATACACCAGAGGCCTCGAGAATCCACTGAAGACAGTCCTTTTATTGACAGGTATTCTTTTGATACAGGTGGGCTCAAAACCAGATTTTACTATCCTGCACATTTCTCATCTAAAATCTCTGTTATTCTTCCTGGCACACCAGGAAATGCTCTGAACACAAGAGGTAAAAATGCTGACCCCCAAAACTAGACTGGAAGAACAGATAAGGAAAAAGAAAGGAAGCACCAGTGCCAGAGTGTTTCTCCAAGACATCGCTGGTCTCTGCCCATCCAGCAGCATTGGTGTGGACCTGCTCGGCAGCCGCACAGCACAAGGAGATAACATCCTCCTCCAGCATGTGAAGGGCCCCTTCTGACATTCTAAGTTTAAACTGACCGGTCAAAGTACCAGGCTGAGTACTGAACGATCAGTGAGGTTCCCTCTGATGGCTGAAACTTCGCAATTTAGATACTATTCTACAGAATTTAAGAGCAACCATGTAAATGTATGTTGACTTTTCAGTGGGAAAAATTAATCAGTTTTAGTGCATGGAATAAACAGATATGAAGTAGTTAAAACATCTTTGTCATAAAAAAAATCTCTCGCCACAAGATCCAAATACAAGGTCCATACAGGTCCCTAAGACATGAATTCCGTCACAGTTTTGGGCCTTTTTAGTTTTTTTAACCAAGAAGGCAAGCCTGCAAGTTAGATTTATCAACAAATGAAATCCAATAATATCCTTGCTTTTTCTGTTATTCTTTATGTGAAAGAACTTTATAAACCATAGAGCACTATGCAAATTCCAGTTATTATTACAAATTTATTCCAAATGAAGGTAGCTGGCTCAGAAACTGGCACATACTATTTTTTTTTTATTCACATGCTGAGCTGAATTCAGGTGACACCTTTATTTATTTATTTTTTTAACCTGGCTTTTTATTTATTTTTTATTTCATTGAGGTCATGTTGGTTTATAACACTATGTAAATTCCAGGTCATCATATTTCAGCTTCTGCATAGACTGCATTGTGTTCACCACCAAAACTGGAAGTTCCATCCATCACCATACATTTCTCCTTCCTAAACTGGCACCTTCTTATTGTTTATTTTTATTTTAAAGAATCAGTAATTTTCCTATTTTGTTAAGAGTCAGAATGTTTCATCAGAGTTCAGTTCTAGGATCCTTATGCACATTAAGAATCTAAACTGGTTTGGAAACAAAGATAGCAAGACACATTCTTCCGAGCTCAATATCAAATTATGCAACAATCATCTGGGGGTTCCAAATGCTTCGTGACCAGACACTGACCAACTTCAGAACGTCTTGGCTGGTCAGTCACGAAGCAGCAAACTCATCCTAAAGATGGGCAGGAGCAGCTACTCCTGAACACCAGTGACATGTCTTAAAGACTCCAACGTCCAATAAAAATTCAGTTTATAACCTGGCTTCTTAGGGATAGTTAAAAGGATTAAGGAAGGGCTTTTAGAAAGTCTTCTGGGATAGAAAAAGGCTTCCCGCTTTGACCTGGCTTTTTTTGGTGAAAAATGCATGAGTTTAAGCATGTATCAGAATGAATGTTGGTAAATGACAGCTTTTCTAAGCAAGAGACTGAACATCCAATCCCAAGGCTAGCCCACTTAAAGCCTTAATAGGGACAGACAGAATGGCTTTATTCATTTTTATAAACAGATATAACTCTTTAGTTCTTATTATTAAATTTACCTTTGTAAATATAATATCCTAAGAAAGAAAAATGACCATTTTCTTTGGTAACGATTTGATGTTGCTCCTGTTATCTAACCAAAGCCTTTCTTCCCCTCAATGAGTAAATTTACTGTGTCACATGCTAACAGAGGTTGCAATTATGATTATTCCACCAAACAACAAAAAGCTGTCAGTACCTCGGAAGCCCAAGCCACATGACCCAGGATGGGGACCAGCTGGCGTCGTACTCGTTTTCACTGAAGGTGCTCGCCTGCTCCTCCGAGGTCTGGGCTGCGTCCTCAACGACCTGGACCTCCAGTGCTTTGAGGGCCACGGTGGGGGATGCAGCGCTGGCTTTCAGCATAGCAACAGCCTCACTGTGACTTAAATTGGTCAAATCAATGCCATTGATATTCAACAATATATCACCTGTTCAAACGAAGAAAGAGAAGGATGAGCTGAGCTCCCAAGTGGTTATTCCCCATAAATCCTGCTCTTTGTCAACGAATCAACAAAGGCAGTTCCAACAACTCAGGTGAGATGAGGTGAAAGACCATTTTCTACTTCTTTGTCATTTTTATAATACTGGGGAAAAATCCAATTCATGGAAAACATTCCAAAACAATTCAAAAATTTAAAATAATTCCATAATATATAAGATAAAGCATGGCTTGAGGCCCCCTGATTCAGCGGGACGCCCGCACCACTAGCCCTGGTTTAGCTGTATAGAGGCCCTGGGCACGTTCATTTCTCTTCTTTGAGCATCAGTGATTTCTCAGTTCTTTCCCATTCCAAAATGATTTGATCCTTTGCTCTTAGAAATACATTTTTGATATATTCTATTTTATATTTACACAGTTTTTATACATGAAGTCAGCCCTACACAGCTCAGCCAGTGCAAACATATGAGAACGTGTAAAGAGAAGGTGCCCTGGGGCCTACACAGAGAAATAAAACTTGCGATTAGAACATCTTCTCTTGCTTGAGGAAGAAAAAAGTCTTTTGCTCTCCCAAGTAATATAATAAAAAAGGGCAATGAGGATTATATAAAAGGTTAGGAAGGAAAGGATTAGTTTTGTAGGAAGCACAAACATTTGTACTAAGAAAGCCTACAGAAGGTCCTCCTCTCCCAATTCATCATTTATTTTTCACATTATTAAAGCAAAACATTCTCATTGTAGAAAACTTAAAAAACATAATAACATAAGGACATAAAATGACCTCCAATTCCACAATTGCACAAACTTTTTTAAAAAAAGAGCAGTGTAATTAAGATACAGTTCACATACCATTCAATTCACTCAACTACAGTACACAATTTTATGGTTTTTAGTGTAGTGATAGAGTTGTAAAACTGTCACACATTATTTTTAGAACATTTTTGTCACCCCCCAAAACCCCTGTACCCATTAATAGTCACTTCCCTTGCCCCGGCGCTAAGCAACCACTGATCTACTTTTTCTCTCTATAGATTTCCTTATTCTGGACATTTCATATAAATGGAATCATGTGTGGTCTTTTGTGACTGGCTTCTTTCACTTAACATCCTGTTTTCAAACTTCATCCATGTTGCAGCTTGTGTCAATACCTCGGTTCCTTTTTACGGCCAAATAATGTTCCATTTTAGACATATACCACATTCTGCTGATCCACTCATCAGCTGATGGATGTTTGAGTTGCTTGCACTTCTTGGCTATTATGGAAAATACTGCTATAAACCCTCTGTACAAGTTTTTGTGTGGACGTATGTTTTCATTTCTCTAGGAATGGAACTGCTGGGTCATATGGTAACTCTATCTTTAACTTTTTGCGGAACTGCTAAACTGTTTTCGAAAAACAGTTGTTCCATTTTCCATTCCTGCTGGCAACATATGAGAGTTTCAATTTCTTTACATCCTTGCCAATGTTTGTTACTGTCTGTCTTTGTTATTATATTCATCCTAGTGGGTTTTAAGTGGTTCTTCTACTTTTAATTTTTTTTTTGAGGAAGATTAGCCCTGAGTTAACATCTGCCACCAATCCTCCTCTTCTTGCTGAGGAAGACTAGCCCTGAGCTAACATCTGTGCCCATCTTCCTCTGCTTTATATGTGGGATGCCTGCTACAGCATGGCTTGCCAAGCAGTGTGTAGGTCCACATCCAGAATCCAAACTGGTGAATCCCAGGCCAGGCCAGAGGCGCTGAAGCAGAACATGCAAGCTTAACCACTGTGCCACTGGGCGCCCCCAGGTTTGAAGTGGTTTTGATTTGCAACTCCCTAATAACTGATGACACTGAGCGTCTTTTCATGTGCTTTGGCCATCTGTATATCTTCTTTGGAGAAATATCTATTGAGATCCTTTGCCCATTTTTAAATTGGGTTGTGTTTTTTATTACTGAGTAGTAAGAGTTCTATATGTACTGTGGATATAAGTCCTTCATTAGATACATAATTTGCAAATATTTTCTCCCATTTTGTGGGGTATCTTTTCACTTTCACTATCTTTTCACTTTCTTGGTGGTATCCTTTGCAGCACAAAATTTGTAATTTCGATGAAGTCTAGTTTATCTGCTCTTTTTGTTCTTGTTGCTTGTGTTTTTGGTGTCCTATCTAAGAAAATCCTTGACTATTCCATTGCCTAATCCAAGGTCCTGAGGAATGACACTTGCGTTTTCTTCTACAAGTTTTAGCTCTTACATTCTAAGTTGATTTCTGTATATAGGGATCCAACTTCATTCCTGGAAAAACAGCCTTTAAGACTCACTTTTCCACAGGAACAAACCAAGTGTATGGAGAATGCTATTTTTACCACTACCACCCCCACCTATACAAATTACATAGTATTGAGGGGGAAGGTGAAATTGTGAACGAGTTTATCCCTAGAACCGCTATCTTTTTATTAAGTCTGCCTTTTGCTCCACCTCCTGTGTGAGCCTCCTCCCACACAGACACTTTATTGTCCTTCACTAGGATGACCCTTTGGAGCATCTAGTCTGCCATAATGCTGGAAGCATGGGTCTCTTAGAGGGTCTTTTCCAACATAAAATAATCCACCAGCTGAGTAACTGTTAGAAAGTAATGGAACCGTTACCAAGCTTCAGCAGTTTCCCTTCACAGTGAGCACTGCCCTCACCTTACAGAGAGGCTTTATGCTTGCACATGCGAAGGACATTTTAAAGGATTTTCAAAAGCCATATTTAGTAGAAAATTCTGTAGATAGTCTTTATTTTTAAAAATATGAGTTGACTCCATGGAGAAGACGTGGTGAAACTGTTTAAGATCCCATCTTACCTCTCTTGATTCTGCCATCACGTGCAAGGCAGCCATGAGGTGGCACACTGGTCACAAAGATGGGCAGCTCACCACTCTTACTTCCTCTGCCCCCGGCTACTGTCATTCCAAGGGACTCGTGTGGCTCCTTCTTTACAGTAATGTGTTTTTCCTGGCATGTAACACACTGGGTCAGATCCTAAACATGAGAGGAAACATTTATTGGATAACAAATAATATATAGTTGAAGAAAAGACAGCTTAAACGAAAGTAAAAACTTACGTGGCAACTGTAAAGTCTTTTTTTAAAATCACTTAGTATAGAACTGAAAGTCATATACAGTTCTTCACAGGTACAAACAGTACACTGAACGCCGTGGATCACAATGTCAAACTTTGCAGAGTTTTTGTAACACTTTATGTAACTGAAAACACTCAGGACTGTTGACATATAGAAGTCAACGTAAAATAAGCACATCATTTGTATAATTTCCTTGAGCTCCAAAATATGATCAATTCTATAAAAGTAAATAATGCATTTGAATTTTAAAATTCCAAAGACAAGCCAATTACTTTTACTTCCATCTTTCTCCTCTATTCTTTGAAAGAAAAGTTGACAGAGTAGTATAAAAGTAAAATGTAGATTTTACTAACTGCCAGAAAAAAGCTACAGACTTGTCTTGTGATTCTTACTGACAAGGATTATGAAAGTACTCAGTCACGAAGCAGGAGCAAATCTACCTTCCAAACCTTCTTGAAAAGCCAAAAGGATATGAAATAACTGAATTTTTGAATAAGTTAATAACAGGGAAATATTTCCCAACAAACTATATTCTCAGGGAAAAGCTATTTTTACTGACATTTGCTACTGCTACTTATTACTGAGATGTTCCTGGAAGAAAAAGAGAATTTTTTTTTTTCTCCTGAAGAAGATTAGCTCTGAGTTATCATCTGAGCCAATCTTCCTCCACTTTATATGGGGGACACTGCCACAGCCTGGCTGAGGAGTGGTATAGGTCTGCACCTGGGATCTGAACCTGTGAACCCAGCCGCTGACGCAGAGTGCACCAAACTCAACCACCAAGCCACGAGGCCAGCCGCAAGAAAAAGAGAATTTTAAAAATCACTATTTTTTAGGGGCTGGCCCTGTGGCCGAGTGGTTAAGTTCGCATGCTCCACTGCAGGCAGCCCAGTGTTTTGTTAGTTCGAATCCTGGGCGCGGACATGGCACTGCTCATCAAACCACACTGAGGCAGCGTCCCACATGCCACAACTAGAAGGACCCACAACGGAAAATATACAACTATGTACCGGGGGGGCTTTGGGGAGAAAAAGGAAAAAAATAAAATCTTTAAAAAAAAATCACTTTTTTTAAAAGTCAATAAAAAACAAGATGTACACATGTAATATTAATATTAAAATAAAAATAACTAACATTTATTGAAGGTACATTATGTGCCAAGCATTATTTCATTTAATCTTCACAATGGTCTTGAAAGTAAACACTATCATTGGCTCCATTTTACAGATGAGGAAGCAACTTTAGAAACGTCATGTAACTTGCCCCAAGTCATACAACTATAAGTGACTACACTGGGATTTGAACTGATGCAAATTAATTAGTACTAATAATTATATATATGTATTATATATGTTTTACAGAGGTACACGCAGTATGATGCACCATGTATATACACTGTTTATATGCACCACACCACTCAGGTGCTATCCCATTAAGTGTCAGAGTGGAAGCTAATATCTCAAAAGGTTTCTAACATTTATCAACTACAGGAAAATGTTGCAGATAACAAGATAATTATTAACATTATTAACACTATCAACAATAGAAATATATAAACTATATTTACAGAATTATAACATTTCCTCTAGTGACATTATTTTAGAGAATTAACAAATATGGATCTGTTCATCAGGCCCTGGAGTTCCAGGCCCATCTGCCTTTCTCTGGTCCTGGAATCTCATGTATGTTTGAAATTTTATCAAGGGAACTACTTGTAATAATAGCCTAGCATTCCTAGAAAATGTTATGACCTAGTAGAAAACTTGTAAATGTCTTAAGGCAGTCTCCCAACTAAATATATGAAATCTACGTTAGTACCCTTCAAAACTGGGCAAAAACCATTGTATTATGAAGACAACTCATGAAACTCAGTCTTGAGTATATTTATTTATGCAGTTTCGGCTCTTACATATTTAATCAATTAAGGCTGGTTGTTTCATCCCTCTACGCGGCTGAGATGTATGCATTTTTACCCTCAAGAAGTAAACCAAACTTCAAAGCTTACATGTGGTACACTTCAAGGAACCTTCTAAAGGTTCATCACCACATGAGCGTTTATTCAAGCAGCTACTTAGAGGTTTAATAGTAGACTAATGTATACTTTAACAATTATAATTGTCTGAATTGCTTATTTTGGTAAATTTGTGTGTTTGTTTTTCCCCAAGAGACCTTTATTTTTTTAAATCAAGATCTGACATAACAAATGCAGTATGTTAATAGTAAACAGCTAAATTAACACTTAAAAGTACATTTCATGTGGTTGTTCTAACCAACTAGGTTTGCAGAGTACCTAGAATAACAATAATTCAGCATTGCTATTTAAAACGTCGTTACTAAAAATTAAAGAGAATAAGAATAGCAGTTAAGAGAGAAAAATATGTGTGTCCAAAACAAACAACAAAATGAAACATGCAGAGTTCTCTAAACATGCAGAGTTCTCTATACGAATGTTGGAATGACTAAGTATTTTTTAAAATTATCTTAAAATTATAATGTTGTCATAGACACTCATATCTTAAATTATTGTAGAATTCAATGACACAGAAGATTCAATAATCGACTTTTGCCTTATATTACAGTTCTTTAGGAATATATATATCATATATATATAACTTGTAAAGCAAGCTATATGAAGCAACTCCTATTCAAAATTCCTATTCAAAACAATAACTCCTTTTTCATAGTCACCATTATGAAGGCAAAATTATAGGTTTCCTTCATACATTTTGGTTTTTGTTCAGAAATAAGAACAAGTTGGTGGTTATAATTTTTTGTAAGTATTAACTAAACCAAAGACCAGTGACAAGTCTGTACTTAAGCTCAGAAAACCAGATAAGCCTGATGGGCCAAAAATACTTGTGCCTTTAAGGGGTGCTTTCTTAGGGTACCTGCAGCATTTCAAAGGTAATTATTCTTTCAATTACTGTACGTATATTAAGAAGCCATCTTAGCACATAGGAAACTTCCTATGGTTTTTAAGAAGACCAACAGATAAGTTTTTGTTTAGTAAAGCAAATTAATTTTACTTAAGGAGAATGGCTTTGGAAGCTCATATTTAGCTTATATTTTCACATAGTTAGGTAAACATCACTGTCTTAAAAATCTTAGCCTACCAGAAACTGAGTTCAAATGAAGGGCCGAATGAAGTAAATAATATCAAGAATGCAGTAAAGTACCATTCTTTTTTGATTTCTGCAACTAAAGAGAGACAGTATCAAAATTCTCAGCACAGATAAATGATCTAGGGAAATATTCTAAAACCAGTTAAATGTGGAAGCAGCAGTAAAAAAGCTCAACATATGGGAATTTTAAATGATTTAGGGCAGTATTCGTATAAGCTATAACATAAAAGGAAATATGCAACACATGCACCTATCAAAATTTATGGTTTATATGTTTAATATTCACACATCTAATTCTGCTGTGGTAGGCAACCTGTCCAGTTGCTAGGTATACACTTGTCAATCATTGTCTTCGCTATGCTTTTTGAATCACATAAACCAACTGTTAGATTGAAATGAACAACCCAATAAATCCCACTTACTAGGACTAAATGAATAGAAGATTTTTCTGGAAGATCAAACACTTCTCATCAGTCACCTGGCAGAGGGACCTCTGTTGGCTGAGGAACTGAGACAACGCAGCCACCCTCCAAGGTAGCAAAAGCTACACATTTCAATCCCAAACACCTGTGTTCACGTTTTCCAACAGAGTAACGGCCCTCATTTAAATCTTACCATCTTGTAACAATGATCCCTTGAGGGCGATGAACTAAAAAACACAAATGAAAACACCTCACCTTATGTGAGCTGGGTCTGCTGTGATACAGTGGCTGTGCGTGGTGCTGGCTGCTGCTGCTCTGAGTTCCCGCTTCTCGGATAGTGTTACCAGGCTGGGGTTTCCCCGGTCTAGCAATTGTTAAATTCACCCTCTCTCCACTAGCCTGGAGAAAACACGCATACAGTACCACCATCACTAATGATGATTCTCATCAAAAAAATTACAGGCAGTGTTAATTTTCAATGCACGTCTCAGAATTGCACCAGACCTTGCCTGGGTAGTGACTGCAAGCACTTGCTAGTGGGGAGGAAGGGAGTTCATTTCATGAGCTAATATTTTAAAACTTCTGCAGTTAAAACACACACATGCAGCTCTTGGACATGCCCTCCCCAGCCCTGCCGCCAAAGTAACCACGGCAAAGCAGTCAAACTTCTCGTGTTCTCAGCTCCCCATGATTTCTTGAGGGGTACCTTTCTTTTAATACTTCTTTGCCCTTTCAAGACTTGCCTTGGTATTGTGAGGGAGGGAGCAAAGGAAAGAAGATAAAAAGAAGAAGTTATTCAAAACTTGATTAAAATCCATTGTGACTTTTGAAACAAATCAAACTATGCACAGCTTTGTTTCTGCTTGCTTTAAGTTTGAGTCAAAAATAGGACATGAACTTAAATAGTCCTAAAAAGGATTATAGAGATCCTATATAACAAGACTAGTATTTATATATATTGTGTGTAATACACACACACACACACACACACACTTAAGCATTATGTTAAATTATTTTACAAGTTCATGACTGTCATCTTAAATTTAGAGGCCCTTTATCTATATCTACATATATCTACATATCTATATTTTAAACATGGATTCCCATCTATTATGTTTTTAAAGGTTATTTTACCTTTGCTTTTAATGTACAGGCCTGAGTTATTTGATGCTGACTCTTGGTTGTGACCACAATTCCCAATTTTATTACTACTCCTATGGGAAAATATGACAGCCTGCTTTCAAGGAATTGTGGTAGAAAGTGGGGACCTCCTCCATGATTATAGTTAATAACGTTAAGAAATCACTCATTTTCACTTCCTTTTTTTCCCAGTTTTACTGAAATATAGTTGACATATAGCATTGTACTATTTTCAGTTCTTAAACTGAAAAATAAGTGATAACCAATTTTAATTCTCTACCGAAAATCCTTTGCTTATTCAAGCATTTTATTAACTAAATAGTTTCAGACAAGTTCTTCAAAATAACTGAAAGAATAACACCTAACATATAGGCCAGACTCCCAAAGCACAGGGTCTAGGGACTTGATCTAAAGGGTAAATATAAAAGTGGAATGTTTAAAATCCTAGTAATTAAAATTCTGACACTTCACGTTATCAGATCGCACAGTGTGAGATGGTGAGTGCTCCCTTGGTGACTTTATTTCAAAGTACAGAATCATTTTCATTACTGCTTAACAGTTCATAACCACCAAATACTCTATAATCAGTATTTCAACCAGAAAACCCTTGCTTATGTAAATCTATTAAGAGAAACAAATCTTTGTGGATTTTTTTAAAGACAAAATTCTGTGCATGTGATTGAACTGGGCATTTAGGATTTAAATGATAGATCAACATTTGGGCTTAGGCTAACTTTAAACAGAGTGCACATCTAACACTTCAGGGTTTCAAATACAGCAGAAAAGTTTTGTTCAAGTTGAGATTTTAAAAATGCAAGATGCCGGGCTGGCCCCATGCCTGAGTGGTTAAGTCACGTGCTCCACTTTGGCGGCCCAGGGTTTCGTCAGTTTGGATCCTGGGCACAGACATGGCACCGCTCATCAGGCCATGCTGAGGCGGTGTCCCACATAGCACAACCAGAAGGACCACAGCTAGAATATACAACTATATACTGAGGGGTCTTTGGGGAGAAAAAGAAGAAGAAAAATGCAAGATGCCCAAATGACAATACCCTTAGTTCACAAGTAAGTGGCATGCTCTATTGCTGGGCATATAAATTGGTATGATGTGATCTTTCTGGAGGGAAGTTTAGCAAAAGGTTTTAAACTTAAAATCAAAACACGAAAGTCTATCAATAAGAGAATGATTAAATAAGTTGTAGTACAACATGCCTACGATACTGTGATTACAAATCATGATGTGAATCTATACTTATTTTTGTGTAAGAAGTCCACAAGATACTGCTGACAAAAGAAAATGTTGCAAACTCAGAATCTACAAGTGCATGCTATTTATCTGTGGATGTATACATAAAAAATGTTTGTAATGATGTCCCTCAAAATATTAATGTTGTGTTGGGGTATTTAGACTGAATGTGATTTTAATTTCCTTCTTTATTTTGTGTATTTTGTCTTCAGTATTCTTTTCGGACATGGAGTACACGTTATTTTTATAACCTGTACCAAAAACAGTAAGACTTTTTAATTTTTTTCAAAAAGAAACAAATCAAACTTTAGTTTTTTATAGCTTGGTTAAAATTACAGTACAAAATATGATGCAACTAATTTAACTATCTGGATTATAAAAATCCAAATAAGATATATTATCATGAAAAATTTTAAGTGTATTTTCCACCTGTGTGTCTATATTTTCCACAGTTTGGTTAGAAATTTAGTGAGGACTATCTACTTAAGAATTAAGAGTATTTTAACATTGCCTGAAATATATAGTCAATCAATTTCTCTTTCTATCTTATTGATCTGACTTTTCACTTCATAAAGTCCACTCAACTCTCCTGTTTCCTTTAATAAACCCCAAGAGTGGATTAACGCTCTTCTGTTCTTTCCCCCCCTCCCTCCCACCAATCCCCACTCTTACAAGATGAACTCATTTTCAGCAGTGCAGCAGCTGGCTGCTATCCACAGGCAAAGTCCTAAGGCTGCCTCTGATGCAGGGGAATTTCAAGCCATCCAGTTTCTTTAAACCTCAAGTCTATGAAATGAGACCAATACCTGAGTCTCCTCTCAACGCAATACGGCTGGTGTGTGTGTGTGTGTGTGTGTTTTCTTAAGGCTATATTGAACCAAAAAGTTAAAAAACGGAGTAAGTTAAGGGGACTGAAACCTGGGTTTTCTTATAGTCTTAAATTTTCATTGTTTTCTGATCCTGCGTATACATATTTTTTAATGGCTATCAACCCGCCTTAATTCCTGATGTTCAATTATATTAATACTTGGTTTCCTTTATCGAGTTTTGCTGTGCTTACTTTAAGAACACAAACACATTTTTGTTCACCCTTATATAACACTGCAGGAGATACGAGTATCAAATGCCATGGCACGCTCCAGAACCTGGAGATCTTCTCTGGATGGTTTTCCAATTTCTCTAATAGTGACTATCCTTACTTACTTCACAGGCACACTGTGAAGACAAATGTCATGATGTGTTTGAAATGCTCTGTACTATAGAGATAAGAGTTATTCCTAATAAAAAAAAGATTTCCCTCCTATTTTTAATGGATCCTGAAGTGGAAAAGGGTGTTAAGAGACCAGGTAAGTCACGACCTGGTAATCACAGCTCCTTTGAGCCTCACTTATCTCGCCTGTTAAATGTGGACACCACCATCTATTATGTCTGGTACTAGGTGGAGCCTAAGGAGCAAATGGAAATGCACGTGGAACCTTAGAGCCCTCACGCCATAAACAGCCAGCCTAAAAGTGCATGGGTATGTTGTTTTTAGAAAAGATTCTGTCTATAATGAAGTTATACTATTGTGGCTATTAAAGGATTTCGGTAGCTGTGCTTGATTTTCTAATGAAATATCAAATATCCCCTGGATTCTTATGTTATTTGCTAATGAAAACAAATACTGACACATGGCAATGAAGGCTAAGCACCTGGAATGAATGTCCAGAGTTTACCTGAATGATCTGCGCGGCAAGCTCGGGTGTCCCATGCTTCAGGTCGTGTCCGTTGATGGCGAGTACTCGGTCGTTGCTGTTGAGCCTCCCGTCCTGTGCAGCCAGCCCCCCTTCCAACAGGTCAAGAATAAAAACACCTGGCTCATCAGTCCTTCGTACGAGTTTAATGCCAAGCTGTTCACCAGAGTCCCGCTTATGAAGAGCCACATGGAAGACCTCTTCTCTATCAGAGTGGCTGTATGCTCGGTTGCCAAAGCGTCTCTCTCGAAGCACAGTGAGATGCAGCGTGCTGCAGGGCTGGGAGAGAACAGCTCTGGCATAGTTATGGGACACGTTGCTGATATCATAGTTGTTGACCTAGAAAAAAAGAATTATGACCAAAGCATGACAATCTTTTATTTTCCCAATTTTTAGAAATGTTTATATAACATTTCCAAATAAAACTAACATTGTGAAAATGATATACAATCACTGTTTACAAAGAAAACCACTCTAAAGGCATTTTAAAATACAGAGTTCCCCAAATTAACTTACAACGACCCGCACAAAGTAGAGAACAGTATTTAGGATCACAGCTTTAATGACAGTCTTGAACTAGGGGCCTTGGTTCTGCCCCGTACTAACCGGATGACCTCAGGCAAATTACAGACCTTGTTTCAGTGTGTTTCCTCATCTGTAAAACGTGTTTACCATCTACTAGACAGGATCAGGACGAGAGCAAACAGACGACATCAGCACACGACGAGTGCTAAGGAAATACTACTTCTAGTGGAACAGAAATTGAAGTTCTACTGGATCACAAATTTGCTTTTCCAAATGAAATACACTTAAGCTAGAGAAAATAAACTAAGTTTTGTTTCTTTAAAGTAAAAGCAATCTTTTTACTTTAAAGAAAAGCAGACAATCATAATTTCACTCTAATTCTTTAGCAAACAAGTGTAAGATATAAAAGAATAAGCATAATGCAATACTCACAGAACATTATTTATTAAACTTTATCACTTCAAAATTGAAAATGCCTAAATCACTGATGACTGATCAAACTGAAAATACCCATTCTTAATAATGTTCCAAAAGTTATTTTTAATCATATCAATATAATTTATAACAGCAGTATTTTTTTCTTCAAACTGCACAAAAGGCTTCATAGTAAAAGGCCCTGAGGGTAGTGTAAGTTCTCCTTTTCAAAGAGGCTCCTGAATAGAGTAAGATACATGTACACATATGTGTG